>NC_091982.1:176882176-177219723 GCF_044704955.1 Pristiophorus japonicus | reverse complement strand
CTTATAACGTTCCCCATTGCGTGGATCAAATTTATTGTCTTGGCATGTTTCTGTAATGTATGGGCCACCTGTAACAGTTCCCTTTCCGTGCCATCTCCCAACCGCGCTTGCAGGGCTTGGTTATTTATGTCCCTCCCCAATAAACCCCTTAAGATTTGCGTCAAGGTATTGACCCTGTCGTCTATTGCATACAGGTCTATGGTATTCACTGTTGCAAGGCTCACAGCGTAACCCGTGCCCAGAATTTCCAGTATATCCCTTTTTGTTCGACCTTGTTCTATCCCCTTTCTGATATTGAATCTCATGGTTGTGGATTCCGGGCCTTCAAGAATTCGCTGAGTCAGATTCTGGTACAGACTTATAGTCTCATTCCCGCAGAAGCTAGGAAGGATGAAATCCGTGAGGTTTAGGACCAACGTAAGTAGCCGTTGCCGCACCCCAGAATGTATCCTCTTCTTAGATTCCTTCATTACTAATCCCCCTGTGACTCCCGTCTTTATGGACGGGCATGTGGGAGGGGGATGTGTGGTGGTACTATAAAGAGTTGTTGTTCCCAGAGTGGTTGTTGGAGCAACGGTGGTGGATCTATTCTGGACTCGAATGTCCCAACACCACTGATCTGTACCCACACACGGGGAGGCCGGGCATATTCTCCACCTGGTATCCCCTGGTTGAGGTCTCCCTGAGAATTGGGCAACGGCAGGCGTGCACCTTATTTGTGCCCCCTCCCTATAAGTACAACTTCCCCGTTTCTTCTCTAGCACGAAGCACACTGCGGTCTCGTTTACTACTACTGTTATGCCCTGGTTATTGGTCCACCCCCAATTTCGATAAAGATCCGTATTGAGTTGGGTTATGCCCGTTCATCCAATGCTACAATTTAAATCTACTGTTCTATCGGCTATCACCACTAAGGCTCTCAAATCACAGTTAATGGTTTCAGATGTCTTATATTATAGGCCTTGGGGTCTGTAGCTTCCTTCGTCGGAGGATGTCCCGGCTCCAAGGAGGAATAGGATCCTGTAAAACACAATGTTTCCGGTGTCCACCGGTCGGTTAAGATCCAAATCGTTTCAATTGGGTCCAGTGCTTCCATCTACCACTACCCCCCATATCTGTGCAAGCGCATGTATCGCTGATCATGATCACTTGGTGTGGTCCGGTCCATTTTGGTGAGAATCCGGGTCTTTCGGGATTCAACCTCACCATGACCTGGCTCCCTATGGAGGGTACCTGAACCCTTTGTTCCTTCGTATCCCTTTCTAAATCTTTAATGGTTTGTTGGTCCCTAGCTTGCGCTCGTAATCCATGTAGCTGTTTACATAGCTCCATGACGAACCTCCGTATCTTGTCCTTGTAAGGTCCTACATCCTCACTTCCAGATACTAATACTTCTGGCGATCTCATGGCTCTTCCTGTCATTAGCTCAAAGGGGGTCAGTCCGGTAGTTCGACTCAGGATAGCTCTTAATTTCATTAGGATTCGTGGAAGTAACTCCACCCACCCCTTCCCGGTCTCCTCGATAGCTTTGGCTAATCCGGTTTTTAGGGTCCTATTCATCCGCTCTACCAATCCGGAAGATTCCGGATGGTGCGGGATGTGGAATTTTAGTTTAATCCCTAGCAGGGCACAGGCTTGTTTCATGATTTTCCCCGTAAAATGTGTACCTTAATCTGAGTCCAACTGCAGTGGCATTCCCCACCTGGGTATTATTTCCCCAGCCAGGATTTTAGCCACTGTATCGGCGGTGCAATTCCTGGTAGCAAAAGCTTCTACCCACTTTGTAAATTGATCTATTATTACCAGGCAGTAAATTTTTCCCCTCTGGCTGGGCAGTGGCCCAGTAAAATCTATTTGTAGGGCTTCCCAGGGTCCCTTTGGGTTGGTGTCCCAGCCGGACCTTTATCTTGTTTCTCGGATTGTGTTTTGCGCATGTTATACACCTCCTACAATAGTTTTCTACGTCTCTCCCCATTCCTTCCCACCACCAACATCGTGACATAGAGTTTATCATGCCGGTCCAACCGGTGTAGGTGTACCCATGGTAGAGACCCAATAGATTCTGTCGGAGACAATCCGGGGCCACCACGTAGTCATTTCTCCTCCACACTCCATCCGCCCCCTTTCTTGCTCCGTTTTGTTCCCACCCTTCTATTTCTTGCGGGGTGGATTCTCCCTGTACCTTGAGTATGTTTATTTCTTCTGTTTGGGTGGTACATGAGCCAATCGGGGTGTTACTGGCCATATCTACTTCAGCTGTCTGCCTGGCAGCTTGGTCTGCCCAGGCATTTCCCTGCTGGTGCCTGTCTGTGATTTTCGAGTGCGCTTTAATTTTTATTACTGCACATTCCTGAGGGAGGAGGGAAGCTTCTACCAATTCCTTGACTATCTCTTCATGCCTAATGGGCCCCCCTCCCGAAGTCATGTATCCCCGCCTCTTCCAAGCAGTCATGTAATCGTGCACCACTCCGAAGGCGTACCGGCTATCAGTGTATATGTTGACCCTTTTTCCTGCTGCTAGTTTCAATGCTTTGGTGAGGGCTACCAATTCTGCTACCTGAGCCGATAGATTTCCCTCTAGGGCACCCTTTCCCCTGTCTTGCCCATTGCTGTCCACGACTGCCCACCCTGTCCGGGGGGGGTTCCGTTTACATATCGACGGGATCCATCCACATAAAGATCCATGTCTGCCCTTTCAAGTGGGGTTTCCCTAATCTGGCTCCCTGCCCCCTTGCTTCCTGTGGGGTCACACTGGTGCTCTTTGCCTTCGGTGACTATCCAGCCTGCGGGATTATTCCCGCTATCCTTTATTATAGTCAAGGTGCCATTTGGGGGCAAAAGCATTGCTTCCCAATTGGCGCGTCGTGCGTCGGATATCATCCTTAGCCTCCCGGTGTTAAGCAACTCCACAAGGGTATGCGGTGTATGCAGGATAATTTGCCCGGTCATTATTATAGGCTCGCTAGCCCTCACGGCCCATGCCGCACAATCAAGGGCTGCGACACATCGAGATAGCCCTGCGGCTACCGCTCCTTGTTTCATGGAGTAGTAAGCGACAGGTCTTTGTCTATCCCCATGTTCCTGGGTTACCACCGCATTGTAGTGGGTCTCACTATTGTACATATACAGGTGGAAGGGCCGGTTCTGATCTGGCAACCCCAAGGCGGGTGCGCTCATAAGGGCGTGTTTAAGCTGTGTGAATGCCGCCTCCTGGGGGCGGCCCCAGTCTACAGGCTCCTGGGAGGGTTTACCTCCTTTCACTAGATCCTGTATCGGCTGGGCCATCTCTGCATATTCTGGGATAAAGTTCCGGCAATAATTAAATAACCCCAATATCTGTCGGACCCCTCTCACTGTCCCTGGTCTAGACATAGTTCTAATAGCCTCCTTCCTATCGGCGGGCATCTGTCTTTTCCCTTGGGATACTACGTATCCAAAATATGTAACCTCCCTTCTTCCGACCTGGGCTTTCCTAGGGTTAGCCTTCAACCCCGAGCGCTGTAAGGCCCCTAATACTGTAGTTAGGGCCACCAGGTGTTGCGCCTCAGTACCTGAGGCGATAAGAATATCATCCACGTACTGTAGTACAGTGCTTCCTTCCCCTACGTCCAGGGGTTCCAAGATTCCAACAATGCCCAGTGAAATATTCCCGGGCTATTGTGAAACCCCTGGGGCACCCTGGTCCACGTATATTGTCTCCCCTTTATAGTGAAGGCAAACTTCTTCTGTGACTCCTCCTCTAAAGGTATGGATACCAGAACCCGTTTGCTATATCAAGTACCGTGAAGATTTTATGTTCTGGGTTCAGGCCGTTGAACACAGTAGAAGGGCTCGCCACAATCGGGTATTCCCCTGGGGTGACTTAGTTCAGGGCGGTATAATCAACGGTGAACCTATAGGTCCCGTCGGGTTTCTTCACAGGCCACACCGGTGAATTAGTGGTGGCTGTTACTTGCTTCACCACCCCTTGCGCTTCTAACTCTTGTACTATTTGGTGGACTGCTGCATCAGCCTCGGGTTTTAAAGGGTATTGTTTATGGGCCTTATGCTCCGGCCCGGGAATATTGGCCGGGTTCATCCGGGCCAGCCCACAATCTTGTTGGTGCCGTGCCCACAGCGTCGGGTATAGTTTCCCATTCGGGCTGTATTGGGACTATCCTTGCTATTCGCTGCTGTGGATGCCCCGGACAATCGAACTTCTGTTCGGTCTGATGTTTTTCTCCCCATATAATCCGATTACGCTGGGGGTCTATAAGTGCACCTACTTCCCTCAAAGTGTCTATCCCTAGTATGATGCCTTCTGGGTTAGGGCAGCACCAGAATTGGGTGGGCATCATTATGCTCTGTATCTCTAGAGGTACTACTTCACTCAATGTTGCTTTTTTAAATCCCCCCCCATCCCTTGGATATTGACCGTGGTCTGGGTAAGGGGGAGGTCTAGGTTGGTTATGGATACCGATGCTCCCGTGTCTACTAGCATGTTGCACTGCCGGCCCCCTAACACTGCACTAATAAACATACGGGGATCTAACGCTGGCCGTTCCAACCTTCCTTCGGGGGCCGGTAACCACTAGCGGCCACCACTGGCCAGTTTGAGCAGGTTGAGGAGCTCTTCATTAGAGGGTGGCTCCGGCGGGGGCAACGTTTTTTGCTGGAGGATCTCCACCAGTTCCTCACGGGTAATGGGCATCCCTGTTTGTTTCCCAGTTTGGGGGGTTTGTTTCCCAATTTGCTGGGGACCCTTTCCTGCCTCCCCCCCTCCCGGTGCCCGGCATCTTCTTGCTATGTGTCCCAGTTTAATACAATTATGGCACCTGGATCTATACGTCTCTTTCCCAGCCTCCTTTTGCGGGCATTCTCTGCTAAAATGTCCGTCCTGATGGCATGTGTAACACGTCAAGGGGGCGGCACGGAGGTCCCCATCCCCTTCCTTTCCTTCTATTGCTAGTGCTGCCACCACCATCTCCTTCTGCTCGGCCTTTAGCTCCTCTACATTCTGTGCCCACTCTAAGATCTCATCATAGTCAACCCCTATCTTGAATCCTAGTTTAATTATTTTTTGATGCGCCTCCCCCAGTCCATCCTTAAACATTTCTAGGAATGCCTCGTCATCTTTCTCGGGATCATTAGCACCAGAGTGGTCCTTGTACTCGAGCCATTTCCGCTCCCCATACTCTCCTACAGTTTCGTTTGGCTTCTGGGTTATCTTTAATATTCTGCTCCAATTAGTTCTTAGAGGTCCCCAACATTCATCCATCCTGTGTTTTAGGTCTAGCAACCACTGTGGCTTGGTCCGGTTCCTTATTGTCATCCAGTCACCATGTTGTACACCTAGGGTAGCCCTCTGCCAATTTACACGGCCGGTTTTGGCCTTTACCAAACTGTATATGTCACCTAACGTTAAGTTATGTGCATCGAACATTTCCTCAACCTTTTGCCAGAACTCTGTATTTCTGCTATTGGGTTTGGGTGTGGGTAGATCCTTTAGTAGTATCTGTCTCTCATGTGGGGTAAGGGGAACTTCTTGTATAGTGACCTGAGCGGGTTGCTGCCCATGTGCAGGGGTGGTAGTCGTGCGTACGGGAGCTGCCTGTATGTATTCATAATATGCCGGGGGCTCTCTCTGCGTTCCATCATCTGGAGGCTCTCCTTCCGGTATTTTCTCCAGGGAGGGATACATTGGAGCGGTTATCGGGGCTACCTTTGGGTCGGGTATTGCTGATGCACACTATAGGGGTTTACCGTTCCCCTTTACGACCCTTTCTAAGGTTGCTATTTTCGTGTTTAATCTCTGAATCAGCTCAACATGGGTATCTATTTCCATTACTAGTTCCCAGTAGCAGGTGAGGATAATTGCCTGTGCCATTCTAACCCTGTTTTTGGTCTGACTATCCCACCATTTTTTCTGCCTATCAGGGGCATCCGTGGGCTGCCACCCTCTCAGTTTTATTCCTTCCATTAAGGTTGCGTATTTGTTACTTAGTAACTCTAATAGAGACCCCTCGGTTCCTCGGTTATACTCTCCCTTCTTCCCTTGTTTAATGGCCTGGGTCCCCATTCCCTCACCAGCTCCATTTGTCCTTTTACTTGCTGAGTTACCCATCTTCTTCGGGGCTGTGAGGGTCTTGGGTACTCCCTTTAATTCGTGTTAGGTATGCAGGACGTTATTTATATCTATATGTCTTCCCTTGGTGCCGTACACTCGTACTGCCACGCTTTGGGTCAATCAATATATCCCGTCACTACGGGGACCTCGTCTCTATGTCCTCACTCTCTCGTCCCTGCACCGTGCGTTCGTACCGCTTCGGGTCAATAGACCTTCCCCTATATCTTTCCTTGCGTCGTACCCTCGCACTGCCGCACTACCTACACGCGCGCGTCTTAGGATATACCTTTGACCCCCTTCCACCCTAGATCGTCCTTGTCCTCCATCTCCATCCCTCCGGGACTCATTACAGATGGTTCTTTGTATGGATATCCTTCCCTTGTGGTTTACAATGCCACAGCTCTAACTTGAAGGTGGTAAATTAAAACATACTCACCCCAACAGCTGGGTCATTGTTCCGTTCGGGAAGTCCGTACTCTGCTCACAGCGCCAAATGTAGAGGGGAGAACGGGAAGGCTTCTTTTCCAACAAGCGGGCCCACTGATATAGAGGGTCGACGCTCGCCCCAGCCCACGTAGCAATTCTTGAAGTTAGCAGACAGAGACGGATGGCAAAGTATAACGATCTTTTATTACGAACGTCCGGGAACACCTCTCATCACAGCCGCCTGTGAGTGGAGATGCTCTCCGAACAGCACAATCATACAACTTTTATACATTTCAAAAACCCCTCTGTTCCCGGGCAAGACCTCCCTAGATTTCTAATTGGACTACCTTATCAGTGCTACTTCTCTAATTGGACTACCTTATCGGTACTACTTCGGATTGACAGGCCATGAGCTCGGATTGACAGGCCATGATCTCGTGACCATCTTAGACCGTACCCAGAATGGTATCATTAAGTTGGAATTTGTTATACATTTCCTTTGGTGCCATGAAAGTCTATCTCGGGCCTCTTCACAAGGCCTTACCAGCGGTCTGTTTAGGTTCTGTCATATTGACATTTCTTGTTGGAATACTATCTGGTATCCCAACCCATAACAGTACCTTCTGGAGCCTTGGTACTGGAATGTACAAGGCCAAGAAGAAAGGCCTTTTACCTCCTTATGGGTCGGTGCAGAAACCAGCACTTTTACCCTTGTCCTGTTGGTGCCCCTAATGCCAAATTTTTCTCTTACAACTCCAACAACCTGCAGAGTACATCCGAACTCTGCCGAGGTTGAAGCACAGCAGCCTTTTAAAGGTCATGACATGTGATCTACAACATGGTGTCCATAACGCTACGATTCGTCCTGGTTACTTCCACTTTTTGTGGCCGTTTTTTTGAGCGAGCGATATTGTGGGCAAAATGTGTGCGAGGTGGTGAAATTGACAATGGGCGATCTCCATGGTCGCAAGTTTTGGTAAATATGCTCTTTATGACAAAAAACAGTCGGCGGGCGGTAATATTGAATCTCGCCGTTAATTCCGTGCGGAAAGTAACGCTGGGCGATATTATGGGCATTGAAGTCGCCCATCCTGCTGATTCCGCACCAAAAAAGTGGGCGAGCGGTTAAAAAAAAATTTCTGCGTTGAGCACATGGGGAAAGTAACGCTTGACAATAAGTTTCTGAAAAATGACCGGCAGTTTCCATTTTGCGCCAAAATGGGCGTTATATGTCATTTCAGCGGTAAAATGGGCGTAAGTGGGCGTTAAGCAGTGCAAAAGAAGTGGAGGTTCTAGCCCATTGGACTGAATTAATGTTCACTGTAAAAAAGAAAAGAAAATCTAAAACATCAACAGTATCTTACTTTCTCCTCGGAATTACAAGTGACGACATAAGCAACGTGCCCTCCCCAAATAGAGATAACGCAGCAAGAATTAATGGTGTCGATGTTTGGCTTCACTGCCGGGGTGGTAATTTATTGGAGTGGAGCCCAATTTATAGAACCCACCCAATTTTCATTCCAGGCTGTGAAGACGGAAATCTATCCCAATGACTTCAATATAATGAGTTGGAAGTTTTAGGCAAGTTAAAAGGTCTCAAAAGAAATAAATCCCAAGAGATATCATAGTATTCATCCCAGAGAACTGAGAGATATGAGGGAGGAGATTTGTGAGGTATTGAAGATAATTGAGAAGTAGTGCCCGGAAACTGGGGCAGTACCAGTACTTTGAAAAGAAACTAACATGGTGCCTTTTTTAAAATATGGTTACAAAACAGACTAGGGTAACTACAGAGCCATTGTCTTCCACCTTGTGCAAGATAATGAATTTGACTATCAGGAGTAAACTTCAGAATTATCTGTACAATATTAACTTAGTAAACCACAGTCACTATGGATTCAGAATGGGAAGATCCCACCTTACCAAATTCCTTGGGGCTGAAATTGCCCACTGCCCAAAACGAGTTGCTAACCTACCGCTCTTGAAGTGTTCCGGCCGCCCCAATGTATGGGGTGGCCAAACTGGAGAAATTCAGCACTTTGCGCATTTTTTTTGAATGGGGCGTAAGTGGCCTCATCTTCGGGATGGAAGTGAGGTCGGGTTGGAATAGCTGCCACTAGCGGGGCGGAAGTGGGAACGGGTTGTAGTGGGCGATGCTACAAATCATCAGTGCCGTGCCACAAAGTCCCTCCTTTTCAGTTAAAGGGGAGGGCCGCTGCGAACTCTGCAGCCACTTTAGTGGCAAACACTGGACCACCAGGATGGGTTTCAGCCGGGCCAGTAGCCTGGCACCCAAGAGGGGGCGCCAGGCTGCCTGTTGGCGGCCCGGCCAAATCCACGGCCGACAAAAAAAAAACATGGAGTTGCCGTCAGTGCCACCTCCCCTTTAAGGGTGGCCATGCCGCCAAGCCACAGAAAGGGTACCGATAGCAAAAGCTGTCGAAGGCATTGACAGGCTGTGCCGTTGCTTCTGTGGGGCAATTTTCAAAAGGGGCAATTCCCCGCGGGCCAATTTCGGGAAAGGGTTGCTGCCGGTCGGCGCGTGCATGCTGCAGCGGGAAAATGGACAGAGCAGTCCCCTGCACCGCTCCAAAATTAAACAAGGGCAATTTATAAAATGGCGGCCCCTCCGCGGAGACTCGGCGGCCAGTCTGGGAGGTGACCACGGAACTTATAGAAAGGGGCAATTTCGGTCCCCTTGACTTTATGACTAAGTGACATCCCAAGTAGACTGTAGGATTCCCAATGATGTGATGTAATTGGACTTTCAAAAGGCATAAGAAAGACTGCTGATTAAGCTGAAAGCTGTGGGAATTTACAGTAAATCTTGGGAATGGTTAAGAAATTGGCTGATGGTTAGATTTTTTTTCCAAGAGGAATTGTCTGGGTGGGGTGCCCCAGGACTCAATGTTGGAACCACTCCAGTTTCTAATTTACACAAATCATTTGGATTCAGAAACTTAATGCAAGTTAGTCAAAGATTGATCAGTAAATGGAATGTATTCTAACAGAGTAGCGGAGGTCAAAGGCCTTGGAATAATTTAGGAACCAATTCAATGCATAATCGGGGGGTGGTGGGGTGTGGGGAGGGAGGAGGGGATATAGGTATTGGTGTCTTCTGGATGGGTCAAGATTGGCCAAATGGTCTTCCTCATCCACAAATATCTTGTCATCATCCTACTAGCTGACCAAAGATCATGTTCCTCCTCAGATTAAAGAGTACTACGATTTCTGGGATGAATTGCCTATTCAAGATGAGATTTTGTTTAAAGGGAACCACAAACTCATTAATCCTCATGTTAAAAATACTCAAAAGTTGATGACCACCACCACCTTAAATAAAAGATCGAGATTCACCAAATCTTCATTGAAGTTGAAGTATTTCATAAAGTAAACTTTATGTTAAATGAACAGTCATTGGAGGACTCAAAATAACTGCTTGTAATTTAAAAAACAACATATGTTTCTCTTTGTTTAAAGGAGAGATAAGTTAAGGATGAGAAAAGACCATTCTGCCCATCAAGCTTATCCCTCCAATATTTCAACTCAACATCCAACTGCATCTTGAACACCTTTAACATCTTTAATTCTACTACATTACATGATAGATCATTCAAAACATTTATCACCCTTTTAGTAAAGAAATTGTTTCTAAGAATATTAGTATAATTGGGAACATTATGTTTTGTATAGCTACTGGAGTAAAGTATAAAGCATATAATTAAGATAAGTACCCAATTGATTTAAACCAGTACTGAGTTACAGTGTGTAGGTTATATGTTTTGTGAAGCATTTTCAGAAATAAAGACACCAAGTAATAAAAAAAATAACTGTGTGTGATGTGAATAAAAGCTATCATTAAAGCTTTTGATTTTGCTAGTTCCTGTTTTGTTTTCTGTTTTTTGCAGATAGCATTTTACTGTACTTCCTCTCGACCCTTTTGCTTCTTTCAGTTTAAAAAAAATGGCATGGGACGTTTTCCTACATTGGAGGTGCTATATAAATAAAAGTTGTTAAAAAATACAAACGTTGGGAGATTTTCAACTTGTGTGCTGCGTTAGTAATTTTGGTCACTGTTAGGAATTTTTTGTCATATTCTTCTTTCATTTAATAGTATATATTTCTTAATGATTAGACTTCTCAGCTGGGTTTAATATATATGGTTTTGCCTTATTTAATTATGATACTTAGGGCCCAAGTTTCCACAGGATAACCTCTGAGCTGGGCGCCCGTTTTTTGCGCCTAAAACAGCGGCAGAAAAAAAACGCGCTATTCTCGAGTGCTTTGCAGCTCCTTATCTGTTTGGCGCGGCGACCAGGGAGGCGGAGCCTACACTCGCGCTGATTTTGTAAGTGGGAGGGGGCGGGTACTATTTAAATTAGTTTTTTTCCTGCCGGCAACGCTGCGCGTGCGCATTGAAGCGTTCGCGCATGCTCAGTGTGAAAAAACATTGGCACTCGGCCATTTTTGTAGTTCTTTGTAGCTGTTTAATTTTTGAACATTTTTTAATAAAATCACATTGCCATCAGCACATCAGCACTGAGGCTACCCTTCTCACTGTCTCCTTCCCCTCCCTCCCCTCCGTTGCAACAAACGGCTCTCTCCTTCCCCTCCCTCCCCTCCCCTCCGCGGCAACAAACTGCTGTCTCCTTCCCCTCCCTCCCCTCCACAACAACAAACCACTTTCTCCTCTCCCCCCCCCACCCCACCTCCCGCTCAGCGGCACGAACGGCTGCAGAATTCTCCCTGGCTGAAGCACTTTCACACAGGTAGGAAGATGGTTTATTTAATCTTTTCTTTGCTTATAAATGTTTATTCAGGTTGGATTTATTTGTATAATATTTGTATAAGTATAAATAAGGATTTATTATAGAATTTAATGACTTCCCTTCCCCCCCCCACCTCATTCTGGACGCCTAATTTGTAACCTGCGCTTGATTTTTTAATGTGTAGAACAGTTTTTTCAGTTCTACAAAAATCTTCACTTGCTCCATTCTACTTTAGTTTGGAGTACGTTTTCACTGTGGAAACTTTCAAATCAGGCGTCAGTGGCCGGACACGCCCCCTTTTGAAGAAATAATTCTGTTCCAAAGTAGAACTGTTCTACCTGACTAGAACTGCAGAAAACAAAATGTGGAGAATTGTGATTTCTAAGATAGTCCGTTCTCCACCAGTTGCTCCTAAAAATCAGGCGCAAATCATGTGGAAACTTGGGCCCTAAAATGTGGGATTTATTTTCTACTAAAAGCACTAGAAAAAAGTTTAGAGTGTTCAAGAAGGACAGACTAGACAAAAAGGAAGTGGAGTAGTCTAAATGTCAGGGACACCCGCAAGGTAAAGCAAGTAAACTCGGAAAATAATCCCAACAAGCTATTGGGAGTTATTATATAGTATAAAGTGAGCAAAGATATTGCAAGGGCCTAAACAAAAAATTCCCCAAGGTAGTATATACAGAGCAGAATAAGTGAGACTATAAATGAAATCTGCAAAATGCTGATGGTCACGGTCATGTTTCAGGATTTTTGACAATTTAGCTGGGAGGAATCTGGGATAATTTATATCAAGATGTTGTTATTAAGTTGAACTCAGCACATCCGGGGTTAAATGTACAGAACACACATTTTTGAGAATGAGAATTAAATTCAAACAACCAGCTAGAGAAGAACTGCTTCCCACATGCCATATCAATTTGAGACAATGGAGGTGTATTAAGACATTGCAATAATCAAACACAAATAATAGGTTAGAATTGCATCTTTTATGTGAGCCCAGGAAGGTATAGTTGCCAGGGAAGCCCACACCGAGAAGGGCAGCAGCCATTTTGATTGGAAGCTCAAGTGGTCAATCCCTGGACATGGAGAGTTAAGGGTGGATTGACATACATCCTTTAGCTTCTTGTCCAGTCAAGAAAGGACAATCTGGAGGAATCTAGTGTGGAAGCTAGACAATGAGAAAGAACCCTGTCCTTAAGGTTGGTGGTGACCAGTTTCAGAGATTTGCTAGTCAGGAAACAGAGTTTAGGCTGCTAACACAGGTAGTGTGATATGCTTTGTTATTTTCTATCTTATGAGGAGCATTATGAAATACATTGAAGTTCACTGTGAATATTATTCTGTTCATTCATATATTACATGTAAAATGATAAATCAGCTTGTTAGCTTATAGTTGGCCTCATCTCACAAGAATGTTTATCAGTGTTTATTAGTCTGTCTTCCAGAAGGTAAGAGAAGTGCAGTGAGGGCACGTGAGAAATTACAATATTCAGTTCACATAATACAACAACAACAACTTGTATTTATATAGCACCTTCAACAAAGTAAAACGTCCAAAGGCGCTTCACAGAAGTATTACAAGAAAAAAAAATAATGAAGAGTTTCACTCTTACAATCCTGGTCAGGTTATCATATGACAAGATCATGGCCAGCAAATGTAAACACCTGATCATAGGTGACATGGGGTCTGCTTTTGGAAGAGACCAGTGATGCTATATTAAGGCACGACAAGGATAATATTTAGTACAAATGTGAAAGTTGCAACAATCATCAGGAAGGAGTCAATGAATACATAGGACACCTCACTGCATTAGAAACAAGCCAATATGGTACCTATTTTCATTAAAGTCAACAAAACAAACTTGACTAACTACAGACTCATTTGTCTTACATTGATAACGCAAAAAATAATAGAGGATTACTAGAACAAATTTGAGGATTACCTATTTGAAAATAATCTAGATAATTGACAACCAACATGAATTTAGAAGGTGTTCTTGCCTGACTAACCACCTTGACTTTTCTGATGAAGTACTTGAATTGGAGTGACTGCATATGTTTAAAATGGGGATCGTCTATTACGAGCAACAAGAATTGAAAATGTCGCTGTTAAAAATGCAGTACATCACCTAAAAAGCTAAATTTAAGGAGAATGAAACACCACAATTTAAATAGATTTGGGATGCAGTAGTTTCTTGTTCACAATGTCTATGTAAATATGCTGTTTAATTCACATGATAGAAATACAGTAAGAGAAATAGATCTAGTCTGTTTGAATGCTAGCTGCATATCAGTGTTCACAAGTTATAATAACTGCCATGTGATAAGGACGTCAACAAAAATGGTTAAACCGAGAAGATGATGTTGCATGCATTTTTACCTGAATGCTTTTTATGCATACTAACTAATGATCACCATCATCATATAAAGGTTATGGCTTACATCAATGAGGCTTCACCAACCTTTTTCCTCTCTGCCTTCACTGCAGTACACCGAAGGGTTTCAGCTATAATCTAAACTACTTAACCTTTATCATTAATTCACCCTCTTCAAACACACCATATAGTAACTGAAGAGGGGTTAATGGCTGCTAAGCTCAGTCTGTTGTGTATTGGAAGGTTTAACTTTCTATGAACTCACTGGACCTAAAGCTTACTTTCATTTCTAAAGCCACCAACCAGTAGCAAACAGATGACTGTTTTGCTGTAATCAAATACCTCTGAAGCTATTTGTATTATCAACAAAAGGGTACTGTCAAAAGTTGAATGAGTTCCATAAGTGCACTTGTACAGAATATTAACTGTGTGTAGAAGGGACAACTCATGGTCAAAAATTACAAGCCGAACGTTTATATAAGTGTTGTTTTGCATTCGTTTAACCTCCTCTTGGGAGCATACCCTAAGATACCCTTGTTAAATGACATTCTTGTAGGAGATCTTAAGTCCAAACTATATTCTGAATTGCTTTTCAACGCCTTCAGAACTATGCCCTGAATTTTTATCAATGTTAGACTGAAATACTCATGAAGAAGGGCACAATTCACTTCTAAAACTGTTAAATGATGAAGGAAAGTTAACCTTAACTTAACGTCAGCCAGAAATGATTACAGAGTAGCCCAGTGAGGGTATTAATATGGGCAAAGTAAGAAAGGCAGCACTTGAAGTGGATATGGCAATGGTGGAGTTGTTTTTGGCTGCAATAGCAACTCTGTTTGCCTGTTATTACAAAGAAGCAACAATGCCTATCATTATCAAATTCATTTGGTGTAAAAGGAGCATGGTCTTTGTGAAAAAGAGGTTGGCAAATGTTTTCCATTTGTTTGCAAACACATGGCATGATGAGATGAATTACCTTGAAATCATTGGGTCAGTTGCTGTACCATTATTGTGCTAAAAATGCTTTTTTTCCTTCCCAAGCAAAAAAGGTTTGTCAAACATTTTTCCATGATGATCCTGTGCCATTAATATTCAGGGTAGGATGTTGCACGTGCTGTAAATATAACTGTGAGTAAATCAGAAAGAAAAGCCCTGATTTTAACTCTGGGCAGGAATTGGGCAAACAGGGCAGAGGTGGGTGGCAAACCATCCTGACCTCAGCAGTGAGACCCCCCCAGGAGATTTTAACTCCTGAGCATCATCTGCATGCCCCGGGTTGGTTGCCCGATCAAAACCGGCAGGAAGCGGCATCTGGTTGATGGGTGGGAGCGCAATACTCGGCGGCAGGTGGCTGCCAGCGAGGATCAAAGGTCACTTCCCATCATTCAGTTAAGCTGCGGGAAGGGGACTTCGGGTGGGTCTAAACTCTGCTTGTGGTGTCCTCCCAACACCTCCTCCCTGCGACTTACCCGAATGACGTTTTTAAAAAATACATAGAATATACACCGCGAAGCAGGCCATTCGACCCAACCAATCCATACTGGCATTTATGATTCACTCGAGCCTCCTCTTCCTCATCTAGCTCTATCGGCATAACTTTTTATTCCCTTCTCTCTCTCTCGTGTCTATCTAGCCACCCCTTAAATGCAGCTATACTATTTGCCTCAACTATTCCTTGTGGTAGCGAGTTCCACATTCTAACCACTCTCTAGGCAAAGAAGTTTCTTTGACTTGCAAATGACCCAATCTTCTTTTTACGCAGTCCCTCGGAGTCGAGGATGACTTGCTTTCACACTAATGTGAATTCTCAGGTGACTGATGAGTCCAATGAGGGACCTACAGTCTCTGTCACAGGTGGGGCAGACGGTGGTTGAAGGAACGGGTGGGTGGGGTGCTTGGGTTGTTGTGTGCTCCTTCCGCTGTTTGCACTTTGCTTCTGCTTGTTCTCGGCAATGAGACTCGAGGTGTTCGGCACCTCCCCGGATACTTCTCCTCCACTTTGAGTGGTCTTGGGCCAGGGATTCCCAGGTGTTGGTGGGGATGTTGCACTTTTTCAAGGAGGCTTTGAGGGTGTCCTTGAAGCGTTTCCTCCACCCACCTGGGGCTTGCTTGCTGTGTCATCCGAGTAGAACACTTGTTTTGGGAGTCTCGTACCAGGCATGTAGATGATGTGGTCCATCCATTAGAGCTGATCGAGTGTGGTCAATGTTTCGATGCTGGGATTAGCAGGACCTTGCGGAGGCAGCGTCGGTAGTACTTCTCCAATGCTTTGAGGTGCCTGCTCTACATGGTCCATGTCTCTGAAGCACATAGGAGGGTGGGTATCACTACTGCTCTATAGACCATGAGCTTAGTGCCGGGTTTGAGGTCCTAGTCTTCAAACACTCTCTTCCTCAGGCGACCGAAGGCTGCACTGGCACACTGAAGGCGGTGTTGGACTTCGTCATCGATGTCTGCCCTTGTTGACAGTAGGCTCTGAGGTATGGAAAATACAAGGAGTTGGGCAGCTAGGGTTAAAATCACCATAAAGTTACATATAAGAATAAAGTTCTATGGTCATTGATACAGGAGGAACTGATCTATTACAAAGTAATTTCAACTGCACAAAGGAACATGAGTAAGTACATCTGCTATTTAGTCAAATGCATTACATACTCCTTTGTGCAGCTGAAAGCCTCATACAATACAGACATTCACCTATTCTTTTTCAAATGTATATTTTTGATGCTCACCAAGGGAAGATGTCAGTGCAGACATCACATTTTCACTCAGGCACAGCATAGTCTTACACAGCATAAAGCTCTGCCAAAACACCAACCATCCTCTGGCTTGTATAAGTGAGAGCATCAGTTTAGTGGTGACTTCTACTGAATTGGAAATTCTGTACAGCTTTGTGTTCGCCAGGAACTGGATCAGCATTGCTTAAACTCAGTCCATAGCGAACTCTTACAGCTCGCAAAAAATGTGACTAAACTACATTTGAACCCAGACCTCAGTGCTGAAAACTGCACTGAGCTATTCCAGTTCCCCATTGCAACGAATCGTAGACAATACATCAAACAACAACAACTTGCATTTATATAGAGCCTTTAATGCATGCATAACGTCCCAAGGTGCTGCACAGGAGCGTGTCAAACAAAATTTGACACCGAACCACATAAGGAGATATTAGAACAGGTGACCAAAACCTATTCAACTAAAAGCTTGGTCAAGGAGGTAGATTTTAAGGATGGTCTTAAAAGGAGGAAAAAGAATAGGAGAGGCAAAGAGATTTAGGGAGGGAATTCCAGAGCTCAGGGTCTAGGCAGCTGAAGGCACAGCTACCAATGGCGGAGCGAAGAAAATCGAGGATGCGCAAGAGACCAAAATTGGAGGAGAGCAGAGCAATGTTCTCATTAATTTTTTTTTGGTGCGCAGCCCCTTCAAAATAACGCACATGCCCTATTGAAAAGCTGGCGAGCCACTGCACAGCCGCATAGCTTAAAGAGACCATTGGTACAGAGATCTTGGAGGATTTTAGGGCTGGATGAGGTTTCAGAGATAGGGAGGGACGAGGCCATGGGAGTTGGGCCAGAATTAAGAAAATTTACCCAAGCTAAGGACTCTGCAAAAAAGGCCCGAGTGGCCAAGGATGCAAGTTAATGCTTCATTTCATGAAGATTTGACTGGAAAAGGTGAGCTATAAAAATCAACAGGGACAATTTTAACTCGGCGGAAACAGGGCGGGTTGCAAGATTGGGCCGCTGCAACGTTAGCAGCAACCGTGAGCTAAGTTATGAAAGGGGGCGCCTGGGTAGGGAAGGAAGCAATGGTTGAGGAACGGATAACGGTAGCGATCAGGGAGTGAGGTAGTGGTGGCAATCAGGGTAGAGAGGTTGGGGCTGCGATCAGGGTGTTGAGCTAGGGGCAGCAGTGGGGAGGGTGAGCTAGGGGCAGCGATCGGGGTGGTGAGCTAGGGGCAGCAGTGGGGAGGGTGAGCTAGGGGCAGCAATCGGGGTGGTGAGCTAGGGGCAGCAGTGGGGAGGGTGAGCTAGGGGCAGCGATCAGGGTGTTGAGCTAGGGGCAGCAGTGGGGAGGGTGAGCTAGGGGCAGCGATCGGGGTGTTGAGCTAGGGGCAGCAGTGGGGAGGGTGAGCTAGGGGCAGCGATCGGGGTGTTGAGCTAGGGGCAGCAGTGGGGAGGGTGAGCTAGGGGCAGCGATCGGGGTGGTGAGCTTGGAACAGTGATCGGGGTGGTGAGGTAGGGGCAGCCGTGAAAAGGGTGAGGTAGGGCAGCGATTCAGGTTAGGGCATGGTGGCTAATTCATGAATGTAGGGTTAGGAAACATGGCGGGTTGCAAGATTGGGCCGCTGCAACGTTAGCAGCAACTGTGAGGTAAGTGATGAAAGGGGGCTCCCAGCTCTACATTCAGTTGAGTATGTTTTAACATCTTACCTTGTTAGTTGTGGCCTGCAGCTGTGCCTTAAGGTTGCATGTAGACCTAGTTTTCCTGAGTCCTTATTTGCATAGGGCCTAATGCCTATTTCAGGCGTGGGCACTGCATGCCACTTTTGTGACCTTTACCAATATGGCGGGCAGCGCACTTCCAGCTTGTAATGAGCATGCATTTACTGCCTGCCATATTGGAGACTTAGGGGGTCTTTTAGATAACAAACAGAGCCAGATTTCTAGGCCTTTCATTTGTCTAAAGTTCATGCACAAAGATCTCTGAATGCTCATATATATTGCAGGAACAGGTGTAATAACACTGAAGGGCGAAATAGAGATTTGTAACAAACCATATTGTAAAATATACGTATCATCGCCAATGTTTACATGAGGATGTTAATATGCCATATGCTCAGTGTTTGTGAATTGACTGAAAGGAATGTTCCCAGCAATTCAGCTGATTTTGGTCCTTTAAAATTTAAATGATAGCAGGCCAAATATATAGTTGATTACTGTTGCCAGGTGATATATATAGTTTATATATATTTTTAAAAACATGCATGTATTTTAAGGCCATTGTATCATGATTAAATGAGAAAATTAACCTTATAATTAGGGAGTTCAACACCAATTTTTGATTGCTGGTTTACAAATCAGAATAATCATCATTGCCATTCTTGCCTGTTCACATTTTAGAATAACCTTTTCACCCCCCTAGATAAATGAAAATTGGATTTAGAAAAAATATAATGCAGCCAACATCTTCATGAATAACAGAATGCTAATGATTCTCACTTTGAGTACGAAATGGATTCACTTTAGAAGTGAGCTCCTGACTGTTAATTTAACATTTTGTAGTTAAATTTGAATCATGCAGAGTTTTAAACATATGAGGGTAGAACGTCCGATTGACAAAGTTTCCATAAAAATACATAACATGCTCAAACAACATTGCTGTGTCACTATCTTTGTGCAAGTGTTAACCCATTCAATATAAATGGGTTAATGCCACATCTTCTCTATGTTCAATCAGGAGCAATTTATGAAATAAAAACAGAAAATGCTGGAAATCACAGCATCTGTGGAGAGAAACACTGTGGGAGCAACTCATGTCGAGCCCAATCAGATGATGTTGGATTTTCCTTTCAAGATAGAATTCCTTACCCAATCCCATTCAGCTCTATACTCACCAATCTACATTGGCTCCCGGTCCGGCAACACCTCAATTTTAAAATTCTCAAGCTTGTTTTCAAATCTTTCCATGGCCTCATCCCTCACTATCCATGTAACCTTCTCCAGTCCTCGAATCCTCCAAGATCTCTACGCTTCTCCAATTCTAATCTCTTGTGCATGCCCAATTTTAATCACTCCAGCATTGGTGGCCATGCCTTCAGCTGCCTAGGCCATAAGCTCTGCAATTCCTTCCCTATACTTTTCTGTCTCTCCAGCTGTTTCTCCTCCTTTAAACCTAGCTCTTTACCCAAGTTTTGATCACCTGTCCTAATGTCCCATGTGGCTCGGTGTCAAATCTTGTTTGATAACGTTTCTGTGAAGCGCTTTGGGACATTGTACGACTTAAAAGCGCTATATAAATGCAAATTACTGGTATTGTTATTTCCAAATGGCAAGATGGAATCAACTGCATGAACCAAACTTAAGTGACAATTACCTTTGGAATCCACATCATATGGCCAAGTCACAATTGTCCTCACCCATCACAAAATGTAGAGACTTTTCATCAACATACCGTCCAATAATTCAAATTAATTGCCTTCCTCCCTTTTATGGTATTCACTGGGAAATGGTATGTGGGACACACATGATTCCCTGACTAAGAACATGGAAATATGTTTCTAGCCATTGCCAATGCTGCTCTTGTTGGTTATCTCAAATTTGCTCTCCATCTCTTTAAAGAAACATGTTTGGATGTTGCCTCACGACGATATAGTTGAGTCAAACACTAGCTGTGTGAGAAATGACAAGGGTACATCCCTATAACACCATGATAAAGTGTTAGACCACCAATATACTATGCCACAGGTACATTACAAATACTTCCACAATTAATGCTGGTCAGCCATTCAGAGACTACAGCAGCATCTCAGCACAAGAGAAAAATATTTTCTATTTCTAATTCTTTTCAATTTCCTTTCCAAAATATGATGAATTAATAAATGTTCCATATATTAAAAAAAGAACTTCTGCCATCATACAAATTATTTGAAGTTCAAAGTGTTAAGTTTCTATTTAAGGTATATGTTGAAATTCAATCACTGCCTTGATATCACCACTTTTTGTTGAGTTGGAATGAAAGAGTTAAACTGGAAGTCGATAATATTTCCTGCTGCTGCTTGGGAACCTCGCCTGTGTGTTTCTCATGAAGTTCTATTTACCACAGGGTTTGGTTTAGAGAATGGATTTTATTCAGAGGTGGCTCATCTGTTTGTTTCCCAGGAGTGTCCTCCTCAACAGGTACAAATGACTTGTTGTTCCTCTGTCCTGTCTGCCTCCTTGGCGACTGATAGACGAGAACTGTTCCCCATGCAATGAGACTCTAAGTGATCTGGGTCGAGTTAGCAGCAGGTTTGCAATGGGCGGTTGTTGGGGGGTGGGGGTGGTGTTTACTGCAGAATAAAATAACTCTTAGCCGCAGAGATCTTTCAAGCTGAAACTTTTAAAACAAAGAAGCTAACTTTCCTCAATAAATGGTGGTCACAGGGAGACTGAAGCTATAAACTTAATTTGGATTTCTCCACTTTCTTCATGTAAATTTCCTGTTTACAAATGACACCTCTTTGCTCAGGTGTATCAATTTCACTTCCCTGCAGAAAGAAAAACTGGGCTCTATAACAAACTGACGACGTTGAAAGTCTAGCTTGGTGCTGACAGATAAATGCGCTAATTTTCTTCTAGGGCTGACTTTGCCCTGTACAGTGAACCTGTTTCCAATGACTGCTTCAGAGGAGCCTATAATCTGTCCAAAAGATGATGTCAAGTACTACAAGGGCCTCTGCAAGCACTGCTGGTAACGTTTTGGCGATTGAGTTACAAGGCTGCTTTTGAATTAGGTTACTTTAGCTTGGGCCTGGCTGGGAAATGAGCTTCATGAACTGTTCCACCAACACAGGCTGCGCTCCTTGCCAGAACTGACAACTTCCTCTCTTGTAGCGAAATAGATCTAGCCCCAAGCTGAGAAGTTATTTTACTTACTGAAGATGTTATATTCGTACTCACATTCCAAAATAAAAATATCAGTAATAACAGGGAATACTGAAAGAGTTTCTAGTTTTGAAACACGGCAAAACTGAGGTGCTATATAAAGAAAGACTTACATTTATATAGCGCCTTTCACGACCACCGGACGTCTCAAAGTGCTTTACAGCCAATGAAGTATTTTTGGAGTGTAGTCATTGTTGTAATGTGGAAAACGCGACAGCCAATTTGCGCACCGCAATTCCCACAAACAGCAATGTGATAATGACCAGATAATCTGTTTTTGTTATGTTGATTGAGCAATAAATAATGGCCAGGACACATGGGATAACTCCCCTGCTCTTCTTCAGAATAGTGCCATGGGATCTTTTACATCCACCTAAGAGAGAGCAGATGGGGGCTTGGTTTAACATCTCATCCAAAAAATGGCACCTCCGACAATGCAGCACTCTGTCAGCCTAGATTTATGTGCTCAAGTCCCTGGAGTGGGATTTGAACCCACAATCTTCTGACTCAGCTAACATTTCATATGCTACTGATCAAGAATACTGTAGAAATTTCTTAGTGTAATCATTCTTGGGCACTTCCAATTTGATCATGTATTGGTGGAAAAAACAACTGCTCCCACAAATAGCAAAAAAGGTGAAATGACTGTGGAGCAATGGATTAAATGTTGACCTTTCACCTCTTGGGTGTGGGTTTGATTCCATCCCAGACTAATTGGATTAAAGTCTCCCCTTTATGTTTGTTATAAGACTTCTTAAATGAAACAAAATTGGGTAGCTTCAATCTACTTCCTGTTGCATAAGAGTCCTCCACACAAAACTGCCCACAATCTGGCAATAAATTAGGAGCCTTCCTCAAACCAGCCAAGAGTGGCGGGTACTGGAACATTCACCCAGGTGCAGTAGGCATTGCTCTTCTAAGGTTTGGGGGTGAGGTGCGTCATTTATAATAAATTTAATTTGTTCAAAAATGAATGTGCAGCTTACTTGTTGGATCAGCTGGTTAGGGTGGTGAGTAGCTCAGCTCTATAGCTCAAGCATCTCTGGCCATTGTTGAGTTAGCTGCTTTCATAATCTACACACTGATCTAACTGCCTTGCTCAAATCAGAGAATCTGCCTGAAGCCTTCAAAACAGATAGTCTGACCAGAAGGAAAAGCAAACCAATACAAGAATATTGCTTATATCACAGTTTACCACAGCAGTCTCAAACTATTGGCCCAGATTTTCCTGGGGACTTTTTAATGGTGCATCAACATCGTAAGGACTCTTGAACAGTGCTAAAGAAAGTGGAAATGATAGAATAAGTGACTTACGTCATTACTTATGTCGTGCCATATTTTCCTGGGACTTTTGTGCCACACTGTGCTACCATCACTGAAAACAGTTAAAAGGTCATTATCATAGCTCCGTCTCCCCATCAAAATGAATGGTGACTGCGATTTGGTAGATTATGGCAGTTTTCCCGCCACTGCCGTTTAAACTTAATAATAATGGCACTGGTGGCCTAGTGCGGTGTGATTTATTGCTCCTAGATCGGTTGCTTTAAGCATATCTTCAATATTTGCCTGATTATAGTGTCAACTAGCAAACCATTGTATCGGCTTACCCAATCATCAGCTTTAACAACAGCAGTTGGTCCGGAAGCATTGCATCTGCGGCTAGAAGAGGGTCAGCGCAACTGTGGAATCTCCATACTCAAATTCCAAACAGAACAAAGTGGTCTAAATAGAAGCAGGCTGACTCTTGGATCTATTTACTCATGCACTGAGAAGAGGGCGGCCTGGTGGGACTAGCGCTTTGGATGAGTGCCATTCTCTGGCTTCGCATAAAGCCAGTCGCAATGTCTTTAAATTGCCACCCAGTTTCTAATTAATTTTGAATAGCTGGAAAAAAATTCTCCTCGCCGCTCCTGATTCACCACCTTGCAATATGTGCTTTATTCTAATTAGAAATGCAAGAAAATTGACAGTGAGATCAACGCGCTGGACGGTGCAATGAACGGTGTGCATCGCTGATCTTGCCGTCGCAGGAAAATTTGGACCATTATTTTCTATTATCGTTCATACTCTTGTTCAGGCAAGATAAACAAATCATATAACACTGGTCCCATTCGCCTCTATACTTGTATCTAAAGTCATCTATATTTGTACAACACATCTACCTTTGTATCATGCACACTAAGATTGAGCTGTGTGATATTAAATAAATGTTAAAAATATTATGTTAGCCCCACTTTCCTATTCAGCTGTTTTTTTCTCTACCCCCACCATCTGACACCCATTGTTACACCTGGTCTCAACTGGCATAATGAAAGCACCATGAGAAGGAATCATGTGAGCCCACATGTATTTTGAAAATATTGAGTATCAGCTTGCTTTTGCTTAAGCTTATCCGATTGGAAGAGAATTGTGGATTTGGAAATAATTCTAAGTGTGAAAGTACCTTGCAGAGCAATATCAACCTTCGTGAAAAATCAAAATGGTCCAATAAAAGCAATTCCAACAGTTCAGTATTTCTGAAATACAAACATCCCTGGTCTTTTCCATTAATATAGCTACCATATTCATATGTTGGGGCATAGGGGACTGGCTTTAAAAATGTTAATGAATCCTTATTAAGTCTGCTTGAATACAATAGGAAAAACTCACATCCTATTAACATATGCTTCCACTCTAGGGACCTTGCTGCCACTTGGCCCCCTTACAAATGCCACTCATCTGAAAGGAGTTTGATGCTTTAAAATAAGCCAACGTGAACATGGCCCTCTTACAACTGACTTCCACCTGAGAGGAGTCAGACGTTTAAAAGAAAGCCAGACCAGACACGATCTTCAGGTGGAATTGAGCTGATTGTATAGGTAACACTATGGGCTAGAGTTTCCCTATCCTGTTTTTCTGGCACCCTCACCTGAGGTGCGCCGTTTTTGTCCGTCTCCAAGCGCGCCGAAAAAAGACATCGGTATTCTGGCCACTCCCCATCCTCTCTTCGGTCGTAGCACAGCGTGGCCCAATGGTTTGGGGCGGAGTTAGGTCCCGGCGCTGAAAACAGTGCCGGGATCTCAGCACATGTGTGCTAAAGTCTGCGCGCATGTGCAGTAGTTCCTGGCAGGCCGAATCTGTGAGTACGCGCTGCAGGCTGTGTGGGAGGGGCCCGAAGCACGCCGTCCCTAGCCCTGGTCGAATGGGCTCCTTCATTGGCGGCCCGCTGCGTTCCCTAAAGTAGAACTTCGATTTTTTATTTGTTATTTACTGATTGATTTTGGTTCTTTAGGTGCAGGGTTCCTTCTATTTTTTTATTTGTTATTTATTGATTGCTTATTACTTTGGTCTTGATGCTTTAGGTGCAGGGTTCCTTCTATTTTATTTGTTAATTAATTGCTTATTACTTTTTGTGCTTTGTTTGGTGCTTGGTGGTGCTTTAAATGTATTACTTGCGCTGATTCCTTAACTCTAGGTAAGGTTTTTCTGTGCTGACAGAAGTGGCAACATACGCTGGCCTAGTTTGTAGCAACTATTTGCTGGCCAAATGCCTAAAACAGGTGTAAGTGGCTGGTCCTTAAAACCAAATATTGCATATTCCACTCACAGAAAACTGAAACGGTATTTTAGGAAAATTTGCAGGTTTTGACACAAGAATGTCATTACTAGCAAGCTCTGTGCCATCCTTTCACTAGCTTTGGACAGGATGCCACATCTGGGACAACCCAGGCTCATTTTAGTTATGATAGCATCTAACTAGCATGAGCCACAGCAAAAGTGCATGGCTGGGCACTCATGCAAACTGACAGACTTGCTGATATCAGAGCTCAGTCTTGGAGTCAACACGACAGTTGTCAATTTTTGCTTAAAATAAATAAATATAAAGGTTTTGAATAGCTGGTTCAAAATCATCTGGACTAAGAATTAAATAAACAGCTGATAAACCTAACACATGAATTTTGCTTTGTTTTTGTTCCTGTGTTTATTTTTCCCATCTCCTTCTAGGCCACCCTGGTGCTCCATGCCATTCCCAAACAGAGAGAGCTGGCAGCTAACCTACTCCCAGGTTCTGCCAATAGAATTCTTGAGCCAGCCTCCAGGGAAGTGCATGACAACAGCGCGAGTGGCTTGTCACTGAATCTCCCTGCATATCTTCCACCTACTGTCT
This sequence comes from Pristiophorus japonicus, assembly GCF_044704955.1. Taxonomy (NCBI): domain Eukaryota; kingdom Metazoa; phylum Chordata; class Chondrichthyes; family Pristiophoridae; genus Pristiophorus; species Pristiophorus japonicus. Next base: position 177,194,251 of record NC_091982.1, on the reverse strand, counting down.
CTCTCGATGCCACACAAATGGCAGGGACTGACTGTGCAGGAAAATCACAGGAGTAAAACCTCAACCCATCATTTCGTGTCACAGCTCATTGAAGTGCCAACACATTACAGCAGTGCACTGCCAAACATACCCAGCATTTAAGAAAAACATGCTGCCATCTTTGGACAAAATAGCATGGGAAAATCATTAATTCATTGTGGTTTAAAGATTCTGACAAGCCAAAGATCTTATCGAATGTTTTTCTTTGCCGTTGTACTTGCAAAATTGTGGCAAAGAACCCAAGGGTGCAGCCCCACATTGTTCTTCAATGTGAGGAATCTAACATAGGAGGAAATGTGCAGCTTTAAAACAAACTTACCATATGTTACCCGTATATTTTATAAATGTGCAGAAGTAGAGTGGAGAAACCAGATATTCAATTTGATCGGTATTCTAGTCAGGGCTAGGAAGCCCCACTTGCCAATCAGTTGGGGCAAATGATTTTCTTACTCTACCAAACTGAAAAGTGAAGCAAATTGACAGCATGCAAGATAAATGTTGGCCAAGACACCAGCAGAACTTCCCTGTTATCCTTTGACTAGTACCATGGGATCGTTTACATCTACCTGAGAGGGCAGCGGATGCCTCGGTGTAACATCTCATTGAAAAGACAGTGTAGCACTCCCTCAGTACTGCACTGAAGTGTCAGCCTAGATTATATGCTCAAGTCTCTGCAGTAGAGCTTGAAGCCATGACCTTCTGAATCAGGGGAGAGAGTGCTACCATTGAGCCAAGGCTGAAATAAACCCCATCACAGACTGATTGGGCCTGTTTCCATGTTGTCATTTCTGTGTAATTTTATGTTAGGGCTTATTTCACTCAAGCCAAGAAGGTTAAGGGGTGATCTGATGGAGATCATGATGATTAGGTTTACAATAATAGATTATTTCCACTGGTCGGTAAAAAGGTAACAAGAGGACATGATTTTAGGATAATCACCAAAAAAAATTAGAAAGGAGTTTAGAAAAAAATTCTTAGGTTAATTAGAATGTGGAATTCTCTGCCCTGAACTGTTGCTGAAATAGAATCAATACATTATTTTAAAAGGGAATAAAATAGCTTGAAAAAGAGTAATGTTGAAGGTTAGGGGAGTAGGATTAAATTAAATGGTTTATCTGAAGAAATCACTAGCACAGATTTGATGGAGTAAAGCGCTTTAATATGTTTTAATATGTTAAAAGCACTATATAAATACAAGTTGTTGTAAATGGTCAGATTCTGGGCTGCAACATTCTATGATTCTTTGATTGGAAAATGTATTCAGCACCAACTCCACCATGAATTTGAGAAACGTGGCAGTTAATTTATTTGAAGATATTTACATAGTAGTTAAGTGAGACCCTAGTACTTATTTATATTGAGCACCTCAATAAACAAGGTAATGGGATGGAAGGTTTTGAGGGGCAGTTGTATCGCTATTCGCACAATTACTGTTGCTACGGCCTCACCATCCCCCAGGTCCTTAACACTGTGCTGAGTAAAAGAGGGAGAAAACAAGATTTAAAATGGAAAAAAAATGCTCTTTCTCAATAGAAAAAAAATATCAATGCTTGCATTTATGTTTGAAATGATACAACACACATTTTACCACAGTCCTCAGTTGCTTAGCAATGAAGTTCTATTTTAGTTAGAAATCAGGACCATAAGCATTTCTGAAGACAAAATAAAGTTAATATCTTATGAACATACTAATTTCTAACAACTTCCTTTATTGTTTTCTACCTAACACGTCCTTTAAGTCACTTCTTATTGACAGTCAGATTCTGCTTTTTTAGTACAAGTATAGGGTAGTACAGCCACAGTGCGACCAGTTCAATTACTAAAGTACTTATTGTGAATTGTTACAAAACCATACATTTGTCAAAGTGAAACAAAGTTAGCAGGTGGATTCAGAACTCCAAAGTATATCAACCACCCTGTGTAAAAACAACCACAATTATCTCTTCTTTAGCTTTACTCTGTTTTTCACTAGAGGGCACTGTCACTGCACAGGCACAAGTTCTGTCTCTGACTAGGAAGTGCTGCGAGACCATTAAAAAATAATTGTACCACATTTTCTCATAAACTGCATGCAAAGATTTTCTTTAAATGTTTTTTTATTTCATGTGGTGTTTTGTTTCTTATTTTATCCATTTGTCAGAGGTAAACAGGTCACGGCACTTGTTACAGACCATTTTTTTTTCCAGTCACAGATGTTTATTACACATTATGAGCTACGGACAAAACATTGCAGTAAACCAGACCAGCCTGCAGTGAGACTGCTACCCAGAATTCAAGTAGTGCTGGATAGTTCCCACTAGGTTGTGGTCGACTTGGAAACAGCGACTTATTAATCTTCTGTTAGAGGGCCAGCTGCAGCCCTGGCAGATACCATATTTTACCACCAACCTGGGTCTGGACAGTCATTGTCCATTTAAGAAGGGGGGAAAATCCTACAAATCAGCTGCTTTCTACGTGCAGAAATTGAGCTTTGCTATGATAATTCTGGTGCGTCATCTTACTGTGGTTAAGATTTACCAACACAGAGAGGCTGCCTTGTTTCCAGCATTAATCATATTCCCCCAGCATATTGCCATGGTTGCCTGGACACAGGATTTGAGCAAGGCCCCTCATTTGATTCCCACACATCAGACCCTGAAAAGCACTTTTTTTCTTCAGCTTTTGATTGTCCCTGCGCTGAAGCCCTTCCCCCTGCTGTGTCAGTATGGGTGGGCAGAACACTGGCAGAATAGGCCAGGGGTGAGGGGCAGCCTTAGCTGCTGGTCACACATCAAGGCCTGAAAACAAAGCCCCCAGGAATCATCCTTACAAACACAAATTCCCTTCAGAGAAAACAAATTTGGTTTTCCCTCATAGTGTGGGTGTCACTTTAGAACTTTCTGAAACTTTATTAAACCTGTTGCTCTGTATTGCATTTGTAGTCGTACAATACCCAACAAACAAAATCTTCTTAAAATCTAACAGGTAGCTGTACCAGATCATGTCTGTAATAGTAAAAAAATACTTAGTAAACAGGCTCAAAGTAATACAAATCTCTGCTACATTTGGTAGATGATTCCTCCACAGTATATTAACAGAAAACCAAGTCTTTGTGCGAATTCGAAGTGAAACTTTGACAAACTTTAGAGGTCATGCCTTCTTTGTAACTTGGTGACCCTACAATCAAGGAATAAGTCTAATCTGTAAAGATTCAGCAATGCCCAATAGTTAAGCACTGCGACTTTGAAGAGGCATTGACAACCATCAGTAAAGGGGAATGTAGTGCAGATATCTCTCAACTTAAACCAGTTATTGCTCCAAATAGCTACATAGATGATGCCCACATGAATAAAAAGAGAAAAAAATCACAGTGCTTTCAGAAGTTTTCTTTAGCTGTTATCTGTGTGCTGTGTTTGTCCTCGTGTAGCTCCACCTCGAGATGCCTGAGCGTTGATGTAAGACTTTGAAATAAGCTTGCACAGGAGTGCCCAGATTAGCAGCTTTGCCAGGCTTTAGCCACTGTGACCCTTTACACTTCAGCAGTTTGAGCCAGACACTTTGAAAAGCACCATTTTTTGCAAGAATTCCGCAGTTTTATTTTTATCAGCAGGTTTTATTCTCGAGGCTAATCGGCAAAGTGGAATTCTTGTGGGTGGTATAAAAAGGGAAGGAACAGTTGAAGAATTAGATCGATTTAAAAAAAATACAAAATCAGCCGAATGATTTAAGATTCAGCTATTTGCAGAAAAGTGCTTAGCATGGACACATGTACAGGCAGCAATATGCTGCCTCTACAAGTTGGGCAGTTCTGCAAATGCTCAATGGCAAAAACTTGCAAGAAAAAAAGTGGACAAAGGAAAAACCTTTCAAACTCCATTTCAGCTTTATATAATCCCTACCTAAGCTGTTTAAAAAATATATCTAGCTCCACGCTGTATAAATATTATGGTGCACCATTAGTGTCCGACTTCATTGCAGATTATGTTCTGCATCAACAAACAAGATTGAGAGCATCCTTTATTCAGCTGTTTACATTAGACTGCACATAGACACTACTGAGTTTTGATACTCACTTTGAAATATTCTTAACACTGTAAGATACTATTACTTTTAGCCAGGCTAACCCTGACATTATCTCAGTATCCACAGTGGCTAAATTCCATGGTCTGCAAATCTAAACTGCACCAGGCCATGTGTGGACCAAAGCAGTCCTGTCATACAAGATGCACAGAATAGATAGCAGTGCAGTGAAGTATGTCCCAACACCGATGTTCCAGGTCATAAATGATGCAGGTAAAAACTTGGATTGACTGCTAGGGGTAGGGCTGGTGCTAGTTTTTGTACTGAAACAACTCTGCACAAAGGTTGCCCACTACAACGCTGTTCCATACTGAGTTAGTTCAGGAACAAAACTTACAAACAGGGCTTTCTTGCTCTCATCTTCCAAAGTGTGTTAGAGAGGAGCAAAGCTTCAGTCACTGTACACAGGAGACACAATGTTAAAAACATTTCCAAAAGGACGAGTGAGGCAATGCTGTGCTTTCAAATTGTAGACTATAAAAAATGTTTCTTGAAAACTTGGTTGCAAGTACTTCTATTGTCAAAGTGGAATAAACAACAGAATAAAGCCTTGTTGAAAGCTTGCCGAGTAGTGTCTGAACATTTGCTCTCTTGTTTTCCTAAACAAGTCGTTGAAACACATCATTCATCCTGCTGGGTTAAGGAAGTTTACTGATCCTATCGACTCAATCGTATATAGCCACATTCAAAGCAATGCAGGAGGCTGTTTGCTATTGTTTCCACTTCTCAAGCATGGTCAACATCAGTGGGTCCAATTGTGTTCTTTATCTTCATGCTACAGATGAAAAGGAGTAGATATATACACTTCAGCGTTTATTGCTTCCCTCGTTCTTTGGGGGAAGAAGATTAAAATGTTTTATATGAATTAACATGTCACGTCTTGTGACCTGTGCAGCCTGACACATTTTAACAAGTGGGAAATGGGGACTGAAAAGTGAAATGTCAAAATCAAAAGAAACACAAGAAAGAATTAAAGGCAAAATAAAAATAGTGAAGTGTCCTTTCTGGTATGTTCTCATTACATTAAATCCATTATCCATTTTGGAAACTTCCTGTCATCATTTTCCATTACATAGAAAATATGAGGAAGATGGGCAATAAGTTCAACAATTTTTAGTTCTATCTAAATATTGATGTCATGCTCAAACATGTACCCTTTACAAGTTCTGATATGTGCACTGGTTTTCTAATGCAAAGTTGTCAACTACATGTAATCCCAAACTGTGGAAAAATTGTTCTTAATTTTATTAATGGTCTTTTAACATTCTCCTCCCCTCCCCTTCACTTGCCCCTCCAATTCCTGCAATGATTCTTAGCAAGAGATATGGAACATAGATTCTAAATGATCCTCTTTTGCCAACTGATGAACAAACATTTCTTGATTGGTGCAGCAAAAGATTGCTCCCAGTCCCTGCTCTAGATGATTGGGCCAAAGTCACTTTCTAAAGGAGACAGAGGAGACCCAGGTTGAAACTAGAATTCAAACTCAGCTTTCTTAGTTAAAAGTCGATCATCCTGATGTTGTAAAATTATAAAAACAACATGTCAATGAAAAGGGCGAGCGTTTTATTGGTTACCAGGAATGCTTCTGAAGTGATCCTTATCAAACATGTATCACTGCTCGAGTTTCTACCTTAAGACATTATAAAATAAATTACTGTATAAAAAACAATCTAATAGGTACATAATGCATTTTCCCCACGTGTTTTAAACATATACAAGCCAAGAAGAGGAATTTGTGATGTTTTAAGAAGACATGCACCAGAGCTATGAAGTAATAAAAGTTTGTGGACAACACCTCAAGGGGTTGTTTTAATGGTCAGACCCTCCGTAAAAAGGATGAAATCTTACTATTTACATGTTAAGAACTAACACAGCCCTGCCTATCTTCATAGGCCATTCCCATGCTCATATACTTAGCAAATGCAGCTTTGTGTACATTTCACAGAATTTTGGCAGCATTACTGACTTTTACAGAAAACTGAGCCCTTTGGTAGACATAAGCCACAAAGAAGAGGATTATAGGGGTTACTCTATGGCTGTCTGTCACACAAATAGCTAATTAACTGCCGATTGTATCCTCTTAAATCTCCCCTTATATTCAGAATATTGGCCAAACCTACAAAAATAATTACAACGCATCTGAAAGCCTAGTCAAATACATGCAGAAAATCTATGGAGTACATCTACATGGGAAAGACAGTTAATCTGAACTGTAAGCAGTAAAACACACAGAAGTACAGAGCTTTCATATCCCTTTTCCAACAATCTACCTGCTGAATTTAGCCCAGTTTTATCAATTCTAATTGAGACAATTATTAGTCTGAATATAATCAATCACATTTCAAAATTATACTATTAGTGACTAGATAGAGGGGAATCCAAAAGTAAGGGCCATAAATATAAGCTAGTCACTAATAAATCCAATAAGGAATTCATGAGAAACCTCTTTACCTAGAGAATGGTTAGAATATGGAACTATCTACCAAATAGTCGTTGAAGCGAATAGCAGAGATGCATTTAAGGGGAAGCTAGATAGAGGGAGAAAGCAATAGAAGATTATACTGATAGGGTTAGATGAAGTAGGGTGGGAGAAGGCTCACATGGAGCACAAACACCGGCATGGACCAGCTGGATGAAAAGGCCTGTTTCTGTGCTGTAAATTAATTCTATGTAATTCTATGTAGATTACTACAAGCATGATGATCAGGATAAAACTGGAATCACTGATCCTGATTGAAACAATGTAGTATCCTCCAACTCCTACTTTCTCATCCAGTCCTATCCACACAGGTTCTGCCTTTGCAAATGAGAAATCCAGGTAGATAAAGCCATGAAAAAGGTCAATAGAATTTTTTTTTTAATAAACAGGTGCATAGAGTTAAAGAAATAAAGGTAAATGTATATAATTAAAAACAGTTACAATACCGTGTGCAGTTTTGGATAGCCCGTTTAGAGATGGGCATTATTTCTGGCGTGGGCGTTAAAAAAGAGTTTTCAGATCGCCGGCTTCTCGCCCATCCTCAAAGCACCTAGTTTCCACTTTTGAAAATGGGCGTTACCGCAAGCGATATCAAATGGGCGGTAGCGTTAAATTTTTTTGACCTTCTGCAGTAAAGTATGGCCGTCCATAGCAATGGCATGGCAACACTCTATTCCCGTGATTCTGGAGGTCAAGGATCACCATGACATGCGCAGAAGAGGAGACAGAGCGAGAGGGAGCTCAGAGGGACTGAAGGCATGGCTGGGTGTGGTGCGGCTGCTTTGGGAGGAAGGAGGGAGACTTTAGATCTTCACAGCAAGTAGGCAAACAAAAATTAGCTGTTACCAGCCACATATTTGACTGAATTTGCCCGATAATGGAGGGAGAGGAGGAGGCATCACAGCACGCTGTGGAGACTGATGCTGGAGAGAGCAGTGAGGTGGGAGAAGAGCACATTGGAGGCCGCAAAAGAGCCAGGAGCCTCTCGGACGAGGCAAATGCCTCCCTCCTGAGGAGGTTGAATTACGCTGGGGTGATTTGACACAGGGAGGGCGTGGGAAGCCAACCCGAAAGGCCTACCAGAGGATTATGGACCGAGCTAGCAGAAGTGGTCTCGTCGGCGACCAATGAGTTGCATGAGGGCAACCAATGCCGCAAACAATGGAACGGCCTTGTGGGATCCGCAAGAGTAAGTATTACATTGATTTACATGTACTTATGTAGTTATATAATTTGATTTGTAACAGTCATGAGTGACTATCAGCAGATGTGAGGTCTTGCACTTTTACTGGGAATGTTTTACTCACGGTCACGGTGTACGTCTTTAGGTAAAGAATGATAATGCTCATAATAATCATGATTACATCTGTTGGTTATGTGTTGTATTAGTCTCTATGACAGTACCTAGCAATGATATCATGCAATGACCTCATGCCATGTTGTGCTGTCACCTTTTACAGAAGAAGCTATCGACGATGAGGTCCGTGCAGAGGCAAACGGGTGGGGGGCCACCAGTCCCGAGCGACATCACTGAGATGGAAGAGCGAGTGCTCGCACTCGTGGGGAAGCACTCCTGGACAGCCATGGACGCAACTGCAGACCATGAATTGATGCCATGTGAGTAAAGCTTACACCATTGCATGATGTAAAGCCAATAGATGCCACACCCACTCATATCCGAACAATCATATATGATAGATGATTTCTAAAAGTGTCATAGAAATAATGCTGGCCTAATGAAAATCATTGCAATGCACAATGTGTTGATGGTCATGAAATGTGATGTCTGCGAAGATTTTGAGAATGGTGGTGCTTTTGTCGTGCATATGCTGTGTGTAGCACTGGACTCACCTTGTCACCCTAACACCCCCTTCTCCTCTAATAACCTCATTTGTATCTTGCAGCTCAGCCAGCAGCCCGGCCCCAGGCAAGGTCACAGAGGCCAGAAGGTGGGGGCGCGGAACAGGCGTCAGCGGACTATCCTACTACATCTGGTGCAAGGAGCTCCAATTGTCATCCATCAATCCACTGGGTCTGTTCTTGATGGATGAGAGCGCAGACTTCGAAGAACCTGCATCGCCATGCACCAAAAGCCATTCCACCCCAAGGCCATCTAGTGGTCCTCCGGTCATTCCCGCCTCCACTCTGGAGGTGCCGGCCCCAAGCACCTCTCCACAGGGCATCCCATTTGTCTCCAGGACAGTGCCGACCCCGCGGAGGCCTTGTGGATGTGATGGTACAGTTGTCCAGGAGGACTGTAGACATTGGTGACCAGCTCATCGAAGCATTGGGGGGCATATCCCGACACCTAGCCACCATAACTGAGTACATTCCGCGCATGGCGGAGTCCTTGGATGCGATAGCCAGGAACACTGCTCCCGAGCGCGGCACTCCACCCCTAGGTTCTGCACCACCACTGCGAATGACAGATGAGAGCAAGGACCAAGATCCTGCTTCTGCATCAGAAAATGTTGCCCCCTTGGCACCCCCCGCTCCCATACCCGTGCAACCAATGCATCTGCCTTCATCCCCCCCATTGAGGCACCGCCTGAGGAGCTCCTCGGCCAAGCACCATGGAGTGAGGAGAGGAAGGGGTAGAGATGGGGAGAAGAAATAGAGAGGGGAAGGAAAGTGAGGTGCATGTGCGCGGATGGTGTTATATTTCTATCTGGGTGTATGCAATTTGTTGCAATGTATGGGGCTGGGGACCACACTCCTGCTTTGCCTTTGTATTCTGTGTTGGTGGACATGTTGAACATGTGATTTATGTCAAAGATGGAAAAAGTGGGGTGTGGGCGGGGGTTGGGTGTTATTGGCTGTGATACTTAAGATTTTAGACCAATGTTGGTATTAAACTTTTGTTATTGAACATAACCTTGTTGCGCATTGTCTCACATAGCTGGACCATTACATACTGGTGATTCCTCACCATGAAAGGGTTAAATACAACTTGACATCAATCAACGTAAACTTTAACTGGCACCAAGGTGATGGGCACCATTGATGTCTGAGTTGCACATACACAGCAGTGTGTCAGCATTGTCACTCATATCAGCGCTGTTTCAGGCAAATCTTTCCGATATCAGTTCCTCACGCAAGAGTGGGATTTAACAAATGCCTGCCACACCGCTGGCGTTTGTTTTGGTTGGTTCCACTTTTTGTGGGTGGTTTTTTGAGCGAGCGATATTGTGGACAATGTATATGCGAGGTGGTGAAATTGATGATGGGCGATCTCCATGGCCTCTAGTTTGGGTAAATATGCTCTTTATGACAAAAAACAGTGGCAGGCGTTCATATTGAATCTCAGCATTAATTACGTGCGGAAAGTAACGTTGGGCGATATTATGGGCGTTGATTTCGCACATTCTGCTGATTATGCCCAAAAAAAGTGGGCGGGCGGTGATATTTTTTACCGGCGTTATCCCATTGGGAAAATAACGCTCGGCGATAAGTCTCCTAAAAAAAGCCCGTCAGTTTCCATTTTGTGCCAAAATGGGCGATATATGTGCATTATACATCATTTCAGCGGTAAAATGGGCGTTAAGTGGGCGTTAAGCATGCAAAAAAAGTGGAGGTTCTAGCCAATAGAATGTGTACAGCATAGATTTACCAGGATGATGCTGGGGATGGGGAACCATAGTTATGAGGAAAGAGTTGAGATACTGTGTTCTATCCCTGACACAGCACTGAAATGGTCCTAACCAAATCTGTAAATGACAAGATCCGTGAATGTGGTGCATTATCCCTCCTTGTCCTCCTCGACCACTCTGCAGACTTTGACACGGTTGACCAAACCATCCTCCTGATAAACCTTTTCTCTATTGTCCAGCTCAGTGAGATTGCCCTCACTTGGTCCTACTCTTACCTATTCAATCATAGCCAGACCATCACCAGCAACGGCTGGTCTTTCTGCCTTGGCACCATTACCTCCAGAATCCCCCATGCATCTGTCCTTGGCTCCCTCTCCTCGCTCATCCACATTCTGCCCCTTCGTGACATCATTCACAGACATGGGTCAGCTTCCACATGCTCGCTGATGACACTCAGATCTACCTCTTCATCACCTCTCTCCATTGCCTCTATTTTGTCAGATGCCTGGTCCAGTCTTGGCTGAGCACAAATCTCCAGTTAAACATTAAGAAGACTAAAGCCACCATCTTTGGTCCCTCCCACAAATTCTGTACGCTTGCCTTCAATTCCTCCTCCCGGTGATTGTATTCAACCCCAAGCTGAGCTTCTGACTCCATAACTTTACCATCTCAAAGACCACCTATTTCCACCCCTAATATCACCCACTTCCACCAGTGTCTCATTCCATCTTCCGCTAAAGCCCTCATCCATGACTATTCCAATGTTCTCCTGGCCTGTCTCTCACCACCATTCGTAATTCAGATCATCCAATACTTTGCTGCCCATATCCTATCCCACATCAGGTCCTGCTCCTCCATCATCCCAGTCCTTGCTGAACTACATTGCCCCCCAGTCTCCAATGCCTCCAATTTAAAATTCTCACCATTGTATTTAAATCCCTTCATGGTCTTTCCCTCCCTATTTCTGGCACCTCCTCCAGCCCTACAACCTTCAATAAACTCTTGTTTTTCTGACTCTGGCCTTTTGTGCAATCCCCTTTGCCCCACTAATGGCAAGCTTTCGATCAAGCTTTTAGTCATCACTCCTAATATCTCCTTCATTGTCATGACATTTTTATCTGTAAAGTGCCTTGAGATGTTGTTCTACATTAAAAGCATTATATAAATACAAGTTGGTGTTATTTCCACTGAAGCAGAGAAGGCGAAGAAGAGATTTAATAGAGATTTTTTAAATTATGAAGAATTTTAGGGCTAGACTTTCCACTGATGATCGTTGAGCTATCGCCCATCTATCGCCCAAATAGGCAGGCTATCGCCCATTTTAGCTTAAAAGTGGAAAGTTCGGCCAGGACATCGCCCACTCATCACCGGCCCAACTTTTGGCACACATGAATCTGCTATTGCCGCAACATTCGCCACATCGCCCACACATCACCGGGCTAATCGCGCGCCGAAAAGATCGCTGGAGAAAAGCTGCTCCCGACTGGCACTACTCGGCAGAACTCGGCACTACGGACACCACTTTGAACATCGAAGGAACTGAAAGAGGCTGCTTCAACAAGGGGCAAGAGGAGAGTTAATTTGTGAGTGATTTTATGTGCCTTATTGACGCTTGGCAATCATCTAATCACATTTCTATGTGTTGAGGACAAATTTAGGGCATTTAGTGCAATTTATAGTGATGGGGTCAATAATTTCTCTACCAGTATTGGTCACTAATCACATGATGAAGACTGAAGATGGGAGAAGGTACATTCAACAGCATTATGTGCCCAATCAAAGAGATGGCAGACTGCTGCTGCGGAGGAGACCTTCACCTCCGACACACTTACAGGGAAAAGCAATCATACCTGAACTTGTCTGATAACACGTGCCTTAGGAGGATGCTCTTCTGAAAGGAGGTCATCGCTGAGATATGCCAGTTCATCAAGTGAGATTTGCAGCCTACCAGCACCATCAGGATCGCACTGCCCGTTGAAGTAAAGGTTACTGCAGTACTTTCCTTCTATGCATCGGGTTCTTTCAGGCCTCAGCTGGTGACATTTGCGATATCTCTCAGCATGCCACACATTGCTGCATTCGACTGAAGCCCTTTACACTCGCAGGATGGACATTATAACCTTACCTGTGACCAGGGAGGTACAGACCGAGAGGGCTTTGGGTTTCTCAAGAATATCAAACTTCCCCAAGGTACAGGGAGTAATAGACTGTATGCACATCACCCTGAGAGCACCTTTACAGGATGCGGAGGTGTTTCGTAACCGAAAGGGATTCCAATCCCTAAATATGCAGCTCTTTGTTGACCACAACCAAATAATCATGGCAGTAAATGCTAATTTTCCAGGCAGCATCCATGATGCGCACATCTTGTGTGAGTGCACTGTCTCTGACCTGCTTAAGAATCAGCCACAAGGTCATGGTTGGATGCTGGGGGATAAAGGATATTGTCAGCTGACTCATCACCCCCCTGCATAATTTCCAGATGGAAGCCGAGAAGCGCTGCAATGAAAGCCATATAGCTACATGCAATATCGTCGAAATGACAATTGGAATGCAGAAGCAGTGCTTCAGATGTCTGGGCCACTCAGGAGGCAACCTACAATACCACCCTTACCAGGTCGACGAGTTTATTGTGGTGTGCTGCATGTTGCATAACCTAGCTATAAGGCGAGGACAACAATTCCCAGATGGGACTGCCGGTCCACCTCAGGAGAGAGGGGAAGAGGAAGACGATGAGGAGGATGACGAGGATCTTGGGGAGGACAATCAGCCTGACGATGAACCCATGCCCCCACCCCCGCAAGACTGGAAAAGCCCCGTGGGAATTACACAGCTGCAAAACTCTTGCGTCAGCAGCTCATAAATGAACGCTTTACATGAACTTACATTGGTGACAATTACAGTTACAATTACAGAAAGACAATAGTTGCAGTTGCGTTATGTTTCATCCTTGCCTGGGCTGGCCTGGCCATTGTTTTCCAACAGTTGTATTCATGTTTTACCTTATCTTACGTTATTAGAAGACACTGCACAACAATTATAAAATTTAATAAAATATTTTAATAATTTAACAATTTAACAATTTATGTACTGTAAAAATAACACCCACCCCAACAGTCACCCAACAATAAATTCTAAATACAAAAACATCCTCCCACCACCCTCAACATTCAACAAATAGTTATTAACAACATCATCATCATAAGCAGTCCCTTGGAATCGAGGAAGACTTGCTTCCACTCCTGAAGTGAGTTCTTTGGTGGCTGAACAGTCGAATATGAGCGCCACAGACCCTGTCACAGTGGGACAGACATTCGTCGAGGGAAAGGGTGGGTTCGACTGGTTTGCCGCATGCTCCTTCCGCTGCCTACGCTTGATCTCTTCATGCTCCTGGCGTTGAGGTTCAAAGAGCTCAATGCCCTCCCAGATGCACTTTCTCCACCTAGGGCGGTCTTCGGCCAGGCACTCCCAGGTGTCAGTGGTGATGTCGCACTTTACCAAGGAGGCTTTGAGGGTGTCCTTGTAATGTTTCTGCTGCCCACCTTTGGCTCGTTTGCCGTGAAGGAGCTCCGCACAACAACAACAATAACAGCCCCCTGTCCTACCTGCGGCCACGCTTCCCTCCAGATCCTTTTACCCCCGTGTCCTAACCCCCCATTGTAATCCCCGAGTAACAGGACCAGGACGACTTGCAGCAGGGGACCTCAAGGCCTGCTGCTGTGGGTGAGGGGAGTGGGGTGGGGGGGGGGGGGATGGGATGATGGTGGCAGCATCCCCTCAGGGGGGTGGAGGCGATGATGTTTCAGATGAAACGACTTCCGAGCCAGAAAGAAGTTCTTCCTCTCGATTCGCATCTGTGCTGCTGGTTGGTGGGATGGCACCTTGGAGTGCAGTGCCGTCTCCCGACGCTATCGCATGCCGCAAGGCATGGATGGCGGTGGTCGTTTGGCCCATTGCCACAACTATGCGCTCGAAGCTCTCCGTTATTCAAGCGGACATTGCGTCAATGTTTCTGGTCAACCCACCAATCGCCTGGAGCAGCTCTCGACTTATGGCGACGCTCTCCCTGTACAGTGTGAGCATGTCCTCATTGGGATCTGCCCGTCGCAGTGCATGCCAACCTTCGTGGGGTCGGCGTGGGCATTGTATGCCTTGGAGTCGCCTGCTGCAAGCCACTTGGGCCCGCTACTTCTTCTGTCGAAGGTGACAATGTGGCCGCAGGTACTGGGATGCAAAGGGCATCCTCCTCAGTGATTTCCATCTCCTCCTCTGGCTCAGTGGTCTCCTATCGGCACCTGAGGTGATGATCACCTGTAAGGAGACAGGTGCGGCCTCCCTTTGCACCTGTTGACTTGGGCGACCTGCAAAACACAATTGAGCTTATTGAGCTTATTAGAACAGAAGGGTAGATATGATTCTTGCACTGCGCTGGCATACGTAGGAAGAGCTGCACCACTGCAATAAATGTGACCGAGAGACGTTACATATTAATACATCATATGGTAGTACATCTATGTGGAATTCACTGCCCCAGAGAGCTGTGGAAGCTGGATCAGTGACTATATTTGAGGTGCTGACTATATTTGAGGCGGAAATAGACAGACTTCTGAATGATAAGGGAGTGAAAGGTTATGGGGAGCGGGCAGGGAAGTGGAGCTGAGTCCATGATCAGATCAGCCATGATCTTATTGAATGGCAGAGCAGGCCCGAGGGACCAAATGGCCGACTCCTGTTCCTATTTCTTGTTCTTATGTTGTTAACCTGAGAGTAGTACAGAAACTGCATGCATAACATGACATCATTCGTACATTATAATGAAATGCCCATTACATTACTTTGAATGACCACTGCTTTACACATTACTCACGTGACGCAAGCAAGGGATCTGCACCGCCACATGTAATGGCCAAGCAACTGTGGCTGCCCACAAGTGCTGCTACACGCTCCTCGAGGTTGTTGAGCAGCTGCAGTTGAGCAGGGCCTCCTCCGGTGCGCCTCTGCTCACTGCAATTCTTAGATATCTTCCTCTGCAAATGTGACAAGAGCATGGCATAAGCTAATTGATTAGATACTATGATGGCAAGACAACCGGTTCCAACGTTATATGCTAATATGGTTCGTATTCACAATTGATGCATGGTTATAACATCTACATTCAGATAAAATATTTCATAAGATCGTGTTTAGGATCTAATGCTTGACACAAAACATCTCGACTACAATCTCCATGAGGGCCCCCAAGGGGTGGGGGTGGGGGTTGATCAGGACCATTGGTGAGCTCAGCAATGACAGGAGCTAATGTCCGAAAGTGTTCCAAGGCAGACAGTGAGCCAGGGCAGCTCTCCCCCAGTCCAGGCTGGCTCACTGTGTAAGTGACAACAGCCGGAGAGAGGTGACACAGTCTGGGTAAAGGTGATCGGACCCCTCATTGCTCAGTCGTGCCCCATCCACCAACGTAACCTAAAAGAAGACGATGCCAAAATTAGACTTAAAAAGGTGCGGGTTCCGAGCCCTGTCCAGATCTTAGCAGGGAATATATGCAAGAATAACTGGCTTAATTTCAATCCGGGAGATTTACATATTATGTAGATCATTACAATTTAAAATCTATTTAATACTTACTCTTGCTGAAACAACCAGGCTGTTCCAGCGCTTGCGGCACTGGTCTGACCCCCTTGCCTCGTGAGACGCCGACGAGACCACATCGGCGATCTCACCCCGAATCTTCTGGTAGGTCCAGGGTGGAGGTTTCCCACGCCCACCTCGGATTAGTTAGCCCCACCGGCTATGGATCTCACTGACGAGGGCCTCATTTGCCTCATCCGAAAACGGCTTTGCCCTCCTCCTCCCTTCCACCTCCTGCCCACTCTTTGCAGACTCGTGCTGGGACATCTTTTATGCTTTCTCTCTCTCTCTCTCACTCTCTCTCTTTTCCTTTGCCTTCTGCACATGCCCAGATGACCCCTGACCTCCCGAATCGTGGGAAACCTTTTTGCAAAAAAAGAACGCATGCGCAGAAAGGCCATTGCTAGGTATGCCTTGCCTTCCACATCATTGAGGCCCATTTCACATCGC
Organism: Pristiophorus japonicus; assembly: GCF_044704955.1. Classification (NCBI taxonomy): domain Eukaryota; kingdom Metazoa; phylum Chordata; class Chondrichthyes; family Pristiophoridae; genus Pristiophorus; species Pristiophorus japonicus. The sequence goes on along the minus strand of NC_091982.1, from coordinate 177,178,006 downwards.
TGGACTATCGCCCCCCCAAAAAAGCCAAAAGTAGAGATCAGAAAAATGGGTGATCTTCCAGTGATCCTGAAAGCTGAAACATCGCTAAGGCTGGAACATCGCCCATTTTTTGGGTGATAGCCAGTTTAGTGGAAAGTCTAGCCCAAAGTATATATTGAAAATAAAAAAATTATCTTCCCTTCAGGTGACCCTGTAGGTGTGGGACTGAAAACTCCCCCCACAGAAGGTAAACATAAACCATAAACTGCCTGGCAACCCAATTAGTTTACCTTGCATGTGTGCTGTATTTTTTATTTTGGTAACAAGAAGCACATTAGAGAAACAACTGTCACCTTGAGTAGAAGAGAAAAAAACAGAGGCCGTCAGATGTAGTTTAAAATTTCCTCTCTGTAAGCCAATCACAGTATGGCACCGGTTACACAAGAGGACAAACCCCCCCCCCCCAATTGCACAGCTCACACTGAATAATGATTAGAATTAAGAAATAAAATGGATTTTCGAGAATTGGTTTTCAAGTTAAAAATATTAGATGTAATGTTAAACGTAGAATAAGTTATAGTCCACATATGTTTTGGAAGTTACTGGCCTCTCTATGGGCCCAAGTTTCCCCAGGAGTTGCTCCGTTTTTTTTGGAGCAACTAGATTTTTTTGGAGTAACTTAAAAATCGCAATTCTCCCCATTTAAGTTGCTCCAGTGCAAATGAGTTAGTTAGGTTTTATTTTGTTCAGTTTTTTTTTCAAAAGGGGGCGTTACCAGCCACTTACGCCTGTTTTGGCCATTTAAGCAAGTTTAGCCAGCTAAAACTTACTCCAAACTAACTTAGGCCAGCGCAAGTGTACATTCTGAAAAATTCTGCGGTGAATTAAGAAATCAGCGCAGGCAGCCAGTGATGGGGGCGGGGGGTGCAGGGGCGGGGGTGGGGGTGGTGGGGAAGGGGACCTTGCAAAGCACAACAAAATTAAAGAAGCTTAAATACATTTAAAGCACCAAGCACTAAACAAAGCAGTACATTTGCACCAAGCACTAAACACAAAAAGTAATAAGCAATTATTAACAAATAAAAAATAGAAGGAACCATGCACCTAAAGCACCAAAACCAAAGTAATAAGCAATCAATCAATAAATAACAAATAAAAAATAGAAGTCCTACCTTAGGGAATGCAGCGGGCCGCTGATGAGGGAGCCCATTTGGCCAGGGCTAGGGATGGCGTGCTTCGGGCCCCTCCCACACAGCCTGCAGAGCATCGTACAGATTCGGCCTGCCAGGAGCTACTGCACATGCGCGCAGACTCTAGCGCGCACGTGCAGAGGTCCCAGCACTGTTTTCAGCGCCGGGACTTGGCTCCGCCCCAATCCACTGGCCACGCTACGCCACCACCGAGGAGAGGCTGGGGAGCGGCCAGAATCGGGAGGAAGATTTTCGGCACGCTTGGAGGCGGACAAAAGCGGCGCACCTCACGTGAATGCGCCAGAAAAGTGGTTGGGGAAATTTGGGCCCATAAAAAAGTGATGCTTTTTGTAAAAAATAACTCTCTACTGTAATAGACTAGTGGTCATCTTGAGACCGAGATGGGCAGCCTCAGAGAAACATAGAAGCTTACAGCACAGAAGGGGCAATCATTCAATATGTCCTGTATGTATTTGCTCTTTGCCAGAGTAATCTGAAACTAGTCCCACTTCCTCTGCTTCAAATTTGTATTCAATTTTCCCTTAAAAGATACAGTTAAAGATAGACTTAAAGATCGTCTCTTCCTCAATCACTCCCTGTTACACAGCATTCTATGCTCCAATAACCCTCTGTGTAAAGAATTTTCTCCGAACACTGTCTATATCATCATTCTAAATTGATAACCCATTGACATTGATTCCTCAACCAGCAGACAAAGTCTTCCCTTATTCATTCTATTAATACCAGAAGGACCAAGAAAAGTGATCCAGCCAGATAATGCTGTACTAACAACTGCTTGACCTCATCATCTAGATTGTTCCACTTAATATTTTTCCTCTTTTGATACAATTTACATGAAAATCTATATTTTTATACATTTACTAAGGTCTCTAACTTTGTTTGATCTTGCATGCTTTTTAGAGTCTGTCTTTTGCTCTTCTCTTTTGTAAAAGGAGCGCAATAAAAATGGGTTAATTCAAAATTAAATGGTTAATTTTGTGCCTCGTTCCAGCAATGGAAGAATAATCAACATGGGTGGCCTAGTCACCATCTAGATGGACTTGTGAGATTGTGATAGATTTAAAGCTACATCAAACTGTCCAGTATGATGGTTGAGGTTCATCTCTTCAGTGTACATTGCAAATTTGGATTTGTTCATTTGTATGCCAGTTAACACCAACTATACCTAGTTGCATTTGTTTATCCTCCACATTGTTTAAACTGTAGCAGGATGCAATGTCCAAAAGGTATAATTGGACTTTTTGTAATAATTATGCTCAAGTAGTTGTTGAATTGCATCGGATCCAGGTGTTCTCCATTCACAGAACATACACTGGCAAAGAAGTTGCACTGAACGCAAATAAAGGATAATAGCCCTGAAAACCCGCAGACTCCTGCAATGGTAAGACTGTATGTGCCTCTAGAAACTCTAGAGACACAGTCGTGCCAATATTCTCTGTACTTAAGAAAAGATAGTAAAATAAATCAAACAACTAAAAAGAGGATAAATATGACAACAGATAGACATTTGTATGTTTAGCAGGGCTCTGTTAGTACATGTATTTATATATGTTGTGTATTTACAGTTTTTATTAGCACTGACTGTCCTTTTTTATTGTACAGCACCATACTGAGCCATGTACTAACAGGTTGTATGGTACATTGCTGAACAGAATATACTTGTAGCTTATCCCTTCCCAAACTACACAGTATGTCCTTAATTTTTACAGTACCATACTGAGCCATGCATGTTTCTATAGTATCTTAGTGAGCACAATGTCCTCCTTACACTTTGTAAAATGCTACACTGAGCTGAGTGCCCCAATACTTTGTACAGTGCCACATTGAACAAAATATTCCACACTAGGCCAAGTGCCCTTCCAATCTGCACAATGCTGCATTTAGATAAACTCTATTCAATATGTATACCGACAAAATGTGCTTGCTCTACGTTTCAAGACAGAACTCAGCACTTTTTTTGTATCAAGTTTATTTTGTTGTACTCTATGAAAGAAAGGGCTCGGGGGTATTAATGCAATAACTTTGTTTGAAAACTACTGGTGCAAACTTGCATCCCATCGCAGTATGTTGAAGTTCCAATATTTATTACCATTCTAGTACCCATTATCAATTCTTATTTTATTAAAGCTAAATTATGGACAATTTTGCACGGTAACTTGTACATCTAGGAACTGACTTGGAATTGCTCAAACTGATTCAACTACACGAGAAGACCTTCAGTCAATCAATTCAGACTAGCTTTGAAGTCTCGTACACAAGGTGAAAGAACACCATGTATTAATCCTAAAGAGCATGCATTCCAACCTCAACTCAATTTTTCACCTTTCGCCAGTCTCTTTTGATCATCCTCTTCGTGGAATGGCAGGGAGGGCAGCCTACCAACAGACCATTGCTAATGCCATTCATAGCCAGCTAGCAGAAGAGAGCTTCGGAGTGGTTTGGCAGATACGCCCCTTCTGATCTTTCCATTCCTCTACTAAGATCGGAAACGCAAGAGAGTGGGAAATCAAGCATGCATTGCAAGCATGTCAACTTGGCTTAATTGGCAGTAGGTAGTCATGGGTCAGAGACAGTAATATGGGCCCCACAATAGGGCTCTACCAAATTAACCTAGGCTAATATTATAGTGCAATACTAAAAGACTGCTTTTATGTCGGAAATTAGTTGAGATGTTAAGCAGAGGTCATGCCACACTCTTGATGTTAAGATGGCACTATTCATCATCATAGGCAGTCCCACGAAACAAGGATGACTTCTTCCACGCCAAAAAAGGATGAGTTCACAGGTGTTTCAATGAAGGACCCGAACTACATTCTCAAGGGTGGAAGATGCCTGTGCGCGGATTTTTTTAACGTGCAGTGGCCGTTGCACACCAGCCACAACACAGGCTTGACAGAGCTTGGTTTTGGTTCAGTGGCAAGGATTAACCAAGATCACTGGACACCAGCTATTAGAAGAGGAGTGAAAGTACCCCCAGTGTCCTGCCAATATTACTTCCTCAACCAAGGCCACCTAAAATAGATCAATTGGAAGTTTGTTTCATTGCTACCTGTGGGACATTACTGGTGCAGAATGAATACTACATTTATTTATCCACATGACAGTAGATGTTTGCTGTGGCTCAGTGGGTAGCTCTCTCGCCTTGGAATCAGAAGGTTCTACGTTTAAGTCCCACTCCAGGGACTTAAGCAGTAAAAAAAAATCTAGGTTGACACTCCAGTTTAGTACTGAGGGAGTGCTGCACTGTTGGAGGTGCCATCTTTCAGATGAGACGTTAAACTGAGGCCCCGTCTGATCTCTCAAATGGATGGAAATGGTTCCATGGAATTATTTCGAAGAAGAGCAGGAGAATTATCCCTGGTGTCCTGGCCAATATTTATCCCTCAATCAACATAACAAAAACAGATTATCTGGTCATTATCACATTGCTGTTTGCGAATTGGCTGCTGTGTTTCCTACATTACAACAGTGACTACACGCCAAAAGAACTTCATTGGCTGTAAAGCACTTGGAGAAGTCCGGTAGTCGTGAAAGGTGCTATAAAAATGCAAGACTTTCTTTTTTCTTTATAACAAGAATCACTGCACTTCAAAGTTTGAGTGGTTCGAGATGTTGTTATGTTACTCATCATCATCATCGTAGGCAGCCCCTCAAAACGAGGATGACTTGCTTTCACGCCAAAAAGGGATGAGTTCACAGGTGTTTCAATGAAGGACCTAATATTCCAGATCCCGAGCTACATCTTGAAGGGTGGAAAATGCCTGTGCATGGATTTTTTAATGTGTGGTGGCCGTTGCATACCAGCCACCACACGGGCTTGACAGAGCTAGGTCTTGGTCCAGTGGCAAGGATTAACCAAAACGACTGGAGACCAGCTCTGCTGCACGGACCTAGTGCGCACACATATCGCAGTTTGGGATGGCCCGTGCTGCCCCTGGGCCCTCGCCTCTTCTGGGCCCCAAACTCACACCTTTCCTGGGCCATGATCACGTCCCACTACGAACTCTCGCTGCTCCTTTGCCCCGACCTTGCTGCTCCAGCTGTAGCTACCCGCATGCAATCAGCGACCTGGATTGGGGTGACATCAAATCCAGTCGCCCTCTTCACAACAGCTCGCATTGCTTTCTCTAATGACCCCGGCCTGCTGATGGTATTGCACTCCGGGACCGTGCCGATTTCCGGGCCGGGCCGCTGCATGTTGTGTCACAACGCTCCCTGGTAACTTGCCATGGTGCAACACCATCCTTTCTGAATGGGCCCAGCTTGAGTGATTTGTTCCCAAAAACAAAATATTAAAATATTGGTTCATTTTACATTTACCATTATTAACTTTTGTCGACCTCTTATATTGTGGAAACCTGTACATCCTATCCATTAGAGTTGAGACATTGGCATTCCACTGTAACACATGTTAGAAAACGTGTGGACTTTATGGGCTAAGCTGATGTCATATGCACACATAATCTAATACTGAAATTAGGTGGGCACTGGCAGGAGTGCAGGCTGAAGTTTATTGTATAACTCAGAGGTGATTCATTTGTTGTTTTTTATAGGCGTAGGCTCACAGCACAGGATGATTAAGCTCTTCAGCAGGTTTAAGTAAAAGCACACTGATTCACGCGTGGTAACTCTGACCTTTGGAATATGCCGTGTAAACACAGCACTGCTGACTGGGCTTCAAAATTCCCATTGCCCCAGGTCAGGAGAGGGGGTTAAACTGAGAGTATCTGGTGAAACTGTGGAATAGAGAACTTTCAGATGAAGATCTTTGTGTTTAAGGCGAGTTGAATCTTGCCATCACAAATGATTGAGTGATAAAATACATGTTTCAATCCACCATGTATATTCATTAAATAGAAAAATGCTGGCATGTTACATATAATGTAGTGATAGTTCATAAACTTCAATGTTTTTTCTCACTTAACTAAGAACAATTGATGAATAATACAGAAAAGGAGAGAAAGGGGGGACGTCCACATCTAATTGCACACAGAAGAATGATTAGAGTGTAGCCACCAACACGAATGGCCCAGAATTTATGCTGAGTACTGTGTACAGTTCTGGTCTCCTTATTTAAGGGGTGATGTACTTGCTTTGGAGGCTGTTCAGAGAAGGTTCACTAGGTTGATTCCTAAGATGAAGGGGTTGACTTATGAACATAGGTTGAGCGGGTTGGGGTTAGAAGAATGAGAGGTGATTTTATTGAAACATATAAAATACTGAGGGGGTTCAACAAGGTAGATGCAGAGAGGATGTTTCCACTCATGGGGGAATCTAGAACTAGGTGACATAGTTTCAGAATAAGGGGTCACCCATTTAAAACTGAGATGAGGAGGAATTTCTTCTCTCAGGGGGTCGTGACTCTGTGGAATGTTCTGCCCCAGAGAGCTGTGGAGGCTGGGTCATTGAATATATTTAAGGTGGAGAAGAACAGATTTTTGAACGATAAGGGAGTGAAGGGTTATGGGGTGCGGGCGGGGAAGTGGAGCTGAGCCCAAGATCAGATCAGCCATGATCTTATTAAATGGCGGAGCAGGCTCTAGGAGCCAAATGGCCTACTCCTCCTCCAAGTTCTTATGTTCTTATAACAGTGAACGAGCAGCATTCACAGTTAGTACCCCTTCAAAACTGACCATAACATCAAGACGTAGCGTTTGCGCATCCTAACAGGGAAATCCTGAAGTTGCAGTCAGTCATTCACTGCTCCAACACTGGCTGTGCTGTGGACTTCCCAACCGCACCGCCTCCCCCCCCCACACCCCCCCCATACCCCCCACCCACCCCCGCCTAGCCGACAATCAGTGTAATCTGGGAAATTAGGCTATTCAGTGAAACTGAAGAAAACTTTGGCTTTTCTGCAGTAATATTGCTGTTAAATGCCCCATTAAATGTTAGACCCTTTTGGATTCGGTGTAACTGAGGTTTTAATGGCATATTGCTAAACAAATGTTGTGGCACTGAAAAACGAATTTAAATTTTAAGCAGTGGCAAATTTCTCCATTTTAATAAAAATAAAAATTTTAAGAAACGTTAAAAAAAGTTTAAATTTTTTAAAGTTTGTTCATCTTTATTTCAGGTTTCCCTTTTCCCCATATGAGAGCCCCAATCTTTGTTTTGCTTTCTATAACATCTTTAAAAAGTTAGAATAAAAGGAGCTTAATCACCTCCTGGCTCCCGGTCTGCATTGTGATTGGCTGCTTAGACAGCTTGTTGACGTTACAGCAGCTTGCGTTAGCGGATCCCCCATTAACTTGCACTGATTTCAACTGAACATCGGAAAAGCTGAACTTTCTGCCACAGAGATTGTGAGATCTTTGTGGAAGCTTACTTCGGGGCCAGCGGCGAACTCCATTGCTTCACCACTGACCGCAAATTCCAGGCCGATGTTCGATCATATGAGATCAGGTTCATAACCGGAGCGGGGGGTGGGGGGGGGAGGAGGGGGAGAGAGATGGAGCCCATAACAGTTATGTACCCATCTAAAGATCTGACTATCAAAAAAATTGCTACTTATCGGAAGAAGCATATCGAACCATAGAAGTATACAGCACAGAAGAAAACCATTTAGCTCAGTGTATCTGCTGATTCTGCGAGTGCAATCCAAAACCGTTCCCAGTAATCTGCTCTCTCCCTATAGCCCTGTATCTTCTACTTCATATATCTAATCACCTGTCCCTTAAAAGATATAATGGCCTCTACCTCAGCTATTCAGTGTAGCAAACCATACCACACTCCAACAATTGGAAAAAAATTTCTCCTAACCTCTCTTATTGATCATTTTTAATTGATGACGCCTTGTCACCTACTCCCCAACCAGCTGAAGTGATTTGTCCCTATTCACCCTAACAATACCCTTCAAAATTTTAGAAACTCTTTTAAATCTCTTTTCCTTCTCTGTTCTCGTGGAAATAGTCCCAGCAGCTCACTGGAGAAAAATAAAATATCAAACTCGATTATATTAGGTCAGTTCATGTCTCATTCAACTAAAACGTGAGAGGGTGAGAGGAGTGATGGAACAAATATCGATAAGGTCCAATATGCTTGGCAGCCTCAATTTGGCTCTAGTTAATAGAAATCCATAGCACAAAAATACACAGAATTAGCAGATCTCGGCACTAAATTGGGCTATGTCATTCAGCAAAGCCACTAGGATGGCTGAGTGTCCCCCTTTTGCAGTTGAGGGACTTTGATTGGAGTAGATTAAAGGAAGTTCTACACATACACAAAATAAAAATGCCGTTTTGTTATATATTGTTCCCCATTGCTTCTCCTCTGAAGCCCACTATGTTACATGGTCTGAACTGTAGCTGAGAAGTTAGGCAGGAGACCACAGGATATCTCCAGAGGTCCAGACGTTCCATCGCTGCCATTGGTGGGTTGCCAGTACAGAGTACTGAGGTGTGGCAAAACTGCAGTTCTTCATGATTTTCCACCATACTAGCTCACGATCTGAATGAACAACAACTTGCATTTATATGGCGCCTTTATTGTAGAAAACCGTCCCAAGGTACGTCACAGGAGTGTTATCAAAACAACATTTGACACCGAGCCACGTAAAGAGATATTAGGGGGAATGACAGTCAAAGAGGTAGGTTTTAACGAGGAAAGAGAGGTAGAGAGATGGAGAGGTTTAGGGAAGGAACTCCAGAGCTTAGCGCCTTGGCAGTTGAAGGCATGGCCGCCAATGGTGGAGCGATTAAAATCGGGGATGCTCAAGTGGCCAGAATTGGCGGAGCACAGACATCCCGAGGGGTTTGGGAAGTTGGGGGTGGGGAGGGGGTATTGTTGGACTGGAAGAGATTACAGAGATAGGGTGGGACAAGACCATGGAGTGATTTGAAAACAAGGATGAGAATTTTAAAATCGAGGTGTTGCTTAACCGGGAGCCAATGTATGTTAGTGAGCACAGGGGAAATGGGCGAATGGGACTTGGTGAGAGTTAGGACAAGGACAGCAGAGTTTTGGAAGATCTCAAGTTTACAGAGGTTTAACAGCACCAGACAAGACTGTGACCTCAACTCTACCAGCCAGTGGGTGGCACGATAATTTATTGTACCACTGATCCAGCCTAGTTTTAAAGATTTCTAGATATTAACATTAAATAAATAAGTTCACTATGGACAGAGATTAAGCAGGAAACATCTTGACACAAGGAGAAGCTGGCGACAAGCAGCATCAGGCCAGAAGAGGCCCAGATAAGTGAGAGCTTCTTTGTAGTCAAGGAAGGGCAGGAGTGCTACTGTTGGTTCAACGGCAACCTTGGGCCATCTCTGCACTGGGATTACCCCTCCCCCTCGCCTACCTCCGGCACGATTGATCCGAACCCGCCCAATGCTCTGTTATCTTGGCAGCAACTATTTCCTTCAGTCTCAGGGGGTGGACTGCAGCCATGCAATTTTTGACTCGCGTCGCTGGGCTCCACGTTATCTCCACCAGCTTCGGGCGGGAGCCAGCTTCGGGAAATATAAATAAGGCCCCGGAGTTAAAATCTCTTGGGCCACATGCCAGAGGGAACTACTTTGGCACCCACACCCCCAATTCCCAGCCAGAGTTAAATTCAGGGCTATATAACTAGTTAAGGAAGAGGTGGGACACAATGTCCTTATTATAGAATTACTTAATACTGTAGTGTACTAAAAAGAAATATAATAATGGTTAACTTCATTTCCAACATTTCATAATCATTTTGTGTAAAAGTCATAATAAATACAGTAAAAGTGAAACTGCATCGAGAACGGCTTTAAACATGTACTGTCGTCACATCTAGACTCACTGTTTGAACCATAACCTTTAGATGCTTTGAGGAGCCAAATACACCCTTGTAATCAATCAAGATTTATTTTTCATTTTAATGGCTAAAATATTCAGGAATTCCAGCAAACAAAACACACATTATACACAATTCATAAAGAGAACATCTAATTTTGGTGGCAAATAAATCTGTCTGCCTGGCTCCTGAGAGCTTCAGGACCAAGTAGCGAGAGTGCACTGAAACATTTGTTTTTGGACTTATGAACTCTGGCTTTTTCATTTAGAGATGCAATGTTTCCACAATTTAATAGAAAAATCTAATTCGAAAACAATTCCCAAAATAACTCTTAATTGGGAAGGGGACATTAAATCAGCATCCAGATTTGTTCGGCCACTGAGGTATAGCAGTTTACATTTCTGCATTTATTTAGTTTTAGAATTGTCCGTCAACCATATGGGTGTGACGAAGAACAGAGACTCCAGTCTGATGATGCTGTGTTCCGAGATGTGCCAATGTGAAAGATGAATGAATAGGAAAACAAAAGTACCAACATTAACAATTTTAAGGGAATACTCCAGCAAAAGGTATTTAACCTTCCAAAATATGCCCAATTTGGGGGGGGGGGGAAATAAATAATTTGCATTAATTTTAACGTTTATCACAACGTGGCTAGCCCCTCGGCTGGGATGTTCTTGAGGTCTCCCACGCAAGAAACTGAAACTTTATGTTTTGTTGCTTAGCCTCAGGTCCTAGCATCCCAGACTAAACAAAATTAGTAAAACAAGCATATTACAGCCATGTAACCTAAAAAAAAATCAGAATTAGGTTAAAATTTAACAAAAAATCCTCTAATGGCAGATTTAGTTCCGGGTATTCCTAGAAACAATAGCTTCATATTCAATCAACCGAGCTTTCGCAAGAGGTACAGAGAACAGAAAGGGGCTGGCAGCAGTTCAAAACTTTTCTTTTGGAAAATGTGCAGCCAGCTGTGCCCTCCTCAACCTCTCCCCTCCTCCCCTCCCAGCCCCCCTGCCCCCCCACATACACACACTTGCTGTCTGAGGTGCGCCACTCTTCCATAAACTGCACGTAAACTGCAACTCGCTGTCTGGCTCCCTATTCAAATAAAGAACATAAGAAATAGGAGCAGGAGTTAGCGATACGGCACGTCGAGCCTGCTCTGCCATTTAATATGATCATGGCTGATCCAATCATGGACTCAGGTCCACTTCCCTGCCCGCTCCCCATAACCACTTAATCCCTTATCGGTTAAGAAACTGTCTATCTCTGTCTTAAATTTATTCAATGACCCAGCTTCTGCAGTTCTCTGAGGCAGCGAATTCCACAGATTTAAAACCCTCTGAGAGAAGAAATTCCTCCTCATCACAGTTTTAAATGGGTGGCCCCTTATTCTAAGATTATGCCCTCTAGTTCTAGTCTCCCCTATCAGTGGAAACATCCTCTCTGCATTCACCCTGTCAAGCCCCCTCATAATCTTATACATTTCGATAAGATCACCTCTCATTCTTCTGAATTCCAATGAGTAGAGGCCCAACCTACTCAACCTATCCCCATAAGTCAACCACCTCATCTCCGGAATCAACCTAGTGAACCTTCTCTGAATTGCCTCCAAAGCAAGTATATCCTTTCGTAAATATGGAAACAAAAACTGCATGCAGTATTCCAGATGTGGCCTCACCAATACCCTGTACAACTGTAGCAAGACTTCCTTGCTTTTATACTCCATCCCCTTTGCAATAAAGGCCAAGATTCCATTGGTCTTCCTGATCACTTGCTGTACCTACATACTATCCTTTTGTGTTTCATGCACCAGGACATTTGCAATTATTCTCAATTTAAATAATAACTTGCTCTTCAATTTTTTCTGTCAAAGTGCATAACCTCACACTTTCCAACATTATACTTCATCTGCCAAATTTTTGCCCACTCACTTAGCCTGCCTATGTCCTTGTGCAGATTTTTTGCGTTCTTCTCACACATTGCTTTTCCTTCCATCTTTGTATCGTCGGCAAACTTGGTTATGTTACACTCGGTCCCTTCCTCCAAGTCGTTAATATAGATTGTAAATAGTTGGGGTCCCAGCACTGATCCCTGCGGCACCCCACTGGTTACTGATTGCCAACCCGAGAATGAAGCATTTATCCCTACTCTCTGTTTTCAGTTCGTTAGCCAATCCTCTATGCATGCTAATATATTACCCCCAACCCCATGAACTTTTATCTTGTGCAGTAACCTTTTATGTGGCACCTTGTCAAATGCCTTCTGGAAGTCCAAATACACCACATCCACTGGTTCCCCTTTATCCACCCTGTTCATTACATCCTCAAAGAATTCCAGAAAATTTGTCAAAACATGACTTCCCCTTCATAAATCCATGCTGACTCTGCCTGACTGAATTATGCTTTTTCAAATGTCTTTAATAATGGACTCCAACATCTTCCCAACCACAACTATCTTCCTGAAGTCCGCAGCTTTCTTCTTCATTATCAATACACAGCTTATTTTAGTATCATCTGAAACTTCTTAATCATACCCCCAAAATTCAGGTTCAAGTCATTGATATATACCACAAAAAGCAAGGGACCTATTACTGAGCCCTGCGGAACCCCACTGGATATAGCCTTCCATTCACAAAAACACCCATATGTGCAAGGCATTTGACTCAAGAGAAGGGAAGGCATTTACTATGAATCTCAGCTTTACATCCTATGTCACTTCTATCTAACCTCAGAGCTTTGCTAAAACATGCACTACTTCCATCAGATTAACTGATCATTTCAGATAACACAGTTCTTAAAAATGTTGGATGTAAGCTGCACTGACACTTTACATCCTTCAGACTATTTACCCGAGTCAAACCTGACCAACAAGTTAAGGCAATCTACAAATAATGAAGGGTTGTACAATCAGTTGCATCTGCAGCAGAAAATATCAGATAATTAGGAGTGCAACAATGAATTAACCATGAGCTGACATCTTAAGCACCAACTTGCTGTGATTATAACCACTTTATTACTTATAATAGTTATTTAATTGATACAGTAGTATTATTTTTTTTTATAAACCAATAAAATAATTACCTATAAAAGGTCTGTTATAATAATGCAAGACCTATTACATGATGTATAACTTCAGATCGAATATCACAAATAATCAGTAGCAATAGTTGTGCCTGCTGAATACATTAACTTAGGGCACAGTCAGCTACTTTGCCCCTTTAATCTTGTGGGCAAATTGTGTGTGCCCAAAAAATAGTTGGTACTAGATATGAGGCGGCCAAAATTCACCCCCACCGGAAACGGGTCGCACCTACTGTTTTTGGTGTGTTTTGACCGCTGCAATGGATGCAGCGGCCCATCTTGCAAAATTCAGCTCTTTGTCTTTTTTTTCAAGTTGGGTGGAAGTCGGTCATAATGGGGGTGGGAGTGGAGGCGGGTCGGACTCAGCGCCGGGCTGGTGACGTCATCGTGCTAGCGCGTCAACACGTCTCTCCCCTTCGGTTAAAGGAGAGAGGCGCTGCGAGCTCTGCATCTTTTTAAGTTAGGTCCACTGGATCACCAGGGAGAGTTTTGGCTGGGGGGGTGCCAGGCTGCCTGTTGGCAACCTGGCCAAACCCGGCAGCATAATTGTCGGGCTGACCTGGCAGTCGGCCGACAAAAAATAATGGCCCAGAAATCCCGGTTTCTTCTTCCCGCAGGCGATCGACTACGAATAGGACAAAAGATGTGCACTTACCTTTTAGTCGAATGCTCGCCAGAGATCCCGGACTCGAGACCTTCTCTTCTTACGCAATGGAGCGTGTTCATGTTGGGACGTTCGTAGGAGGCACGTGGGCCTGAACACCCAATCACGGTAAAGTATTTTCTCATTCATAGTAATAGGAGTTTCGTAAGTCCGAAACTCCTATTACTATGAATGAGAAACACCCCCAAACACCCAAACACTACAGAAAATATTTTTAAAAACCTCACATAAATACATTATGGAATGTGCATTGTGCACTGAAAACCGGCTTTTCCGATGCTTTCCCGGGTCTGTGAAAACTCCGTACGGAGCCGGGGAGGCCGCGCTTTCTGGGCCACTAAGACGGCAGCCGCAGCAGTGCGCCCTCCCCTTTAATGGAGGCCGCATCGCCATTTTACACACAGTGCAATAAGTGTGCACTCACAGAAAAAACTGTCGGGGGAACCGGGCAGCGGTCGGAAGATTTTCTCGGGTGGATTTTGCTTGCGGGGCGGGACACCAGTGATGTGCCCTTTGATGACACACTTAGAAGGGTTCAGCAGCAGTGGGGCGAAAGTGGGTGGAGCGGGGCGGATAAGGTGACCACCGGAAAAACCATCAGGTAGAATTTCGCCTTTCGACTACAATTCGGTGGCCATTTGACACCGCCGCATGGCCGCTGCTTCCCGATGGTAACAGACCTTATTGGGAGGCTGAATTTCAGTCCTGAGGTGTAAGTAGAAATTGATGTGTAGCACCCAGCTACAGAGAAAACATCTCCTGGGTGAGACGTTAAACAGATTACCAGTCTCCCCTCTCAGGCTCTCAGGTGGACATATATGATCCCATGGCACATGTTAAAGGAGAGCAGTGAAGCTCTCCCTGGTGTCCTGACCACTATTTATTCCCCCAACCAATACATACAAGTAAAATACATTATCTGGTCATTATCACATTGCTGTTTGTGGGACATTGCCAAGTGCAAATTGCCTGCCGTGTTTTCCTTCATTACAACAGTGACTGCACTTCAAAAATAGGTACTTCATTGGCTGTAAAACACTTTGGGGTGTCCTTAGATTGTGAAGAGCATTATATAAATGCCAGATTCTTGCTTTTTAGAGTAGAAATCATGAAGTGAGACAGAAAAAGATGGAGGAGGATCTCGAGGAGAATTAAACTTAATCCCAAATATGTTTCTTTTAAATGTTGAATGTGTATATTAATTGTGATGAAATATTTTAATCATATTAAGGTATTTAACTACATCTCTGTTGAAGACAATGACTAAAAAAATTGAAAGACAATTTATACATTGTAAAAATATTTTCTTAGAATGGTGTAGGAGCATAGTTTTTTCTAATGGTGTCTTTCTCCTGTTCTGAATGAATTCTTTGGCTTGTCACTAATTCTGAATATTTTGTTTGATCATAAGTGGACATTGGGAAAGTGCAAGCTCTTTACAGGGGATTATGGAGCCATGTCCAGAGAGGATGCAAAGGTTCCATTTGTTTTGACACCTCAAACAACAGGGCAGATCGAATGACTCACAGCACCTCACCCAAATTGATGAGATGTTGCAAGAACCTGCCTAAAATTTGCTTCATCATTCAAGGCTTGCCTGCTTATTGAAAGCTGGCCAGATAATTAATATTGCTGTCAAATTTTTTTCTTCCAAGTTATCATAGATAATGCAAATTCCTCCTTGTCCCAATTTTAGGTGCAAGAGACACACCACCCAAAAAGCATTGCAATGAAAACAGAGATTCATCCTAAGCAATCTGAATTTATCCGCATCAGGATAATTCAGATAATTGTTTCATAATTTTTGTTGCGGCCAGTTCTTGTAAAAGAGAATATTTGTTCTCAGCCCACTCCTGTCTCCGATTTTCCCAAACTCTACCTTTTTCCTATGAATGGCAGCATTTATATTCAGTCACTCCATTTTATTCAGTTTGCTTCCTTTTAGTAGGTACAGGATCTGCTTCAAATTATCGGCAGCAGATATTAGCCTGAAGGAAGTGGCAGTACCGGGTTATTGCCATCGATGCCAAATATTAAAAATTGTATTCCCACATCATTCCATACTGCCCCAGAATTTACTTTTGCAAGCAACACAAATATGCACTTTCCCTACTATTTCAGCGATCTAGATAACAGGAAATTCAGCAAATGTTACTATGCCTATTTCTGTACTTTGTAAATGCATTCACTTAAGAATTCAGGAAAGTGTTCACAATAATAGTACAACAACAGTCAGGCCAAACTCCACATGACTTGCTATTATAAACCAAGCTGTGGAACTCTCTCGAGAGCGTTGATATGAACTGGCAGATATACTAAATGATTGTGCAGAAAATGCAATTAAAAACAATCTGATTGGATTAGTGCTGGGAGTATCCCTTGAAAGTGAATGTCTGTATTCCGAGAAGGACTCCAGCAGTAAGGAAGGACTTCAGTAGCAGTGTGCTCAGAAAAAGGATGATTTTCCTCCAGTAGTTTCCACGGAACAGTTTCAGCTGGCTTGCTTTCATTGTCACTGAAGCAACAAACAAGGAAAAACATCCTTTTTGGCACTGTATTCTTTGCCTGCTGCACAGCAAGTATACCAATGTAATGGGATCAAGTCCAACAATGACTTGAGCTGTTGTCTGCTTTTCTCTTTAAATTGAGAAACTTAGATGAGGGGGCCAAGATTCATTGTGCAGCATACCACCAGGGCTGAAAAGTATCGGACAGAATACAAGGTTAAGGTGAGAAATAGTCATTAGGTGCTACCAAGATTTAGATTGAAGAAACCTGAAGATTGTAAGAGGAGTTCCATGGTTTTGATCTAGAAAAAAACTGGAGTAGGAGACTGTTCAATTAGTCTTTTTTTAATCATTTTACTTTAAAAATTATGTTAATTTTACCCAAGCAGTTTTCCTCTGAAGGTGCTGGCTCACATTTGAGTTTAGAGAATGAGTTTAGGAAGGTTTTTTAACGCGAGGGACCATTAAAGTTGAACCCTGTCCTCATCGGACATCCACAAAAGCATACTACCAACAGGGATCACCAGAGAGAAATTAAGACTAGAAAGCCTAGCTGATTTCCTCCTCCTTAACCTCGGGATACTGGTGCCATTTATAGTGTCCCCACTATCACATCTCCTGAGACCAACTAACACGACACAGATTGGGGATCAAAGCTGGAACCTGCCTAGTCTATATAGCTCATTGGATAGATATGCTGACCAATCAAGACAGTTGTACAAAAAGGCTTGATTTCAACCCAGTGAGAATGAAAGGAGAAGAAAGAGTATAAAAATTGTACATTTCAAGCATAAGAGAGAAAAATAGAAACTAGTGACCATGGAGGTATAGTATCTATAAAATAGAGAGAGAGAGAGACATGAAAAATTGCAATGGATAGTGAGGGTGGAATTTAAAGCTAAAAGGGTCACCTTTCAGATGATGTTTGCTGTTGTACTCTGTCTAGGCTTGTGAGAGAGATTTTATAACAACCACCCTAGAAATGGAAACAATATTCAAGTGTTGAATGGGCTTGGTTTTATAGAGAGTGGAGTGGGAGAAGTGGTTGGCATGAAAGAGAATCAACTTGGAGAGAGCTTTAGCAATGGAGGAGATGTGTCAGCTGTGGCTCGGTTGGTAGCACTCTCGCCTCGGAGTCAGATGTTGTGGGTTCACTTCCCACTCCAGAGAATTAAACACAAAAATCTAGTCTGGTACTCCAGTGCTGTACTGAGGGAGTGCTGCATTGTCTTTTGAATGAGATGTTAAATCAAGGCCCTGTCTGCTCTCTCAGATGGACATAAAGATCCCATAACACTACTTCGAAGAAGAGCAAGGGAATTACCCCCGGTGTCCTAACCAATATTTATCCCTCAATCAACATCACAAAAACGGATTAACTGGTCATTATCATATTGCTGTTTGTGGGAGCTTGCTGTGCGTAAATTGGCTGCCGTGTTTCCTACATTACAATAGTGACTACACTTCAAAAGTACTTGGCTGTAAAGCACTTTAAGACGTCCCGAGGTCATGAAAGATGCTATTTAAATGCAATTCTTTATTTTTTTCTTTATGTGAGCATTCTATTTGAGATCAGCAAAGAGAGTCGGTCAAGGATGTCAGTGGATGAAAAGAGGCTAACAGTAGAAACATCAAATGTTAGAGACGGTAGGTGCTGGTTAAATGTAGAAGAGACACAGAGAAATTGGATTCTCGCCAGAGTTAAAATCATTACCGCTTCCTAAGAGCTCCTGCCTTGCAGTAAATCGGAAAGAAAGGAAGGAAGGAAACGAAGGAAAGAAAGGAAGGAAGTAAAGGAAGGAAGGAAGGAAAAGACATATAGCAACTTTCACAACCACCAGATGTTCCAAAGCACTTTACAGCCAAAGAAGTACTTTTTGAAGTGTAGTCACTGTTGTAATGTTAGAAAGCACTTTCAGTTATCTGTAGCTGAATTAAAATTTTAAATAAAAAACAAAGATGGAGGTAGGAGTAAAAAGAACATTTTTTTATATCTTCCATCTGTTAATAAATTTTCTATGTATGTTTTATTCCCACCATATATCAACATATGGTTTAAACTAGACAGATCAAGTGTACGCAGCAACTTATGATTTTATTAATAAACTAATTCAAGACATTGCAACATAATTCACTTACTTTTCAAGCTTATATCTATCGTTGTTTAGCGTGTTGTTTCATGGTTTTTACCATATCCCACGGTTCTGTTGTTTAGCTCTAACGTTTCATATCCTTTCATAACTGTTGTGTATGCAATAACTCAATAGACTGAAGACTGTAAACTCCGAACAGGTACAAACCTGGCTCTACTTTATTAGGGCCCAAAGTGATTACATTACAAGATGGCTGGCCTTTTATACCTGGGCCGCACACATATGCACACAACCCAATGACCTTCGGCAGTGGCACCACCTGGTGGCTAGTAAATCCAAGCATACATATATGACAATATCCCCCTTTAAGATATTAGTAATGATCTTTTTACAAATTGAGACGGTTCGGGGCTTTCCGCTCCCGAGTTGAACATCTCAGTTCAACTCCAGTCTTGGAAGAGCGTTCTGAGTCTGTTATGACTGCGGGCTGGGTAGCCGATCTGATGGGAGTGGCAATGACCATGTCAGGGATTGAAAGTCCAAATTCATTGACCATGTCAGTAATTGAAAGCCCAGATTCATTGATGAAAGGGGAGTCCTCTGATGACTGAGGGTAGGTTGGTTGGTCACTGATTGTGTCTTCCTCAGACTGTTCCGGTTCATTTGTGTGCCGCAGCTTTATCTGATCGACATGTTTCCTGCATGTCTGCCCATTCTTGAGCTTAACGATAAACACTCTGTTACCCTCCTTGGCCGTAACAGTAATGGCGATCCATTTGCGACCTTGACCATAATTCAGTACATACACAGGATCATTGATAGAAATGTCGTATGACACAGCAGTGCGATCATGATATCCTTGCTGACTTTGACGCCTGTATTTGACACGATTATTCAAGTCAGGGTGGAAAAGAGAGAGCCTGGTCTTGAGACTTCTCTTCATCAATAGTTCAGCAGGGGAGACCCCGGTAAGTGTTATGTATGCAACACTATGTAACCAGCATTCTACCGCCACTAGAGGGCATATCTGCTGGAGTTCCAAGGAATCCCAGCATCCCTTGGGAGCACTGTATATAAGCAGGCCTCCCATGCTGTACCTGCCCTCTGGAGTTCGAATAAAGAGACTAATGTCACACTTACTCACGTCTACAGTACTCAGTCACATTGCTTTATTTAAGACATAACAACTGACGATGAGATAACGAACCATGCAGAGAATGCAGAGAACTGTTGGTATCCTGGAGAAATTCTCAGAAGGGGACAATTGGGAGGCCTTCGTGGAGGGACTCGACCAATACTTCATGGCCAACGAGCTGGAAGGGAGTGTGAATACTGCCAAACGAAGAGTGATCCTCCTCACCGGGGCAACAACCTATGGCCTCATGAAGAATCTTCTTGCTCCGGTGAAACCAACAACCAAATTGTATGAAGAACTGTGTATGCTGGTCCGGGAGCACCTAAATCTGATGGCAAGTTATCGATTTTACACATGTCAACGGTCTGAAGACCAGAAAGTGGTGAGCTACGTCGCCGAACTAAGGCGCCTTGCAGGACATTGCGAATTCGATGGATTCCTGGAGCAAATGCTAAGAGACTTTTTTGTGATTGGCATTGGTCATGAGGTTATCCTTTGCAAACTATTGACTGTTGAAACACCGAACCTGAGCAAAGCCACAACGATAGCCCAGGCATTTATGTCCACCTGCGATAACATCAAACAAGTTTCACAGCGTAAAGATGTTTTGGCAAGTACTGTACACAAAGTAACGTCACTTTCAGGCAGGAATGCATATGGCAGAATGTACACGCCTGCAACTGCACAACCGCAGATGACCCATAGTCTGCCATCAAGCGTTAATATGAAGCAATTGACACCTTGTTGGCGCTGCGGAGATGATCATCGCACCCATCAATGCCGCTTCAAACACTATGCGTGCAAAGGCTGTGGAACAATGGGACACCTCCAGCGAATGTGCAGATGAGCTACAAACTCTGCAAACCACCACGTTGCAGAGGAAGACCAATCCATGGTAGATCAAACTGAACTAGAGACTCAAACCGAGGAGGCAGAAGTGTACGGGGTACAAACCTTCACCACAAAATGTCCACCGACCATGTTAAAATTTGAACTGAATGGAATTCCAATATCCATGGAATTGGACACGGCTGCGAGTCAGTCCATCATGAGCAAAAAGGCACACAGGCCCAAGCTGAGCCCTATTCATACCAAGCTGAGAACTTACACTAAAGAGCTGATCCCTGTAATTGGCAGTTCAGCAGTAAAAGTCTCCTATGATGGAGCAGTACAGGAACTACCACTATGGATTGTACCAGGAGATGGCCCCACACTATTGGGCAGAGGCTGGCTGGGAAAAATCCACTGGAACTGGGACGACATACGAGCACTTTCGTCCGTTGACGACGCCTCATGTGCCCAGGTTCTGAGCAAGTTTCCGTCGTTGTTTGAGCCAGGCATTGGAAGTTTCTCGGGGGCAAAGGGGCAGATCCACTTGATTCCCGGTACACGACCCATCCATCACAAGGCATGTGCAGTGCCATATACGATGCAAGAGAAAGTGAAGATCGAGCTAGCCATGCTGCAATGAGAGGGCATCATCGCGCGGTGGAGTTCAACGAGTGGGCCAGTCCGATTGTTCCGGTTCTCAAGGGCGATGGCACGGTCAGAATTTGTGGGGACTATAAAGTAACGATTAACCATTTTTTGTTGCAGGACCAGTACCTGCTACCCAAGACAGACGACCTATTTGCAACGCTAGCAGGAGGAAAGACGTTCGCCAAGTTGGACCTGACCTCAGCCTACATGACGCAGGAGTTGGCGGAATCTTCGAAAAGCCTCACCTGCATTAACACGCACAAAGGTCTGTTCACCTACAATAGATGCCCGTTTAGGATTCAATTGGCCGCGGCTATTTTTCAAAAGAACATGGAGAGTCTGCTAAAGTCGGTTCCGCGCACCGTGGTTTTCCAGGACATCTTCATATTGATCACAGGTCGGGATACCATCGAACACTTGAAGAACCTGGAAGAGGGTCTAAGTCGGCTAGATCGCGTGGGACTCAGGTTGAAATGCTCAAAGTGTGTTTTCTGGTGTTCTTAGGGAGAAGAATCGCGGCAGATGGCATCAGACCCACCGACGCCAAGACAGAGGCCATCAAGAACGTGCCGAGACCACAGAATGTGACGGAGTTGCGGTCGTTCCTGGGACTCCTCAATTATTTTGGTAATTTCCTACCCGGGTTAAGCACCTTGGTAGAACCTCTACACATGTTGCTATGCAAGGGAGATGACTGGTTGTGGGGGAAATCACAAGAGATAGCTTTTGAGAAAGCCCCAAATCTGTTATGTTCCAACAAACTGCTTGTCTTGTACGATCCATGTAAACATTTAGTGCTAGCTTGCGATGCGTCTTCGTACGGGGTCAGGTGTGTGTTACAACAAGCTAACGAATCAGGAACATTGCAACCGGTCGCTTATGCGTCCAGGAGTTTGTCCAAGGCCGAAAGGGCTGACAGCATGATTGAAAAAGAAGCTCTGGCACGCGTATATGGGATTAAAAAATTCATCAGTATCTGTTTGGGTTCGAGTTAGAAACTGACCATAAGCCGCTCATATCGCTATTCTCAGAGAGCAAAGGTATCAATACCAATGCCTCTGCTCGCATCCAAAGATGGGCACTCACGCTGTCTGCATATAATTATGTAATTCGCCACAGGCCAGGCACAAAAAACTGCGCTGACGCCCTCGGTTGGCTACCATTGCCCACCACCGGGGTGGAAATGCCACAACCTGCAGACTTGTTCTTGGTGATGGATGCATTTGAAAATGAGAAGTCACCCGTTACGGCCTGCCAGATCAGGACCTGGACCAGCCAGGATCCTTTATTGTCCCTTGTAAAAAACTGTGTCCTCCATGGGAGCTGGTCCAGCGTTCCAGCGGAGATGCAGGAAGAGATCAAGCCGTTCCAGCGGCATAAAGACGAAATGTCCATACAGGCGGACTGTCTTTTGTGGGGTAATTGCGTGGTTTTGCCCAAGAAAAGCAGGGAAACGTTCATACACGACCTACATAGCACCCACCCAGGCATAGTAATGATGAAAGCTATAGTCTTGCATGCACCAATGCAACACTTGCTCTCAACTAAGCAATGCATCCAGGGAGGCACTGCTAAGTTTGTGGTCATGGCCCTCCAAACCGTGGCCTAGGATCCACGTTGACTTCGCTGGCCCATTCCTAGGCAAAATGTTCTTGGTTGTTGTGGATGCTTATTCAAAATGGATTGAGTGTGTGATAATGTCTGTAGGCACGTCCACTGCTACCATCGAAAACCTAGGAGCCATGTTTGCCACGCACAGCCTACCTGATGTCCTTGTCAGCGACAACGAGCCGTGCCTCACCAGCGCTGAATTCAAGGAATTTATGACCTGCAATGGGATCAATCATGTCACATCTGCCCCGTTCAAGCCCGCATCCAACAGCCAGGCAGAACAGGCAGTCCAAACCATCAAGCAAAGCTTGAAACATGTGTCAGAAAGCTCCCTGCAGGCCCGCCTGTCCCGAGTCCTGCTCAGCTACCGCACTAGACCCCACTCGCTCACCGGGGATCCCCCAGCTGAGCTGCTAATGAAAAGGGCACTCAAAACAAGGCTCCCTCTAGTCCACCCTAACTCCAGGATTATGTCGAGGGCAGGCGGCATCAACAAAGCATGTACCATGATCATGCAAATTTGTCACGCGATATTGAAGTCAATGACCCTGTATTTGTACTCAACTATGGACATGGTCCCAAATGGCTTGCTAGCATTGTCATAGCCAAAGAAGGGAGTAGTCAAGTCAAACTCGCAAATGGACTAACTTGCAGAAAGCATTTGGACCAAACCAAACTGCGATTCACAGACAGCCACGAGCAACCTGAAGAGGACACCACCTACTTCGACCCTCCGACACACACACAAGTGGCAACCAACATCACGGTTGACCACGAAGCTGAACTCATCATCCCCAGCAGCCCAGCAAGGCCAGCTGCGCAGAAGCCCAGCGAAGGCCCAACCAACTCACCTGCACCTGCATTTGTACTGAGATGATCGACGAGGGAGCGGAAAGCCCCAGATTGTCCCACCCTGTAACTAAGAGTACTATTGACTTTGGGAGGGAGTGATGTTATGTATGCATCACTAAGTAACCAGCATTCTACCACCACCAGAGGGCGTATCTGTTGGAGTCCCAAGGATCAGCATCCCTTGGGAGCACTGTATATAAGCAGGCCTCCCATGCTGTACCTGCACACTGGAGTTAGAATAAAGAGACTAAAGTCACACTTACTCATGTCTATAGTACTCAGTCACATTGCTTTATTTAAGACATAACAGTAAGCGTATGGGGTCTTGTCCTGTAACTAAGTAATATGCGTGACAAGCGAGTTTGCAGTGAACCTTGAGTTACACGTTTCATACTCTGCTTGATGTTTTGGATCGAACGTTCTGCTTGTCCATTGGATGTGGGTTTGAATGGTGCTACCTTACATGTTTGATACTGTTATATATGTAAACTTGTACATACTCTGTACAGCCACCAGAGGGCTCATCCACTGGAGTCCCAAGGTATCCCATAATCCCTTGGGAGCACAGGTATTTAAGGAGGCCTCACAGGTTGGAGAGGCACTCTGGAGACCTGCAATAAAAGACTACAGTCACACTTTACCTTGAGCTCACAGTATCCAGTCTGACTCTTTCTTCATACATAACAACTGGCTACGAGATACAGATAACGAACCCAAAGATGCATAGAACAGTGGGCATCCTAGAGAAATTCTCAGAGGGAGATGACTGGGAAGCCTTTGTGGAGCGACCCAACCAATACTTCGTAGCCAACGAGCTGGATGGAGAAGAGACCGCTGCCAAATGTAGGGCGATTCACCTCACCGTCTGCGGGGCACCAAAGTATGGCCTCATGAAAAATCTGTTTACTCCAGCGAAACCCATGGAGAAATCATACGATGATTTGTGCACACTGGTCCGGGAGCATTTGAACCCGAAGGAAAGCGTTCTGATGGCAAGGTACCAGTTCTACACCTACAAAAGATCTGAAGGCCAGGAAGTGGCGAGTTATGTCGCCGAGCTAAGACGCCTTGCAGGACATTGCGAATTTGGAGCACATGCTCAGAGACTTTTTCGTACTTGGCATTGGCCACGAAACTATACTTCGCAAACTTCTGACTGTAAAGACCCCAATCTTGAGTAAGGCCATAGCGATAGCCCAGGTGTTCATTGCCACCAGTGACAATACTAAGCAAATCTCTCAGCACACAAGTGCTGTGAACAAAGTGATGTTGTTTTCAAATCGCAACGTACAGGGCAGGTCACACATGCCTGCAGCTGCACGTCCGCAGATGTCTCAGAGTCTACCATCAAGGGTGATGAATGCAAGGCCATTAACACCTTGTTGGCGCTGCGGGGGTGATTATCATTTCCATTCATGCTGCTTCAAATGGTACGTTTGCAAGGGCTTTGGAACAATGGGACACCTCCAACGTATGTGCAGGCGAGCTACAAATCCTGTTAATCCTGCAAACCACCATGTTGCAGAGGAGGACAGATCTATGGCATATCACGATGAATCAGAGCCTCAGACCAAGGAGGCAGAGGTATATGGGGTGCACACATTCACCACAAATTGTCCCCCGATAATGCTGAATGTGGAACTAAATGGACTCCCGGTGTCAATGGAGCTGGACACGGGCGCGAGCCAGTCCATCATGAGCAAAAAGTCTTTTGAAAAATTGTGGTGCAGCAAGGCCTCAAGGCCAGTCTTAACTCCAATTTGCATGAAACTAAGAACTTACACAAAGGAACTGATTCCCGTAATCGGCAGTGCTATCGTAAAGGTCTCCTACGATGGAGTGGTGCACAAACTACCACTCTGGGTGGTACCAGGTGATGGTTCCATGCTGCTCGGCAGGAGCTGGCTGGGAAAGATACGCTGGAACTGATACGATGTCCTATCGCTATCGCCCGCTGACGAAACTTCGTGTGCCCAGGTCTTAAACAAATTCCTTCGCTGTTCGAACCAGGCATCGGGAAATTCCAAGGAGCAAAAGTGCAGATCCACCTAATTCCGGGGGCGCGACCCATTCATCACAAGGCGAGAGCAGTACCGTACATGATGAGAGAAAGGGTAGAGATCGAGCTAGACCGGCTGCAAAGAGAGGGCATCATTTCACCGATCGAGTTCAACGAGTGGGCCAGTCCGATTGTCCCAGTCCTCAAGGGGGACGGCACCGTCAAAATCTGTGGCGATTACAAAGTAACTATCAATCGTTTCTCCCTGCAGGACCAATACCCACTACCAAAGGCTGACGACCTCTTTGCAACGCTGGCGGGAGGAAAGACGTTCACGAAGCTGAATTTGACTTCAGCCTACATGACACAGGAGCTGGAGGAATCATCGAAGGGCCTCACCTGCATCAACATGCACAAAGGTCTCTTCATTTATAACAGATGCCTGTTTGGAATTCGATTAGCAGCGGCGATATTCCAGAGAAACATGGAAAACTTACTGAAGTCGGTCCCGCGCACCGTGGTCTTCCAGGATGACATCTTGGTTACAGGTTGGGACACAGTCGAGCATCTGCAGAACCTGGAGGAGGTTCTTAGTCGACTCAACCGCATGGGGCTCATGTTAAAATGCTCCAAGGCATTTTTCTGGCACCTGAAGTAGAGTTCCTGGGAGGAGGATCGTGGTGGACGGCATCAGGCCCACAGATTCAAAGACTGAGGCAATTGAGAATGCACCGAGGCCACAGAATGTGACGGAGCTGCGGTCGTTTCTAGGACTCCTGAACTACCTTGGTAACTTCTTACCGGGTCTCAGCACACTGTTAGAACCACTGCACGCCTTACCACATAAAGGGGACGGATGGGTATGGGGCAAAAGCCAAGAAAATGCCTTTGTAAAAGCGAGAAAATTGTTATGCTTAAACAAATTGCTTGTGTTGTATGATCCAGGTAAGCGTTTGGTACTAGCATGTGATGCTTCATCATATGGCGTCGGGTGTGTATTGCAACAAGCTAATGATTTTGGGAAATTGCAACTGGTTGTGTATGCATCCAGGAGTCTGTCTAAGGCCGAGAGAGCCTACAGCATGATTGAAAAAGAAGCGTTAGCGTGTGTCTATGGGGTAAAGAAAATGCATCAATACCTGTTCAGGCTAGAATTTGAATTGGAAACTGACCATAAGCCACGGATAGCCCTGTTTTCTGAGAGTAAGGGGAGTAATACTAATGCATTGACCCACATCCAGAGATGGGCACTCACATTGTCTGCATGCAACTATACCATCCACCACAGGCCAGGCTCAGAAAACTGTGCCGATGCTCTCAGCAGGCTGCCTTTGCCCACCACGGGGGTGGAGATGGCGCAGCCCGCAGATTTAATCATGGTTATGGAAGCATTTGAGGATGAGCAATCACCCTCACAGCCCGATAGATTAGAACCTGGACAAGCCAGGACCCCTTCCTGTCCCGAGTCAAAATGCAGGAAGAGATAAAGCTGTTCCAGCGGCGCAAAGATGAAATGTCTATACAGGCAGACTGCCTTCTGTGGGGAAATCGGGTAGTGGTTCCCAAGAAGGGTACAGGCACCTTCATCAGTGAC
The DNA here is from genome assembly GCF_044704955.1 of Pristiophorus japonicus. NCBI lineage: Eukaryota > Metazoa > Chordata > Chondrichthyes > Pristiophoridae > Pristiophorus > Pristiophorus japonicus. The sequence continues at coordinate 177,151,029 of NC_091982.1, read as the reverse complement.
CTCCACAGCACCCACCCAGGCATTGTATTGATGAAAGCGATAGCCAGATCCCACGTGTGGTGGCCCGGTAGCGATGCGGACTTAGAGTCCTGCGTGCACAGATTTTAACACATGCTCGCAGTTAAGTAATGCACCCAGGGAGGCGCCACTAAGTTTATGGTCTTGGCCCTCCAAACCGTGGTCTAGGGTCCATGTCGACTCTGCAGGCCCGTTCTTGGGTAAAATGTTCCTTGTGGTTGTAGATGTGTACTCCAAATGGATTGAATGTGAGTTAATGTTGGCAAGCACGTCCGCTGACACCACTGAAAGCCTGCGGGCCATGTTTGCCACGAACGGGCTATCCGATGTCCTGGCGAGCGACAACGGGCCATGTTTTACCAGTGCCGAGTTCAAAGAATTCATGACCTGCAACGAGATCAAACATGATACATCTGTCCCATTTAAACCAGCATCCAATGGTCAGGCAGAGAGAGCAGTGCAAACCATCAAGCAGGGCTTGAAGAAGGTAACGGAAGGCTCACTGCAGACTTGCCTATCCCGGGTCCTGCTTAGCACCGTACGAGACCCCACTCGCTCACTGGGATCCCACCTGCTGAATTGCTCATGAAAAGGGCACTTAAGACAAGGCTCTCGTTAGTTCACCCTGATCTACATGAACAGGTAGAGAGCAGGCAGCTTCAACAAAGTACATACCATGATAGCGCAAAGTTGTCATGCGAGGTTGAAGTCAATGATCCTGTATTTGTATTGAATTATGGACAAGGTCCCAAGTGGCTTCCCGGCACTGTTGTGGCCAAAGAGGGCAGCAGGGTGTTTCGGGTCAAACTTTCAAATGGACTCATTCACCGGAAACACTTGGACCAAATCAAACTCAGATTCACGGACTATCATGAGCAACCCACTTTGGACCCTATTTCTCTGACCCCCCAACACACACACCAGTGGCAACCGACACAGCGGTTGACCACGAAGCAGAACCCATCATCCACAGCGGCCCAGCAGTACTCACCACACCACGGCAGCCCAGCGAGGGCTCAACAGACGAATCACCAATACCAGCATTTGCCCCGAGACAATCAGCCAGGGCAAGAAGGGCCCAGATTGACTCACCTTGTAAATAGTTACGCTGTTGACTTTGGGGGAGTATTGTTATATATGTACTCTGTACAGCCACCAGAGGACTCATCCACTGGAGTCCCACGGGATCCCATAATCCCTTGGGAGCACAGGTATTAAAGGAGGCCTCACAGGTTGGAGAGGCACTCTGGAGACCTGCAATACAAGGCTAAGGTCACACTGTACTTTGAGCTCACAGTATTCAGTCTGACTCTTTCTTCATACATAACAGATTCTATTAAGTTTAATGAACTCTTGAAACTCCATACTGGTGAAGCAACATCTGTTATTGCTTACAACGATGTCAGGCAGACAATGCGTAGCGAACATGACACGAAGGCTCTCAATGGTAGCTGTGGCTATGCTGGATGACATAATTGTACACTCTATCCACTTGGAATAAGCATCCAGCACAACTAAGAACATCTTTCCCAGGAAGGGACCTGCAAAGTCGATGTGGATCCTGGATCATGGTTTAGATGGCCACGACCACAGACTCGGTGGTGATTCCGCTGGTGCTTTACTAAGCTGCATGCAAGTGTTGCACTGATGCACACATGATTCCAGATCAGAGTCAATTCCAGGTCACCATACATGAGACCTGGCAATGGCTTTTATCATGACAATACCGGGATGCATGCTTTGTAAATCATGCACAAATTTCTCTCTGCCTTTCTTGGGCATAACAACACGATTACCCCACAGAATGGATAGTTTGTCTTTGCGACGGATGTAAGGTTTGGTCTTCTCACACATTTGCTTGGGTATGGCAGACCAATCACCACTAAGGATACAATATTTCACAACCGATATCAGGGTCCTGGCTGATTCAGGTCTTAACTTGTTGGGCCGTGACAGGGCTTCCTTCACTTTCAAAGGCATCCATGACTAACAATAGGTCTGCCGGTTGTGGCGTTTCCACCTCCGGTGTGGGCAACGGCAGACGGCTCAATGCATCAGCACAATTCTCACTGGCAGGTCTATGGCAAATGACATAATCATAGGCAGATAATGTTAGCACCCACCTCTGGATTCGGGACGATGCATTGGTATTGCTACCTTTGTTTTCCGAAAACAATGAAATGAGTGGCTTGTGATCTGTTTCCAGTTCAAACCGAAGACCAAACAGGTACTGATGCATCTTTTTAACCCCATACACACAGGCTAGTGCTTCTTTCTCTACCATGCTGCAGGCTCTTTCCGCCTTTGACAAACTTTTTGAAGCATATGCAACAGGTTGTAATTTGGCCGACTCATTAGTTTGTTGGAGTATGCAACCAACTCCATATGACGAAGCATCACAGGTTAATACTAGATGCTTACATGGATTATAATGTACCAGCAGCTTGTTAGAGCAAAGCAGATTAGTAGCTTTCTCAAAAGCTCTATCTTGAGGTGCACCCCAAACCCAGTTGTCGTCTTTTCTTAGCAGCATGTGCAGTGGCTCTAATAAGGTGCTCAATCTAGGTAAGAAATTACCGAAGTAGTTGAGTAGACCAAGGATCAAACGCAGCTCCGTCACATTCTGAGGCTTGGGTGCATTTTTGATGGCCTTGGTTTTCGAGTCCGTAGGCCTGATACCGTCAGCAGCAATTTTCCTCCCCAGGAATTCGACTTCTGGTGCCGTGAAGGCGCACTTCGAGTGTTTCAGTCTGAGTCCCACTTTGTCCAGATGATGTAGAACCTCTTCCAGGTTGTTCAGATGTTCGGCGGAGGCACGACCTGTGACCTGTATGTCATCTTGGAACACGACGGTTCTGGGGACGGACTTCAGTAGACTCTCCATGTTCCTCTGAAATTTGGCTGCAGCCGAGCGAATTCCTAAAGTAGAGCCAGGTTTGTACCTGTTCAGAGTTTACAGTATTCAGTTTCTTGAGTTATTGCATACACAACATTTGGCGACGAGGTAACAGGAACCTTCGCATGCAAAAATGAGCACAATTGGAATTCTGGAGCGATTCATGGAGGGAGAAGATTGGGCAGACTGTGTAGCCCGCTTGAATCAGTACTTCATGGCCAACAAAATGGAGAAAGAGACAGATGCAGTTCGGCGCCGGGCGGTGCTCCTCATGGTTTGTGGTCCGAAAATCTATAGACTCATAAAGAATCTCCTCTTGCCCTTAAATCCAACAGACAAGGACTATGAAACATTGTGTGCTCTGGTACGTGACCATCTCAAACCAGATATAGGCATCATCATCTCAAGATATCGATTCCATACGCACGTTCGTTCTGAGGGCCAGGATGTATCAGAATTCGTTGCTGGCCTGAGACATCTAGCTGGACCATATAAGTTCGAAACTGCATTGGCAGCCATGCTGTGGGACTTCTTTATAATCGACATCAACCACGAGGTGATCCTGCGTAAGCTACTGGCAGCGGAGACGCTGGATTTGAGCAAGACCATCACGATTGCCCAAACATGCATACGATGGACAAAAGCTTAAAGCAGATATAATTGAAAAATTGGAACTCGGCAAGTACTGTAAACGAGATAGTATCATCGTTTGGCAGAGCTGCATATGACAGGGCCTACCCGACTGCGTACGCGAAACCTGTAGTTGCTCAAAGTCCACCAACGGGAATGAATCCGATATCACGGTGTTGGCATTGTGGGAGAAATCATCGGCATCATCAGTGTCAGTTTAAACAGAATATTTGTAAAGGCTGTTCGAGGGTGGGGCATCTCCAGCGCATGTGTCCGCAACTGAGCAAGCGTGCTGCGACAAACCACGTGGAGGATGATGACCAGACTAGCGCAGATCCAGATATGCAATCCGAGATACCAGTGGAGAACTGTATGGACTGTATTTGTTCCTAACAAAGAGCCAACCAATAATGATTAATGTAAAACTTAATCATCATCATCATAGGCAGTCCCTCGGAATCGAGGAGGACTTGCTTCCACTCCCAAAGTGAGTTCTTTGATGGCTGAACAGTCCAATACGAGAGCCACAGACCCTGTTACAGGTGGGACAGACATTCGTCGAGGTAAGGGGTCGGTGGGGCTGGTTTGCTGTGCGCTCCTTCTGCTGCCTGCACTTGGCCTCTTCATGCTCTTTGCGTTGAGACTCGAAGAGCTCAACGTCCTCCCGGATGTCCTTTCTCCACCTCGGGGGGTCTGCGGCCAGGGTCTCCCAGGTGTCAGTGGTGATGTTGCACATAACCAGGGAGGCTTTGAGGGTGTCCTTATTACGTTTCTGCTGTCCTCCTTTGGCTCGTTTACCATGAAGGAGCTCCGCATAAAGCATTTGCTTAGGGAGTCTCGTATCTGGCATGCGTACTATGTGGCCTGCCCAGCGAAGCTGATCGAATGTGGTCAGTGCCTCAATACTGGGGATGTTAGCCTGGTCGAGTACACTGATGTTGGTGCGCCTGTCCTCCCAGGGGATTTGCAGGATCTTGCGGAGACATTGTTGGTGATATATCTCCAGCGACTTGAGGTGCCTTTTATACATTGCCCATGTCTCAGATCCATACAGGAGGGCGGGTATTACTACAGCCCTGTAGACCATAAGCTTGGTGGTAGATTTGAGGGCCTGGTCTTTGAACACTCTTTTTCTCAGATGGCCAAAGGCTGCACTGGCGCACTGGAGGCAATGCTGAATCTCCGTATCAATGTCTGCCTTTGTTGATAAGAGGCTCCCGAGATATGGGAAATGGTCCTCGTTGTCCAGGGCCGCGCCGTGGATCTTGATGATTGGAGGGCAGTGCTGTGCGGCGGTGACAGGCTGGTGGAGGACCTTTGTCTTACGGATGTTAAGCGTAAGGCCCATGCTTTCATATGACTCAGTGAATACATAGACTATATCCTGGAGTTCAACCTCTGAATATGCACAGACGCAGGCGTTGTCCGCATACTGCAGCTCAATGACAGAGGTTGGGGTGATCTTGGACCTGGCCTGGAGGCGGCGTAGGTTAACCAGCTTCCCACTGGTTCTGTAGTTTAATTCCACTCCAGCGGGGAGCTTGTTGATTGTGAGGTGGAGCATAGCGGTGAGGAAGATTGAGAAGAGGGTTGGAGCAATAACGCAGCCCTGTTTGACCCCGGTCCGGACGTGGATTGGGTCTGTAATGGATCCGTTGGTACGGATCACAGCCTGCATGTCATCGTGAAGCAGGCGAAGGATGTTGACAAACTTTTGGGGGCATCCGAAACGGAGGAGGACACTCCATAGACCCTCACAGTTGACAGTGTCAAAGGCCTTTGTAAGATCGAAAAAGGCCATGTATAAGGGCTGGCGCTGCTCCCTGCATTTTTCTTGCAACTGGCGCACTGCAAAGATCATGTTTGTTGTGCCCCAATGACCTCCGACAGTGGCGCCACCTGGTGGCTAGTAAACCCAAGCATACATACATGACAGTAAGGCTTCTAATCCGCGTATGTGGTAAACTTGTGTATCTCAACTATATGGATTCATTTAGATGTTAGACAATTAGTGGCAGAAAGAAGTGTTCTGTTTCAGAGAATTATGGTTGTAATAACAGTCATGTTTCATGTTTGATTTAAATAAATTAACAGACAAGCAGGTTAAAAAATAACTTCTTCATTACATCTTGAGATCAGCAGCACTGAATGCATTATAAATTGAGCAACAAGCCTCACTTTGGAACAGCACTCAATGGAGTTGATCTTTACTTTATCTAGACAGCGAGTCGCAGCCCATTTTACATCACACCCGAAGTCAATGGAAATAAAAATAATAAATTGGGAGAGATGTAAAACAGGCTACTGCCTTGATATCATCCATTTTACAGTATTGCACAAAGTCAAGATTGACACCAATTAGTTTATTAGTTATTTACCATTATTAATTATTTTTTCCCTATGTTTTCTGTTACAACACTTCATTTATATGCAGTCATCTTCTGTCAGGAAGACAAAAGAGTAACAGCCACAGATTTGACTGTGTTTGTCACAAATCCTATTCTGTGACTGGACAACCAGATATTTGGCCAAGATTTTGGCCATCCCCCCTAATATGCCATTCTTCGCTCCTCTGAGAAGCACCTTGGGACTTTTTACAACTTCAAAGTCTCTTTATAATTGCTAGTGGTTGTTGTTGTTGTCAGATCCAAATAACACACCACCATAATGCATTTAAGGGAAGCAGTTAATAACTGTAGCATAGAGCAAGGTTTGTAGAATGCTGGGGATATTAAGCTGGACACTGCAAGGCTTGCATTGTCCCTAATACCCACATTTGTGAAATGGATAGCTACTGCCTCCTTAGTAACAAATTACCAGAGTCATCAATCAGCTGCAAATATATTGTTTGTAGATTGACTACTTGTCTCACTCCACTGTGCTATTGAGCCACAGCTTGCTATCTTTACAAAAGCAGTGTTGGCATAGTTCCTATAATATTATGCATGACTCATTGACAACATATATTGAAATATAAAATCTCTATCATTGTAAAATCAAATGATAGTCTGTTAAAGAAATCGGGATGAGTTGATTTAAAAAATAAATATTTTGTTTTGGTTATTTCCTCCACTCTAAGTTTCCTTGCGACTAGGCACTGTATCTTGGCTGAAAAGGTTGGCAGGCAGGCAATCTGCTAACAGGCTATGCCAATACCATTCCAACCACCCACTGGGAAATGTGCATGAGTGGCCCTTTTGCTATTTCTTTTTTGTGCAGAGGGAGACGGGAAAAGAGAATGATCTTGTGCTCAACAAGTTGAGGGACTTTTATTAGCACCCATCATCAACATTTCCATATCAGCCATGCTTATGGTCTGAGTGAGACTGCCGTGCTTGAGCTAACTCGGGCTGAATTATAATCAGTTTGGTTACACAGACTCTTGCCTTCACGAAATTAGGTTGAGACTATCTAAACTTACTTGAGACCCTTTCACCCATCAGAGAGAGGGCATATTTATCTCTTTGGTCAGGGCTCAATTCAAAAAAGTATTGATCTGGACCAGATTCAATCCAATTATAAAATCTTCAACCCTAGATTTAATGTATTTGAGATAGGTTATGCCCACATTGTAATACTTGCCCCCAAAAACTGAGCACATGTGTGCCTTGGGAACTTGCCTGTTGGAACAAACATTTGTTGCATTTTCAGTTACCCCTTGCTGTATTTTGGTCCATGTGCTACTGGATTTTGCTGGGTAGTCTTTCATTTTAAATTTGTCCCCCATAGTACTTTTCTTCATTAATCTTAGTTACTGTTGATTTTAACATTACACCTTACAGAGAGATGAGAATGAGTATTGTTTGGGGGCTCTGAACTTGCTGTATAATTGAGCTGAGGAAGAAGAGTTCATGAAGGACCAAGATATGCAACAACTTCCAAATCATTTTGGCCATACTCATCACTACTCTGTCAGCTGGACCTAAACATGTCAGTGGAGACCTGCCTACGCCACCTCCACTGCACAAGAGATTGTCAGAGAGTTGTATTTTTTGCAGCACAAAGATCTGCAAACAACATCTGAAACAGGGGCAGGTCATTATATGCAAATGATGGTTACAATAACATGAAGCTTTCATGGTACTGGATCATTCCAACCCAAACCATCCCAGGAAACATCTTCCATATCGGCATTGCATATGTATCAGGGAAATGACAACCATTATGTTTGCAAGGGGTAATGCTGTCATCACTTTTCCTGTGGAAACAAGGCATCATCTGGACAGGACATACAGATTGCACCTGGTAGCATGTTCCCCTTCAATGCAAAGGGTTGCAGATTATCCCTATGTAGGCATCAAGGTGCATCATATCAATTCCATGGTCTTCATGAAGAGAAAAGTTTACGGTCAGCAGTGACTCAGTGGGTAGCACCCTCGATTTGGTGTCAGAAGGTTATGGGTTCAAGTTCCACTCCAGAGACTTGAGCACAAAAATCTAGGCTGACATTCCAATGAGCACTGAGGGAGTGCTGCACGGTCAGAGGTGCCATCTTTCGGATGAGACATTAAACCGAGGCCCCGTCTGCTCTCTCAGGTGGACATAAAAGATCCCATGGCAATATTTCGAAGAAGAGCAAGGGAGTTATCCCCAGTGTCCTGGCAAATATTTATCCCTCAATCAACATCACTAAATTAGATTATCTGGTTATTATCACATTGCTGTTTGTGGGAGCTTGCTGTATGCAAATTGGCTTCAGTGTTTCCTACATTACAACAGAGATATAGACAGGTTGACTGAGTGGGCAAGAACATGGCAAATTGAATAAAATATGGGGAAGGGTGAAGTTATCCAGTTTAATAGGAAAATCAAAAAAGCAGAATATTTTTGAATGGCAAAAGACTGGGAAATGTTTGCATTCAGAGGGACCGATATATAAAACAGAAAAGAGTGACTAAAGTAAATGTTGGTCCCTTAGAAGATGAGAAGGGGGATTTAATAATGGGAAATGTGGAAATGGCTGAGACCTTAAATAATTATTTTGCTTTGGTCTTCACAGTGGAAGACACAAAAACCATACCAAAAATTGCTGGTCACGGGAATGTGAGAAGGGAGGACCTTGAGATAATCATTATCACTAGGGAGGGTAGTGCTGGACAGGCTAATGGGACTCAAGGTAGATAAGTTCCCTGGTCCGGATGAAATGCATCTCAGGGTATTAAAAGAGATGGCGGAAGTTATAGCAGAGGCATTCGTTATAATCTACCAAATTTCTCTGGACTCTGGGGAGGTACCAGCGGATTGGAAAGCAGCTAATGTAACGCCTCTGTTTAAAAAAGGGGGCAGACAAAAGGCAGGTAACTATAGGCCGGTTAGTTTAACATCTGTAGTGGGGAAAATGCTTGAAGCTATCATTAAGGAAGAAATAGCGGGACACCTTGATAGGAATAGTGCAATCAAGCAGACGCAACATGGATTCATGAAGGGGAAATCATGTGTAACTAATTTACTGGAATTCTTTGAGGATATAACGAGCATGGTGAATAGAGGTGTACCAATGGATGTGGTGTATTTAGATTTCCAAAAGGCATTCGATAAGGTGCCACACAAAAGGTTACTGCAGAAGATAAAGGTACGCGGAGTCAGAGGAAATGTATTAGTATGGATCGAGAATTGGCTGGCTAACAGAAAGCAGAGAGTCGGGATAAATGGGTCCTTTTCGGGTTGGAAATCGGTGGTTAGTGGTGTGCCACAGGGATCGGTGCTGGGACCACAACTGTTTACAATATACATAGATGACCTGGAAGAGGGGACAGAGTGTAGTATAACAAAATTTGCAGATGACACAAGATTAGTGGGAAAGCGGGTTGTGTAGAGGACACAGAGAGGCTGCAAAGAGATTTAGATAGGTTAAGCGAATGGGCTAAGGTTTGGCAGATGGAATACAATGTCGGAAAATGTGAGGTCATCCACCTTGGGAAAAAATACAGTAAAAGGGAATATTATTTGAATGGGGAGAAATTACAACATGCTGAGATGCAGAGGGACCTGGGGGTCCTTGTGCATGAATCCCAAAAAGTTAGTTTACAGGTGCAGCTGGTAATCAGGAAGGCGAAAAGCCTTCACTGTGAGAGGGATGGAGTACAAAAGCAGGGAGATCCTGCTGCAACTGTATAGGGTATTGGTGAGGCTGCACCTGGAGTACTGCGTGCAGTTTTGGTCACCTTACTAAAGGAAGGATATACACGCTTTGGAGGGGGTACAGAGACAATGCTTATTCTGGAGATGAGAGGGTTACCTTATGATGATAGATTGAGTAGACTGGGTCTTTACTCGTTGGAGTTCAGAAGGATGAGGGGTGATCTTAATAGAAACATTTAAAATAATGAAAGGGATAGACAAGATAAAGGCAGAAAGGTTGTTTCCACTGGTCGGGGAGACTAGAACTAGGGGGCACAGCCTCATAATACGGGGGAGCCAATTTAAAACCGAGTTGAGAAGGAATTTCTTCTCCCAGAGGGTTGTGATTCTGTGGAATTCTCTGCCCAGGGAAGCAGTTGAGGCTAGCTCATTGAATGTATTCAAATCACAGATAGATAGATTTTTAACCAATAAGGGAATTAAGGGTTATGGGGAGCGGGCGGGTAAGTGGAGCTGAGTCCACGGCCAGATCAGCCATGATCTTGTTGAATGGCGGAGCAGGCTCGAGGAGCTAGATGGCCTACTCCTGTTCCTAATTCTTATGTTCTTATGTTTATGACCTGGGTATCCTTACACATGAATCACAAAAAGTTAACATGCAGGTGCAGCAAGCAATCAGGAAAGTAAATGGTATATTAGCTATTATTACAAAAGAATTAAAGTATAAGAGTAAAGAAGTCCAGAAGCACATTGGTGAGGCCACACCTGGAGTACTGTGTACAGATCTGGACTCCTCACCTAAGAAAAGACATACTTGCCTTAGAGGGAGTGCAACGAAGGTTCACTAGACTGGTTCCTGGGATGAAGGGATTGCCCTATGAGGAGAGATTGAGTAGACTAGGCCTGTATTCCCTAGAGTTAAGAAGAAGGAAAGGTCATCTAATTGAAACATTTAAAATTCTTAAGGATCTTGACAGGGTTAATGCGTCCCCTGGCAGGGGCCTCAAAATAAAGGTCGGCCATTTAGGACTGAGAGGAAGAAAAATTTCTTCACTTAAAGGGTTGTGAATCTTTGGAATTCTCTACCCCAGAGAGCTGTGAGTGCTCAGTTGTTGAGTATATTCAAGACAGAGGTCAATTAAATTTTGGGATCAAAGGGAATTAAGAGATCTGGATAGTGCGGGATGGTGGAGTTGAGGTAGAAGATCAGCCATGCTCTTGTTGAATGGCGGAGCAGGATCGAAGGGCCTATTCCTGCTCCTATTTCTTATGTTCTTATTTTAACAGTAACAGCACTTCAAAAAGTACTTCATTAGCTGTAAAGCGATTTGAGACGTCCAGTGGTCATGAAAAGCGCTATATAAATGCAAGTCTTTCATTTCTTTCAATTAATGTTCAGGTGGAGTCTGACCATGGGAACATTATTATATATGTCAGTGGTCATTATCTAGGAAGCAGTCCTTCATTGTGCAAAAACTCACAATGTCTGCATTATTTAAAGGAAAAGAAACACTGCGTGGCTCTTAGGAAGATAGAACTATTTTCTGCATCCATGTTTAAGAAGCCCCCCCAACCCTCCCGCCACAGCAGAGGAGTAGTTTGGTCTGGATACCTAGCATGTGTTTACTGTTCCTTGACTACAACCTCCAAGTAAATTGTGCCATACAGCTTAGACACAATGAAAATGGCTGTTCAAAAGGGCAATGATTGTACACAATGTATGAAACAGTACCATTCCAGATGATGTGGAAGTACCAATCTTACATTGATATCATACTTGATGAGCCCAACAAGAAATGTTGAAAATGTGAGGAGCACACTCACTTTGCTTCTGATACCAGCACCTCATCCTCACTGCAGCCAGGTACAAGAGAGTTGGGTAACTGCTTCGAATCAATCAGCAATCTCCTTTTATTGAAGGGTGGCCTTCAGCCTCAATTAGACCAAGTCTCCATTGATGCACCTCCTGCAGTAAGAACATCAGCACCAAAGGGAACAGTGTTACCCACTTGCATCTGCTGTGGCCTGGTGAACAATGAGTCCACTTTTCTGTTACTACCATAACTTTCCATTTTGTGATGAGCTGCAGCCCTTTAAATGTTGCTCCCTCACTGAATTATGCATTACTCAGCCAAGTGTCCTTCAGGCCAAGTTCTCTGGAGAAGCTTGTCCTGTGCATGTAGCCTGTTCAAAATGGTGGGCAGGCTTTATTATTGCAAAATTCAGCACAGCCCATAGCTTGAGCTATAGCCATAGATGGTCTTGCATACTGGGCCAGCACAGGCTCATTATTTTATTTTTATAGAATCCTTTGTACTCTATAGGAATTATTAATATTTTCAATAGTTAAAACTGATCCCTTTTAAATGTTTGCAACAAATTCCTGCTCCATGCATGAGCTAGACCAAATCCAATCCTTTCATTATTTTAAATAATGCAATCAAATCTCTTCAAACTTTACACTTCTAAAGAATAAAAAGCTCCATCTCTTGAAGCCAATCTTGGCAACTGAGGATCTTTAAACCAGGTATCAATCTAGTGGCCTTCTTCAGAACCTTTTCAAGGCACTCTGTATCATCTACCATGTGTAGCAAGGGCTAAAATGATATTCCACTCCCAAACCCTGGAATACGCCTCAGAAGTTTCATTCTCTCCCAATCCTACAAAATACTAACCTTGTGGATCCTTTCTTAAAAGGAAGTGATCGAATAGTAAAAAAAAAAGTGATGGAGCTTTTTTTAAAGGCTGCATGGAGACAGGTAAATATAAAATTAACAGTTGAAAATGAAAAATAGATGTAGAGGCACAAAATGGAGTCTGTGGCCAAGTTGATGAACAGCGTTGTTACATGAGATGGGTGTCAGAGGGGTTGCCCTTTTTGGAGCTCAGGGTAATTCTCTTCAGACGATGTCAATGCAGCATGCCTAGCAAGAGGTGGTGCCCGGGCACAAAGATGTCTCTACATAACCTATGGGGCCTAGGTAGAAATGTGAGAAAAGACAACACGCTTTAAGGAATCTGGCAAAGTAAGACTATCCAAGAGTACCATGTATCAAGTAGATGATCCAAGATTTCAGGTTTTGCCTGTCAATTTGTTCCACATTTACTGATTGACCAAGTCCTCACACAAGTTTACAGCTCTGTCATTGTATTTCATGCAGTGCACACAGTCAAGGTGCAATATACAATTGAAAGCCTTGCCATACACACATCTTCAAGAGCTTCACACATCAAAGCATTGTAACATAACCTAATAGCATGATGCATTGCCATTTACTGGCATTACACTAAAGGCGAATGTCTGTAAACAAGATAACAAAATACCAATTTAATATGAATGCACAACAAAAATAATTTAACAGAACAAACACAGATAGAAAATGATCGGGAATTTGAAGTTTCTATTCACAGAAACATTCAGTTCTATTTTTCACAGTGTATACACTTCAGCATGACAAATAGAATTTTGCAAGAAAAAAGACTGTTGGATACCATGGATCCTTCAATGGAGCTTACAAAAAGAGGGCACATACTTGAATGCCACAGATAGGGCAGTTAGATCTGCCAACTGCGTAATGGGTCTTCACATGTATGCATGGATGAAGATCTTATTAATGGTCTTCACTGCCAAAAACAAATTGATTGAGTCATCAATTGATGGCACTCATCTTGGATACCTTGTACAATTTGTCAGCCAGAAATGAGCAAGCAGTCAGTTGGGTCGACGTACCCAATCATGCTTTGCTTCATCCCAGAAGGACAAATGAATTCCCAATTCTGGGAATTCCTGCCTGAGAGAGATTTAAAGATGATCATAACATTTTCTTATCTCTCAGTAACCCTCAGGAAAGGCCATCTTTAGGCATTCAGTCACTTTAGCATTGGACTACTAATGGCAATGCTACTGCTTTGTCTGAAAATGGTTATATGGAGCCAGCAGCATTGGTTTATATCACAGTACAAAGAGCCAGGTGAAGAGATGTGTCGCCTGTTTGAATAATAACTTCAGTAGACTGCAGCATGTGTCAAGCTTCATCAAAATGCCTGCCTTGTTCTCTAAACAGAGAATGTTTATATATCATAGAATCATAAAAATTTACAGCACAGAAGGAGGCTATTTCGGCCCATTGTGTCCACGCCGGCCGACAAAGAGCTATCCAGCCTAATCCTACTTTCCAGCTCTTCGTCCATAGCCTTGTAGGCTACAGCACTTCAAGTGCACATCCAAGTATTTTTTAATTTGGTGAGGGCTTCAGGCAGTGAGTTCCAGACCTCCACCATCCTCTGGGTGAAAAAAAATCCCCTCAAATCCCTTCTAAGCCTCCTACCAATTACTTTAAATCTATGCCCCCTGGTTGTTGACCCCCTCTGCTAAGGGAAATAGGTTGCTCCTATCCACTCTATCTGGGTCCCTCATAATGTTATACACCTCAATCAGGTCTCCCCTCAGCCTCCTCTTTTCTAAAGAAAACAAACCCAGTCTATCCAATCTTTCCTCACAGCTAAAATTCTCCAGTCCAGGCAACATCCTCGTAAATCTCCTCTATACCCTCTCTAGTGCAATTACATCTTTCTTGTAATATGGTGACCAGAACTGCTCACAGTACTCTAGCTATGGCCTAACTAGTGTTTTATATAGATCAAGCATAATCTCCCTGCTCTTGTATTCTATGCCTCGGCTAATAAAGACAAGTATTCTGTATGCCTTCTTAACCACCTTATCTACCTGGCCTGCTACCTTCAAGGATCTGTGGACATGCACTCCAAGGTCCCTTTGTTCCTCTGCACTTCTCAGTGTCCTACCATTTAATGTGTATTCCCTTGCCTTGTTAACTCTCCCGAAATGAATTACCTCACACTTCTCTGGATTGAATTTCATTTGCCACTGTTCTGCCCATCTAATCAGTTCATTGATATCTTCCTGCAGTCTGCAGCCTTCTTCTTTATTATCAACCACATAGCTAATTTTTGTGTCATCTGCAAACTTCTTAATCATATTCATTACATTCAAGTCTAAATCATCGATATATACCACAAAAAACAAGGGACCTAGTACTGAGGCCCACGGAACCTCCCTCAAAACAGCCTTCCAGTTACAAAAACACCCATTAACTATTACCCTTTGCTTCCTGTCTCTGAACCAATTTTGGATCCAACTTGCCACTTTTCCTTGGATCCCATGAACTTTTACTTTCGTGACCAGTCTGCCATGTGGAATCTTATCAAAAACCTTGCTAAAATTCATATAAACTACATCAAACACACTACCCTCATCGATCCTCTATGTTAACTTCTCAAAAAATTCAATCAAGTTAGGCAGACACGACTTGCCTTAACAAATCCGTGCTGACTGTCCTTGATTAATCCATGTCTTTCTAAATGAAGATTTATCCTGTCCCTCAGAATTATTCCAATAATTTTACCACCACCGAGGTTAGGCTGACTGGTTTGTAATTTTGTTTTTTCTCCAAGGCCCATTGGAGCTACAAACAAATATTAGAGCATTCCTTTCATTTTCTCCGTGCTTCTGTGATGTTTTCTTCTAATCTTAAATGATCTGGAAGTTTAAACCTCCCATTTCTATTCCAGTTTGTAAAGGTTTGTAGCCTATTTGAACAATTCTCAGGAGACTGGCTACAGTATTCCTCCTGCTTTATTGAAAATGTCTGCTTCCTTCTCTGAAAATATGGTATTTGTTTATCAATCTCTGATCACTAGATGGCTTTTCACAACTTTAACATATCAGCCCAAAAATTGCGGTCAGAGGCTTCCTGCTGGCAGATGTCTCCGACCGAAAAAATGTTAACGGAAGTACCTGGCTGTCCCGGAGGAATGTAGACTTGCGCTCCGAGGTCTAATTGCGCAGTCCAGCATAGGGGCCCACATATTCCAGGAGCGTATGTGCATCCTGGGATCACGTGGGCCAGTCCAACCAATGAAAATGACGTATTCCCATTGACTGTAATAGTGATCTCCGTTTGTACGGGGATAACCCCCAAAACACAAACATTTTAAATAAATAAGAAAAACACTTCACATATTTAAAATTAATTGAAATTGAATTTAATTAAATGTTTTAGACAAAAAAATATATTTTTACATTTTTTTAATATGTTTTAATAGGGGTAAAAATAGACTTACGTTAATGGACAGAGTTTTTAATGTAAAAATGATTGATAAAATTGTATTTTTCTATCTTTTAAAACTCTTATGCTGGTAAAAGCAGGCCTTTTACCAGGCGTAAGAGTTTGAAGGATATTTGCTGGGCAAGAGTTGGGCAAATAGCCCAAATCTCCGTCTGCGAAGGCCCTTCTCCTGGGGACACATTGGAACTGACAAAAGAAATTGACAGTTTGCAAGTGCTGGATTTTGGCACATGTGCATCGCGTGCCAAGAACCGCCACTTGTGGGGCCTCTATGGGTGCGTGCACACATCGTACACACCTGTAGAGACCGTGACTTTTGGCCCAACATTACACCAGGAAATTTGAGGGATTAGGGCCCTTTCTATTATCAAATATTGAGATGGTCACACTTCTGTTTTGGAATTTCAAATGGGTCAGTTCTAGAAAAGCTAGATTTGTGGTAATCTTAACAATGATCCTGGTCACTATCGTTGTCACCTTCTAGCAAGTAGCAACAGTAAGGTACAGAATACTGCCTTCGATAATGAATGGCGTCAATTCCATCAATACTTGAGACTCGAGAGCTGATGATTTATGCACACATAAATTAAGTGCTGTTCAACACATCAAATGACTGGCATTTGGATTCAAAGATTGGGGGTTAGTGTGTCAGTGCTTTCCCTCAGGCACAATTAACATTCTGATCTGATAAGTTGGATTCTCCTTCCAGTGTGATTGTTTCCTACAACCTGAAAGAGTCCCTTGAAGCAAAAAAGGTGCAGATGCAGCTGCATCACCTAGATGTTATGAAATTTTCCTTTCAGGAGTTGATGGTGGAAAGACGATAGGTAGTGTGACTGATGCTTGGTGTCCTGGGGCATGCCAACCATTACCATTTGGAATTTATGCCTTTTCAATAATTTATGCCGATACTTTATGACCTTTTTTGGAACCTCTGACAGAACTCACATGCTGCAAAGTCATGTATGACTGGAAGGCACAAGTTGTGACTGTCATAATAGGAAATGGCTTCCTGTAACACAGTCTTGACAAAATATTCCACCTACAAACAATAAAACTAATTATTGTGCCCACAGGCCAAAAACAGATACAATACTGTATAAAGAGCCTCACACTCATGGGAGCAATGTCAATGTGACTAATGTGAACAAGAAAAGAATTGAACATAAATTCACAGAGGGCAATATATAGGGCATGGGAAAGGGAATTTTATGTGGTCGTGTGGTGTGCTTTTAAAGGGACAGGCATCCTTAAACCTCAACTAAGTGCTACACTGGTTTTGGATCATGGCCTCAATATCTGTGTAAAATTAATAAAGGTGTATTTTGATCTCTGAAGTATTACAATTCAATAACAACTGACAACTGATAACTCACAGACTTGAATCTATCTGGTACACAACTGGCTTTGCCATCCATCCTGGCTGGACTACATCAAACACTATTAGGCCCTACTCTTCCTGTCCCAAAACTGCTCAATACCCCAGGACCATTGTAGAATGCAAAGATAACCCTCGCGTCTTTACTCCACTACCAATCATTTCCCCTGCCCCCTCTACCCTCACATCCAACCATTTCCCCTGCCCCCTCCACCCTCACCTCCAACAAGTGCGAGGGGCTCATGGACTTCTTTGTCACTAAGATTGAGACCAACCCTTCAGTTGCCCCTGCCACATTCCCCTTTCCGCTTGCTCACCAAGCCAAACTTTCCCCAAGGTTGGTTTGGTGACCCCTAGTCCTTGCAACAGTTCAAGAAGACAGTTCATCACCACCTTCTCAAGGTCAATTCGGGATGGACAATGATTGCTGGCCTTGCCAACGATGCCCACATCCCAGATACGAATAAAAAAAAAATACATCTTTCTCTAATTTCTCTCCCATGTCCCCCCATACTCTCTCCAATCTCTATTTGACCACGAACTCCGCCATTTGTTTTCTCGACCCCTTTCTAACTAAACTGTTTGACCACCAAACTTCTCTTGGCCCCCACACTAGCTAATATTGGAAATGGTACCCCCTCCTCAGGTACTGCCCACCTACCTTTCAAAACAATCATCAACGCTCTTCTTCTTAAAAAATCTCTTTCCCGTAACTCCATGTTTGAATTTTTTAAATCAGGTTTCCAGTCGTTTCAGGGCACTGAAATGATCCTAATCAAAGTCATAAATGTGATCTTCTATGATTGTAACCATGGTGCAGTTTATCTCCTTATTGTCTTGACTGCTCTGCAGTCTTTGACACAATCGACTACACTATCCTCCTCCAACGCCTCTCCTCCATTGTCCAGCTCACTTGGATCTTACCTATCCAATCGTAGCCAGAGCATCTCCAACAATGGCTTTCCTTCCCGCCCTTGCACTGTTACCTCTGGAGTCTCCCAAGGATCTATCCTTGGTCACCTCCTTTACTTCATTTACATACTTCCCCTTGGTGACATCATCTGAAATCTTGGCATCTGGTTCCATAGGTACACTGATGACACCCAGCTCTATCTCATCATCACCCCTCTCAACCCCTCCACTACTTCTGTGTTGTATAACATCTAGTCCTGTAGGAACTGCAACTTCCTCCAGTTAATCGTTGTCTTCGGCCCCTGCCACAAACTCCGCACCCTCGCCACAGATTCCATCACCCTTCACAGCCACTGTCAGGTTGAAACTAGCATCGCAGCTTTAGCATTCTATCTGACCCTGAGCTTCCATATCTTCTTCATTACAAAGACTGCCTACTTACACCTCCCTAACATTGCCTGTCTCTGACCCTGCCTCAGCCCATCTGCTGCCAAAACCCTCATCCATGCTTTTGTTATCTCCAGATTTGACTATTCCAATGCTCTCCTGGCCAGCCTCTCATCCTCCAGTGCCCTTAAACCAGCTCATCTGTAACCCTGCTGCCATAACCTAATTGACACCAAGTCCCACTCATCCATCACCCTGGTAATGACCTATGCTGGCTCCCAGTTCCCCAATACCTCCAATATTAAATTCTCATCTTAATGTTCAAATTCCTTCAAGGCCTTGCCCCTCCTTATTTCTGTAACCTCGTTCAGCACTGCAACTTTCTGTATGTGTCTAACTCTGGCCTCTTATGCACCCCCCACTTCCATAGCTCCAATATTAATGTCTAAGCTTTGGAATTTCCACCCCAAATCCTCTGCCTCTTTACCTCTCTCCTCTTTAAGACCCTCCTTAAAACTTAGCTCTTAACTTAGTTTTTAGTCTTCCCTCCTAATAGTTCCTTCTTCACCTCGGTGTCAATTTTTGTCTGACTATGCTTTTCTAAAGTACCTTGGGACGTTTTCTTAAGTCATAGATGCTATATAAATACAAGTTGTTGCTCTTATGCATATAATCAAGCAGATTTGAATATCAGCTTATGCTGGGATATCAAGTGATGTTTGCTGTCATGTGTAAAAAAATTCTTAGCTAATGAATTATTTGTTAAAGTTTAGTTTCTTGCGTAGTGTGATTATTTTTCATGGCACTCGAGGTACACATTTGGGAAAGCCACCTCTTCTAATCTGGAAATGAAAATCTTTGCCAAAGCCTGAACTGGAGGAGATCACTCCCCAACATACAAGTTCGGTGTTCATGCTTGTGCATGCACTAAATCTGAACTTGCGATCTGTCAAGTTCTGACTTGACAGATGATCCACACAGACATTGAAATCCTAATTGCTTGCACAGAGTTGGGCTAATTGGCCACAAACTGCCCAGCAATTACGTATGAAAATTTTATGCTGGTGCAAACAGGCACAGGAAAGGGGATACCTCCTGACAAATCCAGTAATTTAAAAAGCTATATGAGGCTGGAAATTGAAGCATTTACTTATGACCCACAGGCTTTTATCGATGAAAAGTAAAGAACTGTCTTCCAACAGATTTTTGAAGAAAGCAATTCTCGGGTTTTTAAAATATTTTTTTTTGCCTCTATGTGGAGTTCATGAGCTTTAAAAAAATCCGTACAGAAAGTGGAGGAAAGGGGGAAAAAAACCCTCGTTACTAGAGCTTTCAAGGATTTAATGTGTATAAACATGTATGTAATAAATAATGAGTGACCTTCTGTTTGCTGATTGGAGCACCAGCCCTCATGATTCCAGGTATGCTTACGCACACGGTGCGCCCCTGGGATCTGTGGGCCACTACGCTGCGCTCAACTCTGCCGCGTCTGACAGCAACTTTACGTTTGGGGCGTTGCAATAGGTAAGTGTGCATTCGGCCGCCAACCGCAAAATCCAGGCCATTATATTATAGGTCTCAGTAAAGTTCAGTAACATGTATCGCACCTTTAAAAGCTCTATGCTAGTAGACTGAAAATTAAAACATGTTGCTGTCCAGTAAATTCATGATATCAATGATGCTGGAAAACTATTTTTTTGTCACGACTGAGCAACCTGAACCCTGATTTATCAATTCAAATTTGAACCATCTTACCAACAAGATCAGCAAAAAAAACCTTTCCTATTAATCAACAAACACAATAACAACTTGCATTTATATAGCACCTTTAACATAATAAACTATCCCAATGCGCTTCACAGGAGCAATTTCAAACAACATTTGACACCAAGCCACCTGAGGAGATATTAGGACACATGACCAAAAGCTTGGTCAAAGAGGTAGGTTTTAAAGAGTATCTTAAAGTAAGAGAGAGAGGCAGAGAGACGGAGGGAATTTGTGAACTTAGGGCCTTGGCAGCTGAAAGTATCGTCGGCGGTGGTGGAGCGATTAAAATTGGGGATATGCAAGAGGCCAGAATTGAAGGAGTGTAGAAATCTCAGAAGGTTGCAGGGCTGGAGGAGGCTACGGGGTAGGGAGGGATGAGGCCATGGAGGGATTTGAAAACAAGGATGAGAATTTTTAAATTGAGGCGCTGCCAGACCGGGAGCCAATGTATGAGCACAGGGATGATGAGTGAACGATACATTAGTGCAAGTTAAAATACAAGCAGCAGAGTTCTGGATGAGCTCAAATTTATGGAGGGTGGCAGATGGAAGGAGTGTTGGAATAGTTTAGTCTAGAGGTAACAAAGGCAGTGAACTCAACAAAATGAACAGAAACATATTATTCTCATCTTTCACGGCCATAAATTGAGTGTTTATTTGTCACAAGTTAAAAAAAAAATCTCCCCTCCTGTAGACAACTGATGCTGGGATATAGTTCCAAGGGATCCAGGACCCTCCTGTGCCTTGTCCAAGTGGCTGCTTTTCAAGAATAGGTTTAAACAATGAGCATCAGTAGGCTGTTTGAATGGTGGGGGTATCACAGCTCATCCTAATCCTTCAGCACAGGTAAATTGGCACGGAGGCCAATTGTAGTGTCCTAGCTGCTGCACTGGCTGAGTTGTGCCTACTAGCACAAATTGGACATTGAAGCTTCTGCTCTGCATGACTTAGCAGAACCCACTGAGAAGTCCAAAGAGTTACAGGGGAAAAACTGTCTTTAAATAATACTGGTAGGTTTGCGTAAGGGTGTGCATGTAGTAACCAATATCACTGCGAGCACAAAGCCTGCTTATAATTATTTAAATTGTTTCAACAGTGATGATAAACAAGGCTATACTGCTGATGGTGAAAATCTGATATGATAGAAACATAGAAAATAGGTGCAAAAGTAGGCCATTCGGCCCTTCGAGCCTGCACCACCATTCAATAAGATCATGGCTGATCATTCCTTCAGTACTCCTTTCCTGCTTTCTCTCCATACCCCTTGATCCCTTCAGCCATAAGGGCCATATCTAACTCCCTCTTGAATGTATCCAATGAACTGGCATCAACAACTCTCTGCGGCAGGGAATTCCACAGGTTAGCAACTCTCTGAGTGAAGAAGTTTCTCCTCATCTCAGTCCTAAATGGCCTGCCCCTTATCCTAAGACTTTGTCCCCTGGTTCTGGACTTCCCCAACATCGGGAACATTCTTCCCGCATCTAATCTGTTCAGTCCCGTCAGAATCTTATATGTTTCTATGAGATCCCCTCTCATCCTTCTAAACTCTAATGAATAAAGGCCCAGTTGATCCAGTCTCTCCTCATATGTCAGTCCAGCTATCCCTGGAATCAGTCTGGTGAATCTTTACTGCACTCCCTCAATAGCAAGAATGTCCTTCCTCAGATTAGGAGATCAAAACTAACACAATATTCCAGGTGGGGCCTCACCAAGGCCCTGTACAACTGCAGTAAGACTTCCCTGCTCCTATACTCAAATCCCCTTGCTATGAAGGCCAACATACCATTTGCCTTCTTCACTGCCTGCTGTACCTGCATGCCAACTTTCAATGACTGATGAACCATGATACCCAGGTCTCACTGCACCTCCCCTTTTCCTAATCTGCCGCCATTCAGATAATATTCTGCCTTTGTGTTTTTGCCCCCAAAGTGGATAACCGCACATTTATCCACATTATACTGCATCTGCCATGTATTTGCCCACTCGCCTAATCTGTCCAAGTCACCTTGCAGCCTCTTAGCGTCCTCCTCACAGCTCATACCTCCACCCAGTTTAGTGTCATCTGCAAACTTGGAGATATTACACTCAATTCCATCATCTAAATCATTAATATATATTGTAAAGAGCTGGGTTCCCAGCACTGAGCCCTGCAGCACTCCACTAGTCACTGCCTGCCATTCTGAAAAGGACCCATTTATTCTGACTCTCTGCTTCCTGACTGCCAACCAGTTCTCTATCCACGTCAGTACATTACCCCCAATACCATGTGCTTTGATTTTGCACACCAAACTCTTGTGTGGGACCTTGTCAAAAACCTTTTGAAAGTCCAAATATACCACATCCACTGGTTCTCCCTTGTCCACTCTACTAGTTACATCCTAAAAAGATTCCAGAAGATTCGTCAAGCATGATTTCCCTTTCATAAATCCATGCTGACTTGGACCAATCTTATCACTGCTTTCCAAATGCGCTGCTATTTCATCCTTAATGATTGATTCCAACATCTTCCCCACTACTGATGTCAGGCTAACCGCTCTATAATTACCCGTTTCTCTCTCCCTCCTTTTTTAAAAAGTGGTGTTACATTAGCAACCCTCCAGTCCATAGGAACTGATCCAGAGTCGATAGACTGTTGGAAAATGATCACCAATGCATCCACTATTTCTGTGGCCACTTCCTCACTTCCTTAGGTACTCTGGGATGCAGACTATCAGGCCCTGGGGATTTATCGGCCTTCAATCCCGTCAATTTCCCTAACACAATTTCCCGTCTAATAAGGATATCCTTCAGTTCCTCCTTCTCACTAGACCCTCGGTCCCTTAGTACATCCGGAAGGTTATTTGTGTCTTCCTTTGTGAAGACAGAATGGAAGTATTTGTTCAATTGGTCTGCCATTTCTTTGTTCCCCATTATAAATTTACCCGAATTTTCAAATGCTTCACATTTTTAAGAAAATATTTATTTGAATGAAATAACTGAATTCATTATTTGCAGCAAATATTTCATATATTTCCAGAAACAGAGAGGAATCAATACCATCTTCACAATTCCAAAAGGAGACAAGGTTCCAGGAAACCACACTAAATACAACTAATGTTAAGTTCTGTATAAATGAGTTGGAAGTGCCATTAAGAGTAACATTTATTTCCCTAGATAAGATATCCATTCAGGTGTCTGAATTTATAATATGTAAATTTATGTGAATTTATAATCAAGATCCTTCTTTCGCTGGAGGATCATATAACCTTGAAACAAAATGTATTGGTTACATTTTATTTTGGTGGAATCTTAAATTTAAGTGTACCATACAAATCCTACTGTTGAAATTATTCATGTAAAATCAGGATAGATTTAGTTAGCCCCTTGCTATCTTTATTGTTACTAAACATGCTGCATTATAAGCAACAAGATCTTATGGCTTGCAGCATTTGTCAATAGGACTGTTTTGTTTTTGATTTAAAAATGAATCTGAGAATATATCTAATCTATTGATTATGTGCAGTGGATATCCAAATGTATTTTCCACATCAATGGAATACAGCAATTTGAGAACAGGATTAGGCCATTCAGCCCCTTGAGTCTGTTCTGCCATTTAATTAGATCATGGCTGATCTGTACCTTAAGTCAATTTGCCTGTTATGTTCCATATCCCTCAATACCCTTACCTAACAAAAATCTGTCTCCATTTTGAATTTTTCAATTGACCTAGCCTCAACAGAGTTTTGGGAGAAGAGTGTTCTAGATATCCACTACCCTTTGTGTGAAGAAGTGTTTCATAACATCACCCTTGAACGGCCTGACTCCAATTTTAAGGTTGTGACCCTATGGGCCAGAAATTCGGTTCTCGGCGATAATTGCATTTTTTCACCCAAATTATTGTTATGGCAACACAATGGCTATGAGGCAGTAAATGCAAGCTTCAATTTGCACAGTGGTAAAACATTGATGTTGCATGAGGATTCGTGGTGCAAACCACGATTCTCGCCAACTTTACTCCAAGGCCGATCGCGCTGTGAGTTGGGCCGAGGGAGGGGGAAAAACACCAAAAAATAAATTGCAAGAAACAAAAAATAAAAAAATTACCAAGCATTCACAAGACACTTAACTAGCGAATCACTGCAAAAGAATTAAAAAATAAAAACTTTAACTTACCTTTTTTGCAGGTCTTCATACCTACCGCTCATTCAAGTGCTACAACGCAGCTTTTTCCTTGTTATTTTTTCCGTCCTAAATACGGGTGCGCTCAGAGCCAAACCTTTTGCGAAAGTGATATTTCAAGTCTTGCACAACGGCGCTCCTCTCTCCAGCAGTATTTGAAAAGCGCCGCCGCAAGACTTCCCCGAATTTCTGGCCATACTTTTTATCACCAAAAACAGCGAAATATCGCCGAAAAACCAGCCGCAATATTGGCGCATTTTTAGCCCTTTGTTTGGGATTCCCACACCAGAGGAAATAGTTTCTCATTTCTCATCTGTCCAATCCTTTAATTATCTTAAACACCACAATTAGATCACCCCTTAATCTTCTGTATTCGAGGGGATACAAGCCTAGTCTATGCAACCTGTCCTCATAATTTAACCCGTGTATCATTCTGGTGAATGCACCCCCTCCAGGCCAATATATCCTTCCTGAAGTGCAGTGCCTAGAACTGAACACCGTACTCCAGACGTGGTCTCACCAGAGCATAATACAACTGTAGTATAACTTCTGCCCCTTTGTGTCCAGCACCTTTGCGATAAAGGCTAACATTCCATTTGCTTTTCTAATGATTTTTTTTTGTACCTGCCCACTAGCTTTTAGTGATTTATATACATAAGAACATAAGAACATAAGAAATAGGAACAGGGGTAGGCCATACGGCCCCTCGAGCCTGCACCGCCATTCAATAAGATCATGGCTGATCTGATCATGGACTCAGCTCCACTTCCCCGCCCGTTCCCCATAACCCCGTATCCCCTTAACATTTAAGAAACAATCTATTTCTGTCTTAAATTTATGCAATGCCCAGCTTCCACTGCTCCCTGAGGCAGCGAGTTCCACAGATTTACAACCCTCTGAGAGAAGAAATTTTTCCTCATCTGTGTTTTAAATGGGCGGCCCCTTATTCTAAAATCACGCCCTCTAGTTCTAGTCTCACCCATCAGTGGAAACATCCTCTCTGCATCCACCTTGTCAAGTTCCCTCATAATCTTATACATTTCGATAAGATCACCTCTCATTCTTCTGAATTCCAATGAGTAGAGGCCCAACCTACTCAACCTTTCCTCATAAGTCAACCTCCTCATCCCTGGAATCAACCTAGTGAACCTTCTCTGAACTGCCTCCAAAGCAAGTATATCCTTTTGTAAATATGGAAACCAAAACTGCACACAGTATTCCAGGTGTGGCCTCACCAATAGCTTATATAGCTGTAGCAAGACTTCCCTGCTTTTATAAGATAGAAATAGACAGGTTCTTAAACGATAAGGTGATAAGGGGTAATGGGGAGCAGGCAGGGAAGTGGAGCTGAGTCCATGATCAGATTAGCCATGATCTTATTGAATGGCAGAGCAGGCTCGAGGGGCCGTATGGTCTACTCCTGTTCCTATTTCTTAAGTTCTTATGTTCTTATACTCCATCCCCTGTGAAATAAAGACCAATATACCATGCTGTACCTGCATATTATCATTTTGTGTTTGCAATCTTTCTCCATTTAAATAATAACTTGCTCTTTGATTTTTTCTGCCAAAGTGCATGACCTCACACTTTCCGACATTATACTCCATCTGCCAAATTTTTGCTCACTCACTTAACCTGCCTATGTCCTTTTGCAGATTTTTTGTGTCCTGCTCACACATTGCTTTTCCTCCCATCTTTGTATCGTTAGCAAACTTGGCTACGTTACACTCAGTCCCTTCTTCCAAGTCGTTAATATAGATTGTAAATAGTTGGGGTCCCAGCACTGATCTCTGTGGCACCCCACTAGATACTGGTTGCCAACCAGAGAATGAACCATTTATCCCGACTCTCTGTTCTCTGTTAGTTAGCCAATCCTCTATCCATGCTAATATATTACCCCCAACCCCGTGAACTTTTATCTTGTGCAGTAACCTTTTATGTGGCACCTTGTCGAATGCCTTCTGGAAGTCATGGACCCCTAACTCTCTTTGTTCCTCCAGATCCTAGCTTCATACATTTTTTACAATGTTAACAATTCCTTGTGAACTTCCTGACTATATTTACTTCATCTGGGCTGTGTGAAGTAAATACTTGGCTGAAATATGTACAATGTGTGTAAATGTTAATGTGCTATAGATGTATTATGAAGAGTCATATGAAGAGTCTATCTTGTTCAGCTAACTTCACTGCAATATACAGCAAATGGTTTTACATCAACGTTCAAGCTATGACAGATCTAACATCTGCACTTTAGTGACTACAAAGATGTTACATTTCTGCCCTCAAGCTATTTAGAATAATATTAATATAACTATTATTTCCTGACATGTGAAAATTAAAAACAAAACAGAGGCAGTCTGTCAATCACACGGACACGAGTCCCATGATTCAT
This sequence comes from Pristiophorus japonicus, assembly GCF_044704955.1. NCBI lineage: Eukaryota > Metazoa > Chordata > Chondrichthyes > Pristiophoridae > Pristiophorus > Pristiophorus japonicus. The sequence continues at coordinate 177,124,265 of NC_091982.1, read as the reverse complement.
ACTGTCTGAGTGGAATGTTTCGCTTGTTTAGAGTGTATGGGAGCATATCTTTGATAAATCACAGTTTTGTGTGACCATGATTGACAGGTTTTTGTTGAACCCGTGCCTCTGCTGCACTATATGTAATCTACAATAATCTATAATCATCAGGAATCTTTAAATTTAGATTTGTGTAATGCACAAAAAAAAACTATTTTAGTATATTTGCAAAGAAATTAAACTGAAAAGCATATGGAACACTGTAACTTAAAAATGGAAGGTTTGAATAAAAGGACATCTCAGATCGGCAACACCTGGTACTCTCCTGACATAACAGCCCGGATTTTGAGGTCAGCGGCGAACGAACGGCACTCGTTATTTATTAAAATTACAGCTGGCCACAGACGTTTTGTGGGCTTTTGAGTGGCAATTTATGGTCAGTGGGAGTCCGAAACAGCACGGCGCCCTCTACAGGGGATCTGGAACCTTTGTGAAGGCAGGCAAACAGCATGTCCCTTCAACCAATCAAATTGAAGAATCCTTACTGAGGTACACAGAGTCTAAACCAGAAAGTGCAAATTAGAATTAGAATTTCAATGTAAAATCATGTACAGAAAGCAAAATAAAAAGATGGAAAGAAAGCTGGTATTAAGGGAGAGAGATAAAAGAAAAAGTTAAAAAAAGTTTTACATTTTTTATAAATCTCCAACTGAAATAAATAAGACTCCACACTTGTAAAAATAAATTTTCAGTGCCAGAGAGGTTGTTTGGTAGTAATTAAGACTTATTGCGCCATTAAAAATTCACTTACACTTCAATGAACAAGCCCTAACTTTTTCCAGCATGTTTAGTTAGTATCTAGTAGGTAAGTACTGCAACTTCACAGCCTTCATGTATTTGAATGCTGGATCTCTCGACGAGATTCAGTTTAATTGTGCATGTGTGGACATTGGAAGATGCTGTCCAATTTATTCCTTAATAACGGTGAGTGCTGATAGCCTCACCGTTATTCTTACCGCAAAATCTGAGCCAATATATTTGCTTATCTTTAGCTCTATTTTGATTCAGAAAGTATGAAATCACATGGTAAAGACTACATTGAACTGAGGCTGTGCAATGCCTTGTGGTGCACTTTCTAATTATTGTGTGGAAAGCCCATGTGATCTTACAAATGAATGATTACACTTGCATATTATGGTCAATAATGATTTGCAAGCTATCTGATTGCAAGTAATCAGAACTTAAAACAAATCTATTGACATTCTACTGAGAACTTTTATCTGAAGACCATTCAAACCATTAAAAGGAAGAAACTTCCTTCTCTATCACAAAGTCAGATAATGTTGTAAGATAATGACTCTCTGATCCTTTAAAGGCAAATATAAACAAAGGCACTCCCAACTTGTCAAACAGTGTCTTAATAAAAGATAAACCAAAGTTACCAGAAAATGTTGCCCAGTTGTGACAAATAGTGTTACTCTTCAAACAATTTTGCAGATACTTTCTAGTTTTATTTCTCTCTATTTAATATAGAAATATGTTTGTTTCTATGCAGATAACTATTCTACCAACACATTTTAGGGGCGATATTCTTGGGTTTGTGCCCAGACGCACTGGATCGCTTGGTCACAGTGAATTGTGAAAAACCAGATGGGTGAGAGCACACTCCTGTAAAGGAACTCAATTGATTTATCTTCTATTAATTGAAAATAGAAGAAAAATTAGAGGGGCGAAGGGGGTGTAAAGTTCCTTCTCAAGTGTGTGCTTCCAACTTGCTTATTGTCCAATATTTGCAGCACCCAAGCAATCCAGTGTGCTTTGGCACAGAAACAGAAAGATCTTCTCTTTTATGTCCAAAATGTACACTCTGATCTCCATGCAATATGCATACACATAATGTGTGTTCATCTGATGCTTTTACTTTTAAGTGAGCGATGATGTACACACTTCCACTTTAAAACAATTGAACAATTTTGGGACCCTTTCTGTCTGTAACCTTTGTAGCACCAATATTTAAGTGGGAGTATAACTATAAATACTTTTTGGAGGCTGTTACCGTCTTCCTCTCCCTCCCCATTTTGCCCCAAGCTGGTTCCCCCAAGTTGCATATTTCCTGGGGGATTCAATAGTCAAGGAACTAGATACCTTCTATTGTAGATGTGATTCCAGATGCCAGGGTTTAGGACATCATGGAGTGAATATAAAAGGTTCTGGAATGAGAGTGTGAGCAACCAGAGGTTATGATTCATGTGGGAACCACTGACATAGGTAGGAGTAGGTTTGAGTTTCTGCAAAACGATTTCAAGGACTTCAGTTCAAGATTAAAGAGCAGAACCTCAAGGATAGTACTCTCTGGGCCACTCCCAGTGCCATTAGACCAGATAGGGAGAGAAAGATTAGGATTGTCGATATGTGGCAGGAAGTATAGTGTAGCTGGGAGGGTTTCAGATTCCTGGGACACTGGTACTATCTTTAGAGCCAGAGATGGCTGTACAGATGGGATGGCCTTCACCTAAACTGGAGAGGTACTCATGTCCTTGTGGACAGTGTGTGAGCAACCAGAGTTATGGTTCATGTGGGAGCCTATGACATAGGTAGGAGTAGGTTTGAGGTTCTGCAAAAGAATTTCAAGGACTTAAGTTCAAGATTAAAGAGCAGAACCCAAGGGTAGTAATCTCTGGACCACTCCCACTGCCATGAATTGGACCAGATAAGGAGAGAAAGACTTAAACTAGTGGGTAGTATGGGCCACACCGTGTCAGAAAGTGTGAGATAAAGACAAGTATAGAAGATATGCAAGTGAGAAATGACTCCTCTACACCCTCTAATACTTGCCTGTAATCTCCGGCCTCTAACAAGCAAACTGAATATTTTCAACTGTCCCCTCTTCAGGTAATTCAGAATTGAACAGCAGACCAAATAACCTTCCTTTCTTAATTAAGATTGGCTATTGAGGTCACTCATAATAAGACCTGTTCATCATAAATATGTTCATGTAAATCAGTGTTGAAGAGAATCTTGAAATCAGGCATTGTCCTCAAGAGAAATCATTCAAAAATCTTTTTAGAAAACTGAAATATTTTTTTACTTATTGAGACTAAAAAGCATATAGATTATTTTGAGAAACTATGAAGCTTTATATTTTCAGCAATGGGATAATAAAAATGCTGGCCAGAGTTTTCACCTGGGAGGTGGGTTGGTGGCGGAGAGCCTCTGAGGCAGGATCCAGGGAGGCGGGGTTTCCCGCAGGCCCTGCCGACTTTACCGGCATATTCCTGCAATGTTTTCTCCTTCAAGTACTTATCCAGTTCTCTTTTGAAGGCTCCTATTGAATCGGTATCCACCACCCTATCAGGCAGTGCATTCCAAATCCTAATCACTCATTGTATAAAAATGTTTTTCCTCATGAATTAAGGAGAGAAAATGTTCTCTCTCTCTCAAGGAGCACATTTTGCTCAAAGTCAGTTTCAGATCGGGATCTAAGCTAGATCAGTGTGAGCTGTAGGGCAACTGGGCAAAGTCAGAGACAATCCTGGAAATGTCAGGGACGAAAGAGATTCTTGTTTCAGATGTAAAGTTGTTTTACCATACACTTTTTCTCTCAATTAACTCAAAAGTTTGATAATTATTCAACCAATTAAGTCAGTGCACAATGTGGGTGTGTGAAAGTAGATAGATTCTCCATTCTAATCAATTCTATTATAGAAAAAATATTTAATTTAAACAATATCATCATCCATCATCATAGGCAGTCCCTCGAAATCGAGGAAGACTTGCCTCCACTCTAAAAGTGAGTTCTTAGGTGACTGAACAGTCCAATACGGGAATTACAGTCTCTGTCACAGGTGGGACAGACAGTCGTTGAAGGAAAGGATGGGTGGGACTGGTTTGCCACACGCTCCTTCCACTGCCTGCACTTGATTTCTGCATGCTCTTAGCGACGAGACTCGAGGTGAGGCGCCCTCCCGGATGCTCTTCCTCCACTTAGGGCGGTCTTTGGCCAGGGACTCCCAGCTGTCGGTGGGGATGTTGCATTTTATCAAGGAGGCTTTGAGGGTGTCCTTGACATGCTGACTCTTACTACAGTATTGTTTCATGCATGCTGGCCACCCTCAAGTGGCACATGTGAATCTAGACAGGGAGAATCCTCAGGCTATTTTATCATGAGGTGCATCGCAGTCGAGTTATACTCATCTTACAGACACACCCCTGGCAGAGGTCGTTGGATAGCCATTGGATCAGAAACCTTTTTCTGATTTTTCCTTTCACAAAGAGCAAGTTATTATTTAAATGGAGAAAGATTGCAAAGTGCTGCAGTACAGCGGGACCTAAGGATACTTGTGCATGAAACACAAAAGGATAGTATGCAGGAACAGCAAGTGATCAGGAAGGCCAATGGAATCTTGGCCTTTATTGCAAAGGGGATATAGTATAAAAGCAGGGAAGTCTTACTACAGCTATACAAGGTATTGGTGAGGCCACACCTGGAATACTGCGTGCAGTTTTGGTTTCCATATTTAAGAAAGGATATACTTGCTTTGGAGGCAGTTCAGAGAAGGTTCACTAGGTTGATTCCGGGATGAGTAGGTTGACTTATGAGGAAAGGTTGAGTAGGTTGGGCCTCTACTCATTGGAATTCAGAAGAATGATAGGTGATCTTATCGAAATGTATAAGATTATGAGGGGACTTGACAAGGTGGATGTAGAGAGGATGTTTCCACTGATGTGGAAGACTAGAACTAGACGGCATGATTTTAGAATAAGGGGCTGCCCATTTAAAACAGGGATGAGGAGAAATTTCTTCTCTCAGAGGGTTGTAAATCTGTGGAATTTGCTGCCTCAGAGAGCTGTGGAAGCTGTGACATTGAATAAATTTAAGACAGAAATAGATAAGGGGATAAGGGGTTATGGGAAGTGGGCAGGGAAGTGGAGCTGAGTCCATGATCAGATTAGCCATGATCATATTGAATGGCGGAGCAGGCTCGAGGGGCCGTATGGCCTACTCCTGTTCCTATTTCTTATATTCTTATTAAACTCGTGATTTCTGAGTCCAATTTTTGCAAGCATACTGCCAGCCTGACTAAGACAAACTAACAGAGCAGACCAAGGATCAAATCTGGACCTTTCTTGTCTGCGTGGTTTAGTTTTGCACTTCGGAGGGCATTTGAGTTATTGAGGATCTGCTCAGAGCAACAACGAAGGATACAACTAAGAAAACATTTGGAGTGATACAACCTAACTTAAGCACTTGCAATGGAGTAACATTTTTAAAACAACTTATATTTATATAGAGCCTTTAATGTTGCAAAGCAACCAAGGCATTTCACAGAAGTGTAATCAGACATAAACTGACACCAGGCCAAATAAGGCAATATTAGGAGGGGTAACTAAAAGCTTGATCAAAGAGATGGGTTTTAAGAAGGGTCTTAAAGGAGAGAAGGAGGTAGTGAGTTGGAAAGGTTGAGGAAGGGAATTCCAGAGCTTAGAGTCTAGATAGCTGAAGGCATGTTTTTAAAAAAACATATGGGGTGGATTTTCCGGTCCTTTGCGCTCCATTTTTTGGCCTGGAGCGGCAGCACCGGCATCGATGAGGTCTTCTGGGCGGGCGGTCAGCCTTGAGCGCCCCGCAGGGCTTTTCGGGGCTGGTTTTACGGCTGACATGGACCAGCACCGCCCGGAAGAGCTGCGCCGATGTGCAACACCCCTGGTTGCACACTTTTGGACTCCCGCCCGACCTGTACGCCCCACAGCACGCCCCGCAGTGACCACCTGGGAAAACGGGCGATCCAACCTATATCGACTGCAGAGAGGTAAGTAATGCCGTCCTAAGTGCGATTGTTTTTTCTTTTAATTTTGTTTGCGATGCATGTTGTGGTGACATGGGCTATGTATTGGGAATGTTTTTGTGGGTTTTTTTCAGGTTTTTATTTTGCTCCCCAGGCTACTCTCGGAGCACACCTGGGCCAGCTCTTTAGCTCGGGATTTTTCCATGTTAATGCCCCAAGAGAGGTGTTCAACATCTCCCTTAGCGCTGCGCCCCAGACTCGGGGCCCAGCTGCCCAATGTTGATGATTGAACTGTTCTCGGGCGCAAACTTTACTGCCACCATTACTGCCCCAAAATCATCAAAGCTGAAAATCCAGCCCATACTGAGTGCGGTATTGCCCTGTAACATGAACAAATAATTGAATTCATGATTTAATTACAAGAGCCTATTTCCCATTATCTTCCATAACAAATTGCTGAATTTTAGTCATATTTTTCAACGCATTACAGCCAGAGTGGATTCTTAGTCCCCAGCAATGTTCGGCGCCAACTTCAGTTTACACTGGACAAATGTGCCAAGGCTTTTGTCAACTCCTATGGATGTGCATTAGTGTATTTTAAACACAAGAGTATTCAAATACTCAAAACAATAAAAATGAAAACAGATAATGCTGCATTTGTGTACAAGACAAAATTAAATTAAACCACCATATTTTTCCACAACAATTCATATTAAGATGGATATAAGTAAAATGTATGCAAGTGTAAAACATATATTCAAACCAAGCTGAAATGATGGCTATGCAACAGGATAGCATTGATGCAGCTAATTATCTAACATTAATTTGATGCAATCACCATAGACAACCAGTTGGCATCATTTTGAAAATGTTACCCTTAGACTGCTGGCAAGTCTTGGGAAATATCAATCAACAATGTCCTAAAGAAAGAACCTGCATATATATAACAGCTTTTGTGACCTCAGCATGTCCCAAAGTGCTTCACAATGAAGTACATTTAATGTAAAGTAGGGAAATGCAGCAGCCAATTTGTGCATAGCAAAGTCCCACAAACAGCAATGAGATAAATGACTAGATAATCTATTTTAATGACTGTAATGTATTTGTTTCATGTATTCTTGCTTAAGAATTCATAGCAACACATTGCTATTAAGAACTAGTTAGTTTATTAACAAAGGTTTAACAATCAAACTACACATTACTAGTTCATCCACTAGGCACACAACTGCATACCTCATCATGGATGACCTAGACCCAACTGACTGCTTTTATTGAGTTTTGTGAACGTCACGTGACTGGCTAAGCCACTCACAATGCAACAGCTCTACAGACCTGTGAGCATACAAATGACGACATATTCTACCACATCACTTTTAACAGTTCTTGTAAGCTTGTAAACTAAAATACCTTTAAAGTTACTCTCTAGATGGATAGTCCTTGTCTTTGATTTCAGTGTCAGCGACCTATTTTTCAAGCATTTTACCTTAGGCTCACCTCACTAGGATTCGATCATGGATGTCTGGCAACATCACCTCAAGCAAATGGTTTGATTATATAAGATTCATTGGGAGCTTGAGAAAAATATGATGTTGCTTCAAATATACAATGGACTTTTGTAAGGCAATTATGAAAAGTTTTATTATATGACAACATTTCAGGTGTTAAAATGTCACTGTTTTCAAACATCCTGAGTTGCCAATTAAGCAGAACCTTTGTTGAATCTATTGTCTGTGTTCGACATCCTCTGTAAGTATCTCCACTGATATTAAAAGTGGGAAATCTCAACCAACTTAATCAATTAGGAATTTATTAATTTCATAATTTAACTAAAATTAATAAGTAGGAACAAAAATTATGACATTAAACTGCAGCAAGTTCAGAAAAATACTGAAACACCAATTTATTTCTGTAATATCAATTAGACCACAAAATAGGCTGAGAACTCCTGTAAATTAATGTTTGGTCTCACATATATCAAATTCCTAATCCTTAACAGATTTGACATTGCGCGCCCTACTTCACTCTTGGTGGAAATTATTGGTTACTTTACCACATGGATAACCAAGTTAAAACTTGTTCCAACAAATACAAATGAAAAATAAAATTCGATCATAGCAAGATCATAAATCTTCATTTTAAGATGTTTATGATTTTTGTCAGAACTGGAAAAAGTTACAGATACAACAGGTTTTAAGCAAGTACAAAGGCAGGGAAAGGGGGGAGGGGAGGAAAGAACAATAGGAGAGGATCTATGATCGGGTGGAAGGGAGGAATGATAAATTGACAAAATGGATGTTGGTGCAAGGCAAAAGGGGGTGGTAATGGGACAAGTAAAGAAACAAAAGATGGGTCACGAGGAGCTGTAAATGCCAACAGCAGAATCATTACCAACACCTGTTGTCCGAAAAAATGGGAGCAGTGGTTATGAGCTGAAATTGTTGAACTCGATGTTGAGTCCGAAGGTTGTAAAGTGCCTAATCGAAAGATGAGGTGATGTTCCACAAGCTTACATTGAGCTTCATTAAAACAGTGTAGGTGGCATGCCTTCAGTTAAAGGACAGTATTGGACTTGTCTGAGATGCTCAGTCGAATAGCTTCTCAATAATCACCATCAAGGCCCACACATAAATAATGGCCAATTGAGCAAGATGTCAGATGGCAACGGACACCAGTGAAATGGCACCCCAGCAAGAAGTAAACATTTTCAGGAGCGAAACAAAGGGAGAGAGCTGAAAAGTTGATATATCTGACGAGAAGTAAAACAACTAAAGAAATATCTAGTTAAGAACAGGATTTCAGGATGTAAGGCTAAGTATTGAGGGACATAATCAAATACCCCATAGAATATAGTGGCTCCTGTGCTACTATCATCTGCAAAATGCAACTGGTCAGAGTTGAAGTCAGATTGTCATGGTGAGATGATAACCTGGAGCTATTGTCTGCCCTTTTGGGGGAGAGGGGCGAGTAAAGGAAAGTGAAGTAGGAACATATTTTATATAATTGGGAGTCATACTTCAAAGTTTGATGGGCCAAATGGTTGTTTATTGTGTCATCATTTTATATATAAAAATGAAAGTTATATATGTACATGTTTACATACAGCATGTTGGAACATTCACATTTCTTCTCCCTGCTTTAGATTTTGTAGGTTCTACAGCAGGAGCTCAATGGGCTGGCAGGCAAGAGACATTTTTCCTGACACTGCATTTTTCTTTTTCATGTCTATAAAATCATTTGCAACATTTGGATGGTTTGGCCTGACATTGGGAAGAATTCTAAATGGAACCAGGCTCCAATGCGGCTTTCACAATGCAGTAAAATCACTGGAAGCGCCCTTTATATGTTAAATACTGGGCAGAATTAGACGAGAATGTTTCTTTCTGTTTACAAATAGGTGGAATGTTGTCGAAGCAGAGATTTTGTACTGCTGCACACTTGCAAATAAACTCTCGGGGCAGGTAACAAGGGTCTCATAAAACTCACTAGTAGGCATTTCTTTAAAAATCCAAACTTTCAATACATTTACTATGACAGCAGTAATTTCCTTACCATGGGTTTCAGCTTTTCACTGTAAACCCTTTCATACTACCATCTGTTAATGTCACATTCTTAGAGTTGCTAGGCAATGGAAGTAAATTCTATCGGCAAGTATTTTTCCAGGCATAATACTGTGCAATTCAAATCTCAATCTCAAATCTCAATTGTCCCTCCCGCAAATTATTGCAGGTATATCTTACCGGGACTAAATTTCCACTTTATTTATGTCACATTAGTCAGAGATTAGTTGCTTCACTTCATTGTCTTCTATTGACAGTGCAGCACTGACAGGAGCAACAAACTTAAATTAAAAATCAATATATTCAGTATAGACTTGGCTCGTGTACATGCGTAACACGCTATAAATGAACAATTTGTCTTGTATGAAACTCAAAAGCAGTTTGGGCCGTTGCATCTCTGGATTACTTGGTTTGACTTTCAACAACAAACCTGGAATGGTATATAAAACTTGCACAATGAGAACACTTGTTCAGATTTGAATTAAACTATAAAATGGTCATTAATATACACAATGCCATTTGCTTCTAACCAGAAGCTAATTTGAACTAAACCCTAAAGAACAATGCACGTATGAACCATATGCCATTTGGTTACATGCAGCAAATTTGTGTTGCAAAAAAAAACAAGTGAAGCATTTAATACTGACCCATAGCGTAACTCGAGCAAAAACTGCTTGGAACTTTGCCAGAAGGCTCAAGAAAGGTTAAGAAGAAATGGTTTTGTAATCTAATTTTAGGTACATTGAAATATTTCTCTTTTTATTTTAGATCAGCTATAATCCTGCAAAGTAAATGATGAGCACTCTAAAGCATAATACAAACCTTTGAAACAACATTTTCTTTTCCAGAGCATCATCTTGGAATCATATACTGTGACAACTGAATGTATGTATGCACCAGTAAAACTGTTGCACTTTAAACCTGCTATATATTGAGACTCATGCAACTAACTGAGCCACAGTGTAGAAAGAAGGTCAAATTGGATTGGAGTTGGAGCTTCATAGCAGCCATCTTTTATCAGCTTGTTTCTTTAGTACTTCAGCCTTAAAACTTCTCATTGTTCTCACACTATTCGCCCTGCATTCAGAATCACTCAGTGTGCATTAATATCACTTTTCTCAATACACCAGGAGTCTCGCAAACACGCTTCCTTCTTTCAGAAAGGCACACTTTGCTTGGCCATCTATTCTCATGCAGACTAGTTTAAATCTGACTGCTCCTTCAACCGTTACATTTTCTAACCACAATAACAATTTAAAAACTACAAAGAAGGACTTGACTCAGTGAACATTGTTATATTATCTTACACTCTTTCATGATAAACAGACTCCAGTTGATCATCAGTATTGCTTCTCCAGCGGCATAAAAAAACTTTGAAATTGTTATGTCAACAAATGTCTATTTTAAGTTCTTTGATTGTTCAAAACAAGCAGTCCTCCAAGATGAAGTTTAAAGCCTGAGAATTAATATTTATTGCACTGTGTTCTTATGATGCAGTGATTTTGTTCTGGTGCCCTGCATTACCATCATGCACAGTGTACACCACACTGATGCTGCAATTTAATTTCCTTTATACTACAAGTTCCTTCCAAATTCAAGTCATCATCATAGGCAGTCCCTCGTATCGAGGATGACTTGCCTCCACGCCAAAAAGGGATGAGTTCACAGGTGTTTCAATGAAGGACCTAATATTCCAGGTACCAAGCCATATGTTGAAGGGTGGAAGATGCCTGTGCGTGGATTTTGTTAACGTGTGGTGGCCGTTGCACACCAGCCACCACACGGGCTTGACAGAGCTAGGTCTTGGCCCAATGGCAAGGATTAACCAAGATGACTGGAGACCAGCACGGACCTAGAGCACACACATATCACAGTATGGGCCGGCCTGTGCTGCCCCTGGGCCCCGCACCTCTTCTGGGCCTCGAACTCACGCCTCTCCGGGATCCCGATCATGTCGCTTCACGATCACCCGCCGCTCCTGCGCTCTAACCTCGCCGCTCCTGCTGAATCTGCCGACGCTCCAATCAGCGACTTGGACCTTGGTGATGTCCAATCCAGTGGATCACTGGGGATATCACAACATTTACACAAGTGGATATTTTAATTTATTCTCTCAAAATCAGAACTATATGGTACAGACATCTCTAGATTCCATCTAAATAATATTAAAATAATAAAGCGAGAAAGAACTTCCCTGACTCAAGCAGATAGCCATAAAAATTACAATCAATCTCATGCAGTGAATTGAAATTTTGCAGCAAGTATCTTAGCTGCCACATTTGAACAATGCAGAAATACTTGCTCTTGACTTAAACTCATTTGTCAAATTCAAGTGTACCATCAGAGACAGCCTTAGAAATATAAAATAGGTGGTGCCAGTGCAATCAGAGGCACTCAAACCCTTCTGGAGTGAAAATTTCATCCAGTGGCTCTGATACAAAAGAGTAGGTGGTGTCAAAGCAACATGGCTCCCACTGGTAGGACTTGCCATTGAGTTAATTGTGTTCTCTCTAGCCAAAGGCAAGCGGTTCTCTCAGCTTGTCTGTACAGGCCAACAATATGTATGTGGCATTGCTAGCCTACAAAAGGCCCTTGTCCTAACATGAGGGATAGTGACATCCAGAATGCAAAAGTCAAAAATGAAACTAACAGCATATGTGCAGTTTTAAAGACCACATTTGTGATTTCTGAACCAGTACGCATCGGGGCCCGGAACTTCCTCCTTGGTGCAATCTGGCAGTTGCGCCCAAAGCTGTGCCCATTTTGCCAATGTAAAATTACGCGCAAGTATCCTCCCAATCTCATTAGATTACACCCAAATTTAAAATGGGTGTAAATTAGCATAAATGAGCGGACATCAGTGTAAACAATTAAGGCCCCAGGAAACACCAAATCCACACCAGTATATTTCTTCTTTGAGTCTTTTCAATTCATTTAACCATTATTTCTGCACATCAAGCACAGTGGGAAGGAGTTTCTGCTAGGTTATGCTGTTTTTTCAGCGCAATTTGCCCCAAACCATCCAAACCAGTGCAAAAGATCAAGAAATTTCAAGAGCAAATTACGACCAGCGCAAATCGGGTTTCCGCGATCTTTTGCACTAGTTTAAAAAAACATCACGCTAGAAGCCAACCCTCAAAACTGGCTATGCCCCCAGATCGAATTAATCACCATTGTGAGTTTCCACTAATTGCGCCTGTTTGTGGGTCTTCGAAGAAATTCTTTAAATTAAGCTTTTTTTAAAACTTAAATACACTAATAGGCACCTTTTAAAAGCTTTCAATAAAAAAAAATTACTAAGGAACTGACTACTGTACACGAATGAAACTAGTAAACTAGTAAATGGTTCTGCTTAGTTTTTTAAAGTCATTTTCAGTTATTTAAAATTGATATACTCATGGATGGTGGACTAGAAACTTAGCAGAGAAATTTGGTAGTGCTCCGATTAGGGTGTTAACTTTTTAAATTTTGAAAATTTTATGCCAGGTGCAAAGGAATCTTAACTTCTTCTAAATTGGGCTTTAGTGCCCCAGGAAGGAAGAGGGGTGGTAAATTAAGTGCTAATGACCTCAGCCGGGTGCTACAGGGGTGCTAACACCAGAACGCTATGTAATTTCAGGTGACTTGCATTCACACTGGCTCATTCCTGCTCTTAAAGGGAAGGTTTTTATCAACCTGCAGCTGCTCATTTTCACCGGTCTTGCATCTGAAGGAGACTTGAGATAAACTGAAAGAACTTTTTGCTATGGCTACTACTAATTCAGCTATAGGTTAGAGAGCTCATCATTTCAATGATGTAGCATTGGGGGCATTGGTGGGGGCAGTGAAAAAAAGGAGGGAAGCGCTGTTCCCGGCAAGTGGAAGGAGACCACTGCCCCATGTCTTCAGGACAATGTGAAGGGAAGTGGCAGAGGAGGTGTTGGCCAGCACTGTCGTTCAACGCAGCCTCACATAATGCCGGAAGAAATTCAACTACCTCAATCGGGTGGTCAAGGTGAGTACATGCTTCAACAGCACCTACATACCAGCCTCTGCACCTCGGTCTGCACACACTGCGCAAACCATCACTCACCCACCACGCACCCACCAAACATGTGCAGCTACTCAAACTCACATCCTCATCTCACACCTTAAGCAATTCAACGATGGCAGGCATATCTCCCAGACACGTAGCTGGAAGCTTGACTCACACGCATTCCTTTCTTTTGCAGGCCAAAATGGCACACAATAGAAGGGAGCAGCAGCAGACAGGCGGGGGTGAATCTCAGCTCCAGCAGCTGCCCGACCAGGAGGAGCGAGTGCTGCGACTCATTGGCAGCAGGTGGTGGGTGCCGTGTCCGTCGGTGACGTTGACCCCGCCGGGGGCAACAACGGTATTTTTATCCCCTCTCCTTTTCTCATCCCACTTCCCGCTCACACCAGAAGGCTTTATCACTTTCCAGCTCCTGATACTGTCTACCTCCCTTGCTCCATTCCTACCCCCCTGCCCTCACCTTAACGCGAGTCTTGAACCTTTATGCTTTCAGATAATCAACAAGCAGAAGACCAACCTGTCCCTAAGCCCTGCAATGTTAGTGAAGGAGACGAGGGGGAGGACCCAAGCGCTGCGCCACTGCATCTCTCACCCACAGGCACCAGCTCAGAGACTGGCACTGTGCAATCTTTAGAGGTTAGCTTAGCAGAGGGGCCTGCACTGGATGATGCACGGGGACTAGCAGGTCGCAGCAAGGCCAAGGGGAAAGGGCAGCTCGGGGGCAGCTTCCCAGAGGAAGAGTTCGCGTGCGCGTTCTGGTGCACAGGACTCAGATGAGGACCTCGATGGGGAGGCATTCACACAAAGAGTGATGGCCATGCATTCTGACATGATAGGTGCAATGGCAAGGGTGCCCCGAGAGCCTCTCGCTAATGGTAAGGAGCATAGAGGAGTCCATCTCCAACATTGCACAGAGCTCTGTGCACACCATGAATCCGTCATCTCCAGTCTGCAGATGATGGTGAACTCCCAGAGAGACCGTGGGTACCCAGACCCAGACCGGGCACAGGCAGAAGCCACACAATGTCTTAGTGCTCTAATGCAGTCAATGGTTGCTGGCATGGAAGCTCCGACTCCTCTCATGCAGTCTCAATTGCATGCCACCCATGCTGTAATGGTCTGCTTAATGATGTTCCCAGTGGCAGCATGGCTCTCATTATGAGTGCTGAGCAGGTGTGCTAGGGTTACGGAGGAGTGTCATAGGTCAGGAGGAGAGCGGATAGCCCTTGTCTCCGACCAGCCAGCAGCGAGCTTGATGTGGTGCCTGAAAGAGAGCTGGCACACCGGCCTGGCATAGGTTGAATGCATTGTGGCTGCTGCCAGGATAACGGGCATTGATGGTGAGGATTCTACGTATGTGGTTACACACCAACTGCATATTCAGTGAGTGGTAGCCTTTGCGGTTACGAAATTCCTCAGGATTGTGATGCAGTGCCCGCAAAGTGACATGGGTGCAGTCAATGGTGCCATGCACCATGGGGAAGCCCGCTATCCTGGCAAAGCCACATACACACTCCAGTTGCTTCTCTTTGGTCATGGGGAAGGAAATGTAGTCCCTTCTCCTTCTGTAGAGAACATCTATGACCTATCGGATGCAACATTGGACAGCAAACTGGAAAATGTTGAAGATATCTCCTGTTGCACACTGGAAGGATCCATTGGCATAGAAATTGAGCACGATGGTGACCTTGACTGCCACTGAGAGAGCCATTCTCATCCTAGACTGGTTGCAGGAGGTGGCAGAGCTCTGTGACCACATCCTTGCTGAAGTGCCGCCTTCTGTCATATTTGTGGAGAGCACACAACACGCAATGTGTAAGGTGGCTGCTGGTCCCGGAATCTTCTGACCTGCTGGTCAGGTGACCTGCTCTTTATTAAACAGCACTAGCTGCAGTAACACAGGCGTCCACAGTGTGGAGCTACAGGCATTACACTTCTCCCTTCTTAATGAAGAGTTATTATAACAAACAATCATCATACATAACTTGCATGGTTATACATAACAAAGCATATGGCCTTATTTTGTCATATTTACAAATCAAGCTTAACCACTTGTTTTCTGTTTCGAAGAGGATACCCTCGCTCTTTAATATGGTGCCGAATTTAAACTCATTCGAGGCTGATCCTGAGGGAAGTTTTCCTCCAAGGGATGCCCTTGATTTTCACTTAAATTCTGTCTAACTTCAGACTGTTTGTTTTCCTGACTCGGACTCAGACTTAAATTCTGACTTTCTCTTGGATTTGTTTTCAGTACATTGGATGTAGGATATGCTACTGGTGTATCAAAACTATCTGATGAGTCAGAAATAATTGGATCACTCCCACCTTCAACTACTTCCATGTCAGTGGATAAAATATGATCAATATGAACAAACCTAACCTGTCTATTATCAAACATCTTGACCAAATATATGCGAGGACCACATTTTGGGCCCAAGTTTCCACATGATTTGCGCCTGATTTTTAGGAGCAACTGGTGGAGAATGGACTATTTTAGAAATCGCAATTCTCCACATTTTTTTTTCTGCAGTTCTAGTCAGGTAGAACAGTTCTAGTTTAGAACAGAATTTTTTCTTCAAAAGGGGGCGTGTCCGGCCACTGACGCCTGATTTGAAAGTTTCCACAGTGAAAATGTACTCCAAACTAAAGTAGAATGGAGCCAGTGAAGATTTTTGTAGAACTGAAAAAACCTGTTCTACACATTAAAAAATCAGGCGCAGGTTACAAATTAGGCGTCCAGAACGGGGTGGGGGGGAGGGGAGGGGAAGAGAACTCATTAAATTCGACAATAAATCCTTATTTATACTTCTACAAATATTATACAAATAAATCCAACCTGAATAAACATTTATAAGCCACGAAAAGATTAAATTAACCATCTTCCTACCTGTGTGAAAGTGCTTCAGCCAGGGAGAATTCTGCAGCCGTTCATGCCGCTGAGCGGGAGGGGGGGGAGGGAGAGAGAGAGGGAGGGGGGAGAGGGGGGGAGAGAGGGGGGAGAGGGGGGGGGAGAGAGAGGGGGGGAGAGAGTGAGAGAGGGGAGGGAGGGAGACAGAGAGAGGAGGGAGGGAGAGGGAGAGAGAGGGAGGGAGGGAGAGAGAGAGGGGGATGGTCGGGTCGGGGAACAGGAGCGTGGGTCGGGTCAGTGGGGGGGGGAGCGGGTGTCGGGTCTCGGGTCGGTGCGGGGGGGGGGGGCGAGCGGGTGTCGGGTCTCGGGGCGGGGGGAGGGGGAGAGCGGGTGTCGGGTCTCGGGGCGGGGGGGGAGAGCGGGTGTCGGGTCTCGGGGCGGGGGTGGGGGAGAGCGGGTGTCGGGTCTCGGGTCGGTGCGGGGGGGGGGGGAGAGCGGGTGTCGGGTCTCGGGTCGGTGCGGTGGGGGGGAGAGCGGGTGTCGGGTCTCGGGGCGGG
The DNA here is from genome assembly GCF_044704955.1 of Pristiophorus japonicus. Classification (NCBI taxonomy): domain Eukaryota; kingdom Metazoa; phylum Chordata; class Chondrichthyes; family Pristiophoridae; genus Pristiophorus; species Pristiophorus japonicus. The sequence goes on along the minus strand of NC_091982.1, from coordinate 177,107,505 downwards.
GGGGGAGCGAGTGTCGGGTCTGGTCATGCGGGGAGCAGGAGCTGGCCGTGGGAGGAGCCCCAGTGAGGCCATTGGGCCAGGACTAGGGGCTGCGTGCTTCGGGCCCCTCCCACACAGTTCGGCGCCTGGAGCTACTGCACTTGCGTGCCGACTGTAGCGCGCATGTGCAGAGGTCCCGGCACTGTTTTCAGCGCCGGGACCTGGCTCCGCCCCCCCCAGCTCGTGCTGACTGCGCCGAGGGCCAGAGGACCTGTAAGTAGGTGCAGACTACCGAGGATTTTTTTAGGCGCCGTTTTAGGCGCGAAAAACGGGCGCCCAGCTCGGAGGGGCGCCCGTTTTTTTTCTTGTGGAAACTTGGGCCCATAGTTACCACTCTTCCTGGTAACCACTTTACCGATTTATGGTAATGCTTCTTCACTCTCACCTTCTGATTTAATTTCACACTTCTCTCTTTTACTCTACCTCTATCCTGATTCTCTTTCTGTCTTAATTGTGTCTCTTCTACGGACTGTGCCAAGTTTGGTTTTAACAACAAGAATCTGGTTCGTGGCTGTCGTTTGAGAAACAACTCAGCTGGTGTTCTACCAGTAGTTGTGTGAGTATTACGATACATTATTAGAAAATTAGCCAATTTGTGGTCCAATGACAACTGTCGTTTCTTTGGATTTGGGTCCAACGTTTGTTTGATGAGGACACGTTTTACAACTTGTACAGTGTGCTCTGCTGCACCATTTGAAGCAGGGTGGTATGGTGGAACCTTGGTATGTTTTACACCATTTTTGCTCGTGAACTGTGCAAATTCTTCTGAACGAAATTGTGGTCCATTATCCGAAACAATTTCTTCAGGGAGGCCAAATGAAGAAAATAATCTTCGCAAAATGTCTAATGTTTTATTGTTGTTATTTTCCACATTGGAAACACCTCGATCCACTTCGAATGGCTATCAATCACAATGAACAATTGTTGTCCTTCTAGCTCAGCAAAATCGATATGTAGCCTTTGCCACAACCTGGAAGGCCATTTCCATTGCTGTAATGGTACTGATGGTGGTTGCTTGCTTACCGATTGACATGTCGTACACTGACTGATGATGTACTCTATATCTTTATCAAGACCTGGCCACCATAAGTAACTGCGTGCAAAACTCTTGGTCAAGCACATTCTCAGGTGCTGGTCATGGAGGTCTCCTAATAATTTGGACCTGAATTTATTTGGTATAACCATTCTTGCACCCCACATGATACAATCCTTATCGACTGATAATTCATTCCTACGAATGAAGAATGGATGAATATCTTTGTCTGTTACCTGGTTTGGCCATCTGTTTGCAATATAATCATACACCTTTGACATAACTGGGTCACGTTTGGTTGCCCACCCAATCTCTTCAGCTGTGACTGGCAGTTCATCAATGTATGAAAAATAGAGCACCTCTTCCCTATTGGGTGTAACTTGTGATGGGGAAGGCAATCTAGACATAGCATCAACATTACTGTGATCAGCTGATTGTCTGAATTCAATATCATATGTATATGCTGACAAAATCAAAGCCCATCTCTGCATTCGGGCTGCAGCTAATGTTGGAACTGGAGACTTTGGATGGAGGATTGCTGTCAGGGGCTTATGGTCCGTAACGAGATTAAACATACGACCATACAAGTATTTGTGGAACTTCTTGACCCCAAAAATTAATGCCAAAACTTCCCTTTCGATTTGTGCATTATTACACTCACTGGCACTGAGATTGCGTAAAGCAAAAACAATTGGTCTCTCCTCCCCGCTACGTAATACATGAGAGATTACTGCCCCAACTCCATACGGAGAGGCATCACATGCTAGCTTGATCTCCTAAGATACGTCATAGTGAACTAACATGGTGCTCTCTACCAAGTTGCTTTTACACTCCTTGAATGTTGTATCGCATTCTTTTGACCACTTCCAATGGACCTGTTTTTTCAATAGTCATTCAGTGGATGTAAATACTGTAGCCAAATTTGGTAGGAACTTCCCATAATAATTCAAAAGACCCAAAAATGATCGAAGTTCAGTGACATTCTTGGGAGTGGGTGCATTTCTGATTGCATCCAATTTTTCCTTGGTTGGATGTAAACCATCTTTGTCTACTCTGTACCCTAAGTACTCCACTGAGTTTTGAAATAACTCACACTTGCGAACAGCCACTCGTACTCTGTGCTTCTCTAGCCGTTTAAGGACTTCATTCAATATGTTATTATGAATTTGCCTATTTGGTGCTGAAATTAGCATGTCATCTAAATAACATACTACCCCTTCAATACCATGCAAAATCTGGTTCATTACCCCTTGGAATATGGCAGGGGCGGAAGACACTCCAAATCATAACCTATTAAATTGATATAGGCCTGAATGAGTATTTATAGTCAAGCATGACTTGGACTCTTCATCTAGTTCAAGCTGTAAGTAGGCACTCATCAGATCCAACTTTGAGAAAATCTGACCCCCTATCAGTATTGTGAACAAATCTTCTACATTTGGCAATGTATTAGGGACATTACCCTCTAGAACCTGGTTTATGGTTACTTTATAAGCACCGCACTATCTTACCTTACCATCAGACTTAGGTACAACAACAATGGGTGTAGCCCAATTACACAGATCTATCTTGGAAAGAATGTTCTCAGTCTCTAGTCTTTTGAGTTCTTGCTCAACTTTCTCCTTGAGTGCATATGGTACGGAATGTGGCTTGCAGTAAACTGATCTAGCGTCCTTCTGTACCCTGACACTCACCTTGAAGCCTTGGATCGGACTGCCCATTTCGCAGAACACCTTCGGATAATTCTTGATGATATCATTCTTTGACGCAAATCTCGTTTCAACACGAAAAATCTCACTCCAATCCAGCTTCAGTGATCCCAACCAATTTCTTTCAAGTAAGGCAGGCTTGTCCCCTGGCACTACTATTAGAGGCAAGCTCTGAACTTGATCCTTGTATTTCACCGGTACGGTGATACGACCTACCACTAGAATCTTCTCTCCCGAGTAGCCCCTCAGCTCTATCTTGGCTTTCTCCAGTGGGAAAACCCGCAATTTGTCGAGGTATAGCGACTTCGGTACTACATTCACGATGCACCAGTGTCGATTTCCATGGGTATCTTGAATTCTGCAACATCTATGTGGATTATGATACTTTTCAAATTGCCGTCCGTTAATCTCGTGCTCCTGATAACATCTCCTCGCCCTGTTGTTGTTCTTCCATGCTATGTAGTCTCTGGGGATTTCTGCTCATAGCTTTGAAAGCTGGTTTGCCCTTCAGTTGGCATGCCTTCACAAGATGCCCAGTTTTTCTGCAGACGAAACACTCTGCCTTCACATATGGACAACTTTGAGCATTGTGTTGTCCCAGGCACCAATAGCAGGACATCAATGCTCTGTTTCCATTTCCAGTTTCTGAGACTTTGGGGCCCCACCGCCTTTTACTTTGAACCTGCAGGCGATTCACCTCGGTTGTCTGATGACTGAAATTAATATGAAATTCTTGGAAATATTGGTCGACCATGCTCATCGACATAGCTGTCTGACAAGCTAAATCAAAAGTCAAGTTAGGCGCCGTCAATAACTTTCTTCTGATCGCATCATTTTTCATCCCACAAACAAGGTGGTCTCGCAATGCTCGGTTCTGAAAGTCTCCGAAATTACAGTGAATAGATAGCTTTTTTAACGCTACAATGTACACATTGATATTTTCTTCGGACTTCTGATTTCGTATTACGAAACGATAACTTTCAGCAATTTCTAACGGAACAGGGCTGTAACGTTGTTCTAGCTTAGTTAGAATCTGTTTCAGTGTTGTATCCTTTGGCTTTTCAGGCACAAGCAAATTAATCAGCATTTTATACAACTTGGGCTCGGCCTCAGTTAAGAATATAGCTCTTTTTCGTTCCAACACCGCCCGATTATTGTCTTCATTACTAGGAATTTCGATGATATTATTTGCAGTGAAAACAATTCAAGCCGATCCACATATACTCTGAAACTTTCATGGTCACGTTGAAATTCCACCAAATGCCCTATAACTCCCATAGGTGATGCCATTTTGACTCTGGCAGTTTAACCAAGTGTGCTCGTAATTTACCTCAGATTTGTAGCTGTTTCCAAAAACAGAGACGCTCTCAAAGTCTCTCTGTCGGCTGGCTGAATCCTTCACCAACAAAAATTTATCCGAATCCATCCCAGTCTCATCGCCAAATGTCACATCTTTGGAGAGCACACAACACACAACCTGTAAGATGGCTGCCGGTCCCAGAATCTTCTGACCTGCTGGTCAGGTGACCTGCTCTTTATTAAACAGCACTAGCTGCAGTAACACAGGCATCCACAGTGTGGAGCTACAGACATTACACCTTCAGACACACTGTTCCTCAGTGAAATTGATGTAGGAGAACTGCTGCCAGAACACCATGGGAGGGTAAGGTCTCAGGGTTGAGAGCCCTGTTGGCCCTTGTCCCTCTGGCCACATTTTGCTGTATTTCTCTCTGCTTAAGTTGTCTCCAACAGTGATGTTGGAGGTCAAGTGGCAACACAGCCATTATGAAATGATATAAATGTTGAACTTTCAAATTTGCCCTCAATGAAAGTCACACTCCTTCAACTCCAATTCAGTAAAATTTGTCAAAATGCTTGTCTGCCTATGTAGAACTAAACAGCAACCTTTATTGGCCAACTAAAACGTTACCCGATGCTAGCGCCATTAAATAGCACGCCTCCTGCCAACATCTGACTGAAACACGATCTGTCATCAGCGCCAGGCGCGAGGGCGAGGGCATTAACGGAGTGCTGTGCACGGCAATGACATCAGCATCGCTGGACGCAGCTGAGCAGGTCGCTACGTGTTTGCGCCACCAGAAAGCCCCTGCCGAATTTAGCAGGAGGGACTGTTCTCGTGAAAACTCATTTGCTGATGGGAGGTGAAAAGTAGCCGAATGTCTCCCACTTAGATTAAAAATGCTTATTTTTTTGTGATAAACACATTTTCAGCTGTATTAAAAAAATTGCTCCAGGTTACCATGCTTAAATATCACAGAATATTTTTTAATGTAAAATCACTTTATTAAAAAAATTATGTTCAAAAACATTGCCCGATTGCGCTGGTTTGTGGAAGATTTTACATTCAGCAATATGCAAATGTGTTCGAGCAGAAAGTTGAGCAAAAGACACTTCTTAAAACAAGCGCAATTTGGAGCGTAATTTGTGCCCAAAACAGAAAATTCAGGTCAGCATGTTTTAAATTTTTAACGTGACATACTTTTACCATAAAAATGTATTAAGATGGCACAAATGTGAGGATATTTTTTTATCAAAATAATAAATGACAATTAAAACACCTGACAAATTCCTACTATATCTGAGAATCTGATCACCATGCTGTGAGACCCCAAACACATGCACTTAGAGGATACTCGTATCTGAGAATCTGGAGCATGGCCAGTTTTGTGGGCAGAGATTCGTTCAGACAGAGAGTTTGGTAAATGGATGTAAAAGATCTTTTACACTAATTTAAAAAAAACATCACGCTAGAAGCCAGCCCTCAAAACTGGTTATGCCCCCAGATCGCATTAATCACCATTATGAGTTTCTGCTAATTGGAAACTCACTTGTGGCCAAAGTTCCACAATCTTTTAAGGCACGTAATTTATTTGCACCCAGATCATGGGTATATCTGGGAACAAACGCAGAGGAATCTCCCGGCCAACATTGCGTATATACAATTGTTTCACTGTTGCTGAATTCATCCCCTAAATGGAACAACGCAGTTCAGCACGAATGGAATCAATTCAATTCATAAGAGGACCATGACAACACTGATTATGTAGAAGTGATGAGTATTAATTACCAGAACTGCTATAGTTATACTCAGTGTACATGGCATTCATTTCAATTGGTACTTGCATGAAGGCAGCTCCTTAGGTGATTCTCATTTCCACCGTTGGGCTGGATTTTTGGCTGATTTGCTCCCCATTTAGCACGTTGGCGGGATGTAAAAATTACTTTTTGGGTGAAAAACGAGGCACTCAAGATTTTGGCACCCGGGCAGAACTTTCATAAATGGGTTTGCGGCGGTGCTAAAACTTACCGCCCCGTCGCTGTTTTGACCGTTTTGATGACATAAATCGTCGTGCATTGCTGCACTAACGCCCCGGGTGGAAGTTTTGAGCATTTCGCCCGATTTTGTGTTTGCCCGAGAACCCGGCAAGGAAAAGCAGTCGGACCCAGGGTACACCAGGCGCTAACATCGCCATGTTGAAAACGGAGGAGAAAGTCGCAGTGATTAAAAGGATTGGGAGAAGAACGCATACTGCATACTTTTGATTGTGAAGTTTATGTGAGTTTCTAGTTTGTTTTAAAGGACATTTAAGAATATTTTAAAAGATATGGGGGCCATGCTATATCGGGAGGCAGTGATCCTAGCTGCTGTATTCATACAGCTTCAAGCTGGAGGAAGGCTTATTGTTGGTCATTTGCAACGTAATCAAAGAGGTCGCAGATGTATGGGCGATGGCCTTACCCCAATGAGTTTACAGGGAACATCACTGATACCTCTAGCTCTCTGAGGCACAGTGCATTAGAAGGCTGCACTTCCAAAAAGAGGTGGTCACAGAGATATGCCAGCTCCTGCAGGCAGACCTACAGCCTACCAACGGCAACAGGACTGCACTGCCCGTCGAGGTGAAGGTGACTGGGGCACTTGCCTTCTATGCCTCTGGCTCCTTTCAGGCATCAGCAGGGGACATATGCTCCATCTCACAGCACGCTACACATTGCTGCATTCGCCAGGTGACTACTGCACTGTACGCATGCAGGATGGACTTCATAAAGTTCCCAATGACCAGGGAGACCCAAAATGAGAGGACTGTAGATTTTGGATCATTTGCTGGCTTCCCCAAGGTTCAGGATGCCCTTGACTGTATGTACATCACCCTGCGAGCACCTTTAAAGAATCCAGAGGTTTTCCTAAACTTCAAAGGATTCCGCTCCATGAACATACAGATCATCTCCGACCATACTCAATGCATCATGGCAGTCAATGCCCAATATCCAGGGAGCATCCATGATGCTTTCATCTTGCATGAGAGCGCTGTCTCACGCATGTTCCAGCGTCAACCACAAGGTCAGAGCTGGATGCTGGGGGACAAAGGTTACGGCCTCGCCACCTGGCTCATGAACCCCCTCCGGAATCCTCAGACAAAAGCCGAGCATTGCTATAATGAGGAACCATGTAGCCACATGCAACATCGTTGAACAGACAATTGGAGTGCTCAAGCAGCGCTTCTGATGACTGGACCACTCTGGGGGCTGCCTACAATACTCCCCTCAGCAGGTCTCTGAGCTCATTGTGGTGTGCTGCATGCTACACAACTTAGCCATCATGAAGGGACAGGAATTGCCAGTGGGGATTGCAGGACCACATCAGGAGAAAGGGGGGCACGAGGAGGAGGAGAAAGATGAGCAAGAGGAGCCTGGCGAAGAACCCATGCCACCACCAATACCACCACCATAACCCAACCACAACCACAGGGGAGGCCTCGTGGAGATATCGCTACTGCAAAAGTTTTACATCGGCAGCTCATAACTGAACGCTTGGCTTCAAGAGTGAACGGCACGTTTGAGCGTTGCCTGACCACTCTATCCCATGTTGACTATTCCTCCTCTTATTCTGCAAATGAGACACTACACAGGAATGGTTAAGGTGAACATAAAAATGTATTAAACATTGTAACATTGTAAACTTTGTAAACATTATTAAATATTGTAACATTGTAAGCTTTAACCTTTATTAAACATTGTAACATTGTTAACTTTAACCTTTATTGTGATACTTAAATAAAATAAAATAAGCTGCATCCAGCAATGTAATCAACAACATTAACAACATAATCCAGTGTGAAACTTTAACATACATAAAACATATGATGTATCCAGCATCAACAACATATTGCAACAATCCTGCTCCACTATTTTTTCACACCGTCTTTTGACCCCCCTTCCCCTCCCCCTTTGCTTGCTAGTCCTACTCAAAATGGCACCAAGATGGCGTGCAGCAAGGCTGCCAGAGCACTACTGTGTTGGGGAGAAAGACCATGGAGACGCCATCTGGGGACTCACTGTAAGAGCTCGTGGCGTGGAAGGCCCGGCTTCTGACTGGCTAACCTCCATCGGCGTTGCCAGCCACAAGTGGTTTGGGTGTGACAGTGGGGAATGCAGAGAGTATGGAGGAAGGCATGGACTGCATCGCCTGCCCAAGCTCAAGCTGGGCTTGTGCCTGTGATGTGCCATATTCTGCAAGTGTTTGCGCCACTCTCTCCTATACTCCAGTGTCACTGCTGGAGGCCATCAGCCTCGTGTGGGCATTGATGGCCTCGCAAGTGTCGCAGCTCATTGACAATCTGCGACCCTATCTCTGTAATGGTCGCTTTCAGACTATACTCACGGGGATCCCACATAAGACATCAAGGAGCTGACATCTCCATGGTCTCTCCCCTCAACACATTCCCACCATGTCCAGTTCCACGTCTGCCTGTCTGTCAGCTGACTGACTTTGCCGACTCACCCTCCGGAGGGATGGCATGTGGGATTCAACCCCAGCACAGCGTTGCTGCACGCTACTAGTCCCAGGAGTCTCGGATTCCTCGAACCCCGAGAATATCACGTCATCCTCAGAAGAGCTGAGTGCCGGTGGTAGAACAGGGATGAATTGAATCTGCACCGGTTGCTGTGCTAGATTCGGCTTATCTGTATCCTCCATCTCTTCCTCCAGACGATGGCCTGACGTGGAGTGTTCCCTTGAGGGATGTGGCACCTGTGTCTGGTCATCTGGAAGTAGAAAGCAACAGACGAGTGGTTAGCAGCAGGGGAGGGGGCAGGGTGACATGAGGAAGGTCACATAGCACAGGTTCATTTGAAGGACCGCTGCTACTCCATTATATCTGGTCCAGAGACACTGCAGGACATTGTCCCAACCTATCCCAGGGAGTGTCCAGGACATTGCCCAAACCTGGTCCAGAGGCACTGCAGGACATTGCCCCAACCTATCCCAGGGAGTGTGCAGGACTTGCCCTCAGTATCCGAGCGGGAGTCAGTGCCTCTAGTGGCATCTGCCCAACTACTGACGCTGATAAGGCCTGCCACTCTGTCCTCGATGTCCGTGAGTGGCAGGGTCTGAGGTGCACCTGCTGGTGGCGATTATGCGACTTCTTTGCCTGCAAAGTTGAAAATGGGAATGGTTACAAGAGGATCCATCTGTTCTTGTGGCACAGATAGCCACCAAAGCACTTATACCATATTGTGTGAATGTAATAGAGTCCTCTATTTAATGGCTTTGGAAGTTGCATGTGGTTCATCAGGAGGACATCGAAGTGAGGAGCCATCTTATGAGATCTCAGAAAGCAATCTTGATAATGTGTAAAGATCACTCATGGCAAATAGAGTGTCGAACTAAGCCTACCTATGTGTGCTGCATTTTAAGAGGCATCCCACAGTGTGCTGAGAGGCACCAACAGCATAAGAACAAATAATGTGTCAGATTTATAATTCAAGTAATGAAGGAGAGCATGAATTAAAATTCTTTTCACTCTGGCGACCCTTGTCAGATCATGAAACTTCTTTTGGCGTGTGTGCCAGTTCTGCCCACAGTGTCGGAGGCAGAGACCTCCTCCGTGATTTGCCTCCAGATCCTTTTAATATAGATGGCAGTGATCTAGAACCACCCCTGTGATGTAAATCCTGCCATCTTCTTTCCACCGCCTCCACTAGAGCTTCATTACCCTTGTGGTTGAATCACCTGGCATGCTGTCTAGAATCGTCATCTTCCATCATCAAAATCCAAATGTAAAATGGGTGATTCAGCGGCAGGTGTACTGCGCATGTGCGTGGCCACGCCCTGCATTATTGTTTGCAACTGGAGAGCAGATCAGAAGTGGGGGAAGAAAAAATAAAAAATTGCGCATGCACAGAACGGCAGATTTTTTCAGCGCCAGAACTTTCGGCTCCGGCGCACAAAGTCTGTGGTGTAACGATGGAGTTAACGCTAACGCCCCTTGTGAACTTTCATTCGGCGAAAGTTACGAGCTCTGGCGCTAACGCTAACCTGGCACTAAATTTTTCACTCCGCCGCGAATTGCACCGGAAACGGGTGAAATCGCAAAAAGCCGAAAATCCAGCCCAACTAGTTTGTAGTCAGCTCCTTTTAAAAATGTAAATATTTTCTACATTAATATACACTTCCCTAGGATATATATGCTATTGTGTACACATTTACAACAACAACCATTTGTAATCCCCCAGTCTGCTATTTGCATGGGTGAATTAATGATCTGTTGCCAGGCTATATAGTGCTTATATGAAAGTTATACTAAACAGTTATTTTTCCCTACATAATAGGTTAATGCATTGTGGGAGCATTTCGAAACATTATGACATAATAAGGGGTTCTTTATAGAGGACCAAACCAATGAATGTCTGGTCTAAATAAACTTTCAAACATTTCATTTAGCAATTATTTGCTGGTATAATTAAATAATTCTCCATGATCAGCAAACCAGTGTTTGTTTACCTTCTGGGCATTGTTTATTAAATGTCAACATTTACCTCACCAAGTTTTTTTTTATTTCCTTAGTACCCACTATATGGTTATGAATCATAGAAAATTGAATTGTTTGTGTTTCTACCTCAATGAGCAAATCGAGTGACTCCCTGTGGACCGCACAGGATTTCAAAATTCTTATCCTTGTTTACAAATCCCTCCATGGCCTCACTTCATCCTACGTTTGCAAGCACTTCAAGCCCTATGGTCCAGTGCGCAATCACTGCTCTTCCAACTCTGGGTGACCTTCTGCACCCCCCCATCCCTCTCTACTATTTTAAGACCAAGCTTTTGCTCATCTGTCCTGGTATCTCCTTCTGTGGCTTGGTGTCAGCATTTTTATTGATAATGTTCTTGTTAAGCATCTTGGGATGTTTTGCTGTGTTAAAAGGTGCTATATAGTTTTCAACTTCTTGTTGCTATCATTGGTATCAGAGCCTTCGGCCATCATGCATCTACATTCTGGAAACCTATGCCTCAACAATTCTGCCTTGCTGCAATTCTCTCCACTTTCAAAAACCTCTTCAAAAAAGCTATCTCATTGAACACTCCTTGGGTAATATCCTAACCCTTTTCCCATCTTCTGCTTGCTCTCTGATTTCCCCCCTCCCCTTACCACTTTGTAAAAAGTGTGTCGGGACATTCTGCTACATTAAAGGCATCACATAAATGCAAGTCGGGTGTTGTAAAAACCATGCAGACCCATTTTTTTTTGACTGATAGGTGATTCTTATCAAAGGGAATGCCAAAATTTTAAAGCAAAAAGGTTATCTTTATTATTTTTTTCATCTACTTCTTTCATGTCATCTTCAGTTTTTAAAGTTTAAGTTTACCATTCTGGAGAGACTGAGGGCAATTTTCTCACCTGAAAAATGTGTGCCAGCAGTTGAATAGATGGGGGTGAGGGCAGGGGCACCTCAGTCACCCCTTGGATACTCCCGACCCACCTGGTGCAATTTTCAGGTAGGCCTGTAAATGGGTGAACAGCATGCCACCCTGTTTCAGGCAGGAGGATGCTCAAATATCCAAACAAGGTCCTACGCCATTGTGGGAAATGTTTGCAATTTGGAAGGACAAATGAGCAGAACTTGCACGGTGCACCTCTGCCCACTGGTACCAGGCGGCGTGCAGCGTTCTGGACCTGTCCTTTAAAAGGCGGCTGGTGTTCACTCCACAAAAGGGCTCCAAACATAATTTTCTTTCTGTGGGGTCAGCAGGAACAGAAGTGCTCCTTTTGGCTCCACAAAAATACTGCAGTCCGCTGTCAGCCAGTGTTCGTCCCCTTGGAGATCGGCTCCCAAATTTCCCTCCTCCCCATCCTCCCCCCCCCCCCCCCCCGCCCTGACCCAAACCATTATCCAGCTCAGTGTAGGAGCCAGTCCCGTTCTCACCTTCCCAAAGCCAGTGAGCTCCACTGGAGCGATAGTTTGACACCTGCGGCTGTGTTCAAATGAGGCCCAAACCTGAAAATGGCGTCAGGTAGATGGCAAGGCTGCTCCACTGGCTTTGTGTCATTTTGGACAGATGTCAAAACTCCCTCCAATCCCATTGAATCCTTCAAAATATAATTAACGATGTCTTTCTGATTCTGAGAACTTCTTGGTTAACTTCTGTGTAGAACCTGTTCCTTTGAGGCACTGTCAGGATCCTGAATTTGATTTTTTTTGCCCGTTTTATTGCTAGTGAGTTTTTGGGCTGAACAAATCGAGACATCATGTTAGTGGGGAATGGATCTTTTAGCACTTTTCTTCCCACCCGATCTTAGCACTTATGACTCAGGTCAAATATAGCACAGGTTAGATGCAGATAAGAAACCTTTACACTGTGAGGGCATAGAAGGTTTTACATTTGAAGTGCTGAGGTAACAGGAGCTAATGAAGGTCGGCATGGACAGGCAAGTGGGACTTGGTGCAGGAGAGTTTTGGATGAAATTGACATTACGGAGGGTGGAACATGTGGGGCAGGCCAGAAGAACATTAGAACTGTCTGGAGGTCATATACTCATAAATGAGGATTCTAGATGGGCTGAGGTAGAGAAAAATGGAGGCACTGTTATGCAAGTGGGAGTATTTCTGATAGCGCGGTTATGGGATTAAAAGTTCAGTTCAGGTTTCAATAGGATGCAGAAATTGCGAACACTGCCATGCAATGATTGGAGTAGCTGAAACAGGAAGTGGGAATTCAGCTTTTAGGTCACATTCCTCTCTCGACCCCTCCACTGTCTCTCAATTGCCTGACTGCTTGTCTGACATCAAGCACTGGATGAGCAGAAACTTTCTTCAACTAAATATTGGGAAGACCGAAGCCATTATCTTCAATCCCAGCCACAAACTCTATTCCCTAGCCACAACTCCATCCCTCTCCCTGGCAACTGTCTGAGGCTGAACCAGACTGTTCCCAACCTTGGTGTCATATTTGACCCCGAGATGAGCTTCCGACCACATATCCGCGCCTTCACCAAGACTGCCATCAATTTCCATTTCCATAGCATCGCCCGACTCCGCACCTGCCTCAGCTCATCTGCTGTTCAAACACTTATCCATGCCTTTGTTACCTCTAGACTTGACTATTCCAACACACTCCTGGCCAGCCTCCCATCTTCCACCCTCCATAAACTTAAGGTCATCGAAAACTCTGCTCCCCATATCCTAACTCGCACCAAGTCCCATTCACCCATCACCCCTGTGCTCGCTGACCTACATTGGCTCCTAGTTAAGCAACACCACGATTTTAAAATTCTCAGATTTGTTTTCAAATCCCTCCATGGCCTTGCCCCTCCCTATCTCTGTAATCTCCTCCTTTAAAACGCTCCTTAGAATTTACCTTTTTGGCCAAGCTTTTGATCATCTACCCATATATTTCCTTATGTGACTCAGTGTAAAACTTTGTTTGATAACGCTCCTGTGAAGCGCATTGGGATGTTTTACTATGTTTAAAGTGATATATAAAGGTAAGTTGTTTTTGTCCTGTTTAGTGAACCAGGATTTGTCAAGACTGCCAATCTACAGAAACTGAATTTAACAGCACAAAGATGCAGGTTTCTCCTCTGGCGCTCTGTCAAAACCTGCTTCCTTTCCCAGACATTGATGGCCCTAGTAAACTCCCCCACACCCCATTAAAATGTGAGAGCTATCAAAGGTCAGAAGTTGCAAAAATCAATATTGAAAGCAGAGGGCTGGTGGAGATCCAGGAGGTATTGTACCTGAAGCTTGGCTGCTACAGCATAGTTGAGCAAAGATGGAGAGGTCAGAGTGGGAATGGACGAGAAAGACAAAGTGGCAAGCCACAAGAAGTCAAAACCGTAGTTGTGGACAGAATGGAGATATCATTAAAAATGGCCTCCACCTGTACAGGAAAGTGCCAGGTGTTGTGTTTGACTTTATAAATATGGATTATTTATTGACAGGAGAAATCCTTAACTGATGGGTGAGAGTTGAAACTTGATCTTGCAGCTCCATCGTGATGACTATATGCTTGCTACATAGAATGATATCATCTGCAGTGACAACTCATGGCTGCCACTAATTGGCCTTCAACTTATGCCATGGATTTGTGTGTCAACACTATGATGCTTGCATTGTTTGATCCTTCTGTGTAGCTTGCTTGATATTAGCTCATGTGATTGTCTTGGGTGCAAAATGTTGAGCTCCAAAATTAATTAATTTCTCAGCTCTATCCAAATATTGACTGTGGCTACATCTAGAGCTGGATGCCATGACAAAGTCAACAGGCCCATCAAATCCACAGCACTGGTGAACAAATATGATGCAAGGCTGGGCTTTCAGCAGTCAACACTGGATCCTACAAGAAATATTAGACTGTGGCTTGTATAATACAGGGAACAAAGGCATGTGATCTGTAAACACCATAAATTGTTGACCATAAATATATTGATGGAATTGTTGCACAATCCATACAACCGCCAGTGCTTCACACTCAGTCTGACTGTGATACTCTCTGTGGAACTAAATGAACATCTGGCATTGATAACAGGTCTAGTTAGAGCAAGATCGTCTTTTCTCATGAGAATGGCTTGTCAGCCCACTGGACTGACATAAACATAGGTCTCTGTTGGCCCATTAGTATCAAAATAAGTCCTAATTGTATGACTGGAACAAATGTTTGATCTGATGTAGTGCCTGATCATCCACCTTGGTAATTCTCATAGTTCTGCGAATGAAGTGAAATTGAGAATAGGAAGTAACTATGCCTCAAAATCTGCAGTCTTCTGCACTAGGGGTGGCAGAATTGTGGATTCCTTGGGTGCACATTGTGCCTTTTTTGACTGGCTACATTTCTGTGCTATCATGTTTCAGCAGATGTATTTGTACAGGTCTACGGTTAGATGTCTGACAGAACAATGTGAAGGGATTGTTTTTCCTGCATGCACAACAGTCTTCACCCTTTGCTGGGCAATCACCAGAATGGGAGTCATTTCCACCATAGTAACAATTGACACTTTCTGCCCTGGATTGAAACTCTTTGGTTGAGTTGACTTGGATATATATTTTTAAAGATTCACCCCAGAATAAAAGGGATAATGCAAGACATTGTGTATATTACTTTTTTTTGTGAAAAATCCTTTAGTATTTGCAAAAAGGAGGGATTTTATTCGCTTGTCTATAACTACACCTGTTGAAGACCCCTTTGCAGATGCACGGTTACAGTAGAGCAGTAGGAAACCCAGAAGCTATAACCTAAAGAGTTAAAAGATTGCAGATCTGATTACCTAATGTTGCTGTTTCCTGTGTCAGGCTCATTTTCTCACCTTATCAGGTGATAAAGTTACTTGATTTGTTGCTTGCCACTGAGTGCTTGGATCTCCTGCTTCACTGTTTACTCGCACATTAAGTAGCACTATTCACTAACAGCCATCAGAAAAGAGAGTCACATGTTTTCAGGAAAAGCTCCAGCCTCCCGCAGTAAAGTCAACTTTGTCACCTCATAACTGACAGTAATTAATCACCCGTTTAACACATGACACAATAAGGATAAGACATCTGACCTTTTAACCCTTTAGATAGTACTTCCAATTGTTGCCGCATTAACCTATTACGATACATCATTTCACCTGCTAGAATTTCTCGCTAGTCTTGGTTCTACTGTAATCTTTTAAAAGCTAGCTAAATAACCTTGTATATATTTCACATCCTAATAGTGTTTTTCGAAATTAGATAGTGAGGAAGGCTTATTAACTACGATGTCAGAGGCTCCTGATTAGAAGTTAAACACGTGTACTCCAGTTTTCACTGATGTTTGCATTTTGGTTCCTTCTAAAAGGGATAGACCTGCTCATCTGTGACTAGGAGGCAAAAGTGTTTATGAAGGTTCCTTCCTGCACTGCTCAAGCATATCTCCTGGGAGCTCATCCAGGCAGAGGAAGTGCATACCCCACTGAGGACAGGGGGAGGGAGGAAGAGAATTTGAAAAAGAAAATAGGTAGAAGATTTGAAAAGTAATTAAATGTCAAGATATTTCAGTAAGACTAGTTAATAATGTGGAGTTTATGCCCTTCCTTTCATTGCAATACAAAATTTTAAAACGCCGTTGCCAAATTTTAAATTAAAATGAAGCAATTAATATTTTAAAAGAGACTGTATCTTTTTGTTGGCTTCACAGGTGCACATCAAAACCTAGATTAATTTTCTATTGCTTATTACAGCCCTCAAGGACATTCTGTACACGAAGTACAAATAGTGTAACTAAAAAAAGAATCAGATTTATGTAATTTCTAAGGAGTATATCAGAGATGGTTTACCAAAGAAAGGAATAGCATGGATTTTAACCCAGACAACAGGTGCAAAAGGGGTGGGAAGGTAGTTAAAATGGCAGGGGAGTTCGCACTGGATTATCAACATGTTCCTGACACACGTTATTTTCACTGCCTGGATTCCAGCAGCATGGAGGCCTAATTAAAATAGGAGAATCACGGCCCTTTAACATTATCGGTGCTGCAACGCAATTTTACCTCTCGGGATCGGTGCTCCCACACGGTGCCGAACTCACCTACAAAAGCTGGTGGCTATCAGCATCGAGCAGAAGAGGCCTAGGTAAGAAAGAAAAGAAGGAATATGCATTTATATAGTGCCTTTCACAACTTCAGGATATCTCAAGGCGATTTACAGCCAATAAAGTACTTTTGAAGTATAGTCACTGTTGTAATGTAGGAAACGAAGTTACAAATTTGAGTACTGCACGCTCCCACAAACAGCAATGAGATAATGAACAGATAATCTGTTTTTAAGTGTTTGTTGAGAGATAAATATTGATCAGGACACTTGGGAGAACTCTTCTTCCAATAGTGTTATGGGTACTTTTTCAACCACCCAAGAGGGCTGATTGCCGTAATGTCTCATCCGAAAGATGGAACCTCTGACAGTGTAGCACTCCCTTAGTATGGCAATAATGTGCCAGGCTGGATTATATGCTCAAGTCTCTGGAGTGGGACTTAAACCCACAACCTTCTGACTCAGAGGCGAGAGTGTTACCACTGTGCCAGGAATGATGCTTTTTTCTAAAGAAAATATATATTTTTTTAAATGTTTTAACATTTGCTTATGGTTCCTTGTGGCCCAGGAAGTGTAGGAGTACTCATCTTGGCCCAGCAAGGAAACTTTGGGCCTCCTCCCCGCCTGACTTTCCCTCCCCCGTACTCTGGCTGCGATTGGCACGGACACCCCTGCCCCCTTCCACCTACTTTGCCAGCGAGCATTAACATGATGCCTGGAGGATGGACGCTTGCCCGATTCCCTGCTCCCCCCCACCCTGCCTTGAACGTGCCAGTGTTAGTGCCATATTAATAAGATGTGGCCCATTGTCATTTTTTCTTGGAAATCAGAAGCAGTTTTACAAGGCTTGAGGACCAGAACATTGCTGCCATTATCAAAATTTTACAGATTCTTCATAATTCTTTCCACTTGTGGAAACCTATTGAACTTGTGAAAACCTATTGAAATTGCAAAAGGCTAAAGGCTTTGTAGATCCAACTCAACCATGAATTAAATTCTTAAAATCCTTCAGACTATTGTTTAACGTATACGAGAAACATGGAACCTCTCTAGATCAATTAAGTCTATGAATTCACCTAGACTTGATTTCTAACTAATTTAGCAAGGAATATTGGGTTCATATTTTTGAATGGCCATTTTCTATTCACTGTGCTGCAGGTCACAAATTGGAACTAATTTAAATTATCACAAAGGTTTGTACAAAATGAAGGTTTCTCGGAAACCAAATGCTATATTTTGCATCATATGTAATCAACACTTACTTTCAAAATATGTGTGGTTTATATTCCTGATCTAACTCCACATCCCATCCAAATCAACATCACTGTGTATTCAGTTTAGAAAGAAGACAGATCTTTCATCAAAAAGATTTACTTACCAGTTAGTGAGAGCAAGTCATTGTAAAAGCCAGGACAGGAACAAAAGAAACAAAGGAAGACGAGTAGAAGATGTAGCCCATCAAATCATTTTATTAGCCATATTATGGCCCGGTTTTAACTCTGACCCTGTTTTCGGCAGGTGGGTTGCGGTACGAGTTGGAAACTCACCCAGTGTTTGAGAAATGAGGCCTGGGGTATTTTAACACTGGGGACTCATTTAAATCCTACTAGCCGACTTCCCACCTGTTTTGGCTGGGAAGTCAGCGAGAACTGGTGGAAAATCTCATGGCCCAAAGGCCGCCCGCCGAGACCAGGTATACTGCAGGATCGGCTATCAGGGTTGTCCTCCAGGGTTCTCATGATTGAGATTTCAGGGTGGGTGGTGGCAAGTCCGTGGCAGGGTAAACTCATGCTTTCCTTTTGCGGCACAGAGGGGCATTCCTGTTCCCTAGCATCACAAGGAAAGTTTTTAAAAAACTAAACTTCTTGGGTCTCTTCCGTCCCCAAACTTCTTTCCCTGCTGGATCAGCCATGCAGATACCTCACTGTGGCTTCCCAGTCAGGCTACAGAGTTAAAATTGCAGTCGAATCCAGATGACGTCATCTGGGATCTGACATGCATAAAAAGAAAAAGGACCCCGCCAGTTTTGGATGGGTGTCCTTGCTGCCTGCTCAGTTCAGCAGGTTATAATCAGGAACTGTCAGTCCTGGCATCTCCAGTAACTTGAGCAATTGTAACGTGCCCAGTTTTCACCAGGCAAGTAGGGTTAAAATCATCCATATGCTTTTCATCCCAATTTTCACCCCTTCTCCATAATTATTTATCTCCATTTTAAACCCCTTATTTTTCCCTCCATCTATGGCCTTCGGTAGTTATAGATCCAAATCTTTCAGTGATACCATTCAATTTTAATACTGTTTCTGGGACATGTCCACATACAGTCAACCTCATTAAAAATGAACAATTATTGAAAATCACCACTTTTACTTTTTAGATCACCATCACTTAGTGCATCTGCAAAAGCTTCTGTTCACAATAGATGACAACACAGCTCCTGCTCTGGCATCGTAATTAATCAGTATATTTTAGAATAGCTTTTTCAATAGAAGCATGGTATTTATTGCATATTGTCCTCAAGATTGTTAAATACAAAGAACTTAGCTTTTCAAAGAGATGTTATCAGAGACAGCTGAGAAGCCAACGGGTAACATGTAGATCTAGGTCAATGGTACTGAATTCAACAAAATAGAATGCTGAACAAACCAAAAAGATTTAAATATCACAAAATCCAAAAAGATGAAGGTAAAGCTGAATATAACTCAAATTAAATGGAGGTGGAGTGCATTGTGAAAGAAAATGTAAATGTTAGAAGAGAAAATACAAAAACCTTTTTGACTTCTTTTCGGCAAATGGTCGGAGAAGAAGGTAGACCTTTCGAGATTTGCCTCAGTTGTACTGCATGTCAGTGGTTGAATCAACTCCACAATTGAACATAATCCAACCTTTGGAGTGCTTAGAACTCACTCAAATGGGGGTTGCTGCATCAGTGCCAGTGGAAACTGGAACCACCTGAGGGAATGGTTTTGTGTTGGTACAAATTCCCCTGCCAATAGTAGCTGGCAGAACCTCTCATGCTGAGTCACTGCATCCTCTCTCCGTGCTACAAACAGTGTTCCAGTCTTCACAAAGTATATGTCAATTGTAATTTATAATTTGAAAAAATGTAGCAAATTTATACATCACAATAATTGCACTAAATGTTGTTTCCTTTGGGGTGCGATTCACAGCTGTCTGACAGCTCACCCATTGACTAATCTTCATGTATGAATTTAAAGGAGTGAGTATTCCTATGGCCATGGCTGCTAGAATCTGCACACTCACAGGCCAAGCAGCAAACTTGGGATCTTCCTGGTCTGCGTGGCTCAGTTCGAAACTGAGCAGTACATTTACCAACTAATTCATCAGCCGAGCTCTGCCTTTCCCCAATGTGCCTTTCACATTGAATCGTTTCAAAGTACTTTCCACAATGAAGTTCAGTGACTGTTATGTGAGCAAAGAAAGAGGAAGTGCCAATAATTAGAATAAGAAAAAAGGTCAAGAATGAAAAAAAAGTTATTCATCCCATTGAAACTCATCCTTTTGTTAACTCTCCAGTTGTGGCATTTAATTGTGTGTTGGATAACCCCAATGTGTTTGTCTCCACTAGCTTGTTTGGTTGATTATGCAAAGAGTAATATGTGTTTGGAGTAAAGAATAAAAGTTTAAAATGTAGCTTCTACACCAAAAGCAAAGTATAACTGAGCCTGGCCATCCTCAGTACTTCCATATATTGAAACAGCATTGCAGCAGCAGGCCTTAGTCTGTCTTAGAAGATCAGAGTAGAACTTGTTTTCAAGTGCGTTGTTCATTGATGCCTACACAAACAAGGCTCTTTGGGCCTTTCTTGGTCTTGCCATAACAAATAATCGATCATTGGGGGATGCAGAGCTCGGCTGATAAATGAGTTGGTAATTATCCTGCGGCGTTTGGAGCAGAGCCACACAGACCAGCAAGATCCCAAGTTTGATGCTTGGCCTGTGCTTAGTGAGCAGAGTTAGCAATCACCAATAGGGGTACTCACTGCTTCAATTCATACATGAAAATTAGTCACTGGGTGAGATGTTAGATGGCTGTGGAATCATACCCTAAAAAGAAACAACATTTGAATCCTAAAAATGGAGGCGTTGTGAATAAGTATCAGAATCTGGTCCAACTAACTCTAAGAAAATGTAGAAGAAAGTGGAAGGACATTTGATGGAAATATTAGATAGTTTAAGAAATAGAGAATTACTCATCATCATAGACGGTCCCTCGAATGAGGATGACTTGCTTCCACGAGTTACTAGAGAGCTGTAAAATGACAAATGGTGTTTTGTTTATAAAAAAACGTGGCAATTTTAGGCAAGTAAGCTATGGCAGCAAAATTATACAGACAGCATTATAAGAACATAAGAACATAAGAATTAGGAACAGGAGTAGGCCATCTAGCCCCTCGGGCCTGCTCCGTCATTCAACAAGATCATGGCTGATCTGGCCGTGGACTCAGCTCCACTTACCCGCCCGCTCCCCATAACCCTTAATTCCCTTATTGGTTAAAAATCTATCTATCTGTGATTTGAATACATTCAATGAGCTAGCCTCAACTGCTTCCTTGGGCAAAGAATTCCACAGATTCACAACCCTCTGGGAGAAGAAATTCCTTCTCAACTCGGTTTTAAATTGGCTTCCCCGTATTTTGAGGCTGTGTCCCCTAGTTCTAGTCTCCCCGACCAGTGGAAACAACCTCTCTGCCTCTATCTTGACTATCGCTTTCATTATTTTAAATGTTTCTATAAGATCACCCCTCATCCTTCTGAACACCAACGAGTAAAGACCCAGTCTACTCAATCTATCATCATAAGGTAACCCCCTCATCTCCGGAATCAGCCTAGTGAATCGTCTCTGTACCCCCTCCAAAGCCAGTATATCCTTCCTTAAGTAAGGTGACCAAAACTGCAACAGTACTCCAGGTGCGGCCTCACCAATACCCTGTGCAGTTGCAGCAGGACCTCCCTGCTTTTGTACTCCATCCCTCTTGCAATGAAGGCCAACATTCCATTCGCCTTCCTGATTACCTGCTGCACCTGCAAACTAACTTTTTGGGATTCATGCACAAGGACCCCTAGGTCCCTCTGCACCGCAGCATATTGTAATTTCTCCCCATTCAAATAATATTCCCTTTTACTGTTTTTTTTTCCAAGGTGGATGACCTCATATTTTCCGACATTGTATTCCATCTGCCAAACCTTAGCCCATTCGCTTAACCTATCTAAATCTTTTTGCAGCCTCTCTGTGTCCTCTACACAACCCGCTTTCCCACTAATATTTGTGTCATCTGCAAATTTTGTTATACTACACTCTGTCCGCTCTTCCAGATCATCTATGTATATTGTAAACAGTTGTGGTCCCAGCATCGATCCCTGTGGCACACCACTAACCACCGATTTCCAACCCGAAAAGGACCCATTTATCCCGACTCTCTGCTTTCTGTTAGCCAGCTAATTCTCTATCCATGCTAATACATTTCCTCTGACTCCGCGTACCTCTATCTTCTGCAGTAACCTTTTGTGTGGCTCCTTATCGAATGCCTTTTGGAAATCTAAATACACCACATCCATCGGTACACCTCTATCCACCATGCTCGTTATATCCTCAAAGAATTCCAGTAAATTAGTTAAACATGATTTCCCCTTCATGAATCCATGTTGCGTCTGAACACAAGGGACACAATTTAAAATGATATGGCAAAAGTGAATGAAAGCCAATATGTGGAGGTGACCTAGCTTATCAATAGGGAAAAAAACATGAAATATTTATGTGGACTTTCAGAAGACATTTAACTAAGTACTTCACAAAACTCTGATTATGAAGGCAAGAGTGCATGGAATTGGTGAATCAAAAGAGATTGGATAACAGAAAACAAAAGATAATCATGAAGAGACATTGGGCTAGACTTTCCACGTCATATCACCCATCTATGGCCCATCTATGGCCCAAAACGGACCTCTATCGCCGATTTTGAGCAAAAAGTAGAAACTAGGCCCCTGCGGTTATCCCCCTGCAAAACAGATACACCGTTTTGAGTACTGTTGAGGGGGATGACTCATCAGGGGAGGGCAGCAGCAGCCAAGTTCATGGCACCGTGGCTGGCTCTGCTGCACAGGAGGGCAGGAAAAAGAGTGGGAGAGCGATAGTGATAGGGGATTCGATTGTAAGGGGAATAGATAGGCATTTCTGAGGCCGCAACCGAGACTCCAGGATGGTATGTTGCCTCCCTGGTGCAAGGGTCAAGGATGTCTCGGAGCGGGTGCAGGACATTCTGAAAAGGGAGGGTGAACAGCCAGTTGTCGTGGTGCACATTGGTGCCAACGATATAGGTAAAAAAAGGGATGAGGTCCTACGAGACGAATTTAAGGAGCTAGGAGCTAAATTTAAACGTATGACCTCAAAAGTAGTAATCTCAGGATTGCTACCAGTGCCACGTGCTAGTCAGAGTAGGAATCGCAGGATAGCTCAGATGAATACGTGGCTTGAGCAGTGGTGCAGCAGGGAGGGATTCAAATTCCTGGGCATTGGAACCGGTTCTGGGGGAGGCGGGACCAGTACAAACCGGATGGTCTGCACCTAGGCAGGACTGGAACCAATGTCCTAGGGGGAGTGTTTGTTAGTGCTGTTGGGGAGGAGTTATACTAATATGGCAGGGGGATGGGAACCAATGCAGGGAGACAGAGGGAAACAAAAAGGAGACAAAAGCAAAAGACAGAAAGGAGATGACTAAAAGTGGAGGGCAGAGAAACCCAAGGCAAAAAACAAAAAGGGCCACTGAATGTAAAGGGGCTGCAGGAGGGGTCAAAACTAAAAATCATGGTTTAAAAACTAGTATTAAAACACTCTACCTAAACGCACGCAGCATTCAAAATAAAGTAAATGAGTTGATGGCACAAATCATTACAAATGGGTATGATTTGGTGGCCATTACAGAAATGTGGTTGCAGGGGGGCCAAGACTGGGAATTAAACATACAGGAGTATCTGACGATTCGGAAAGATAGACAAGAAGGGAAAGGAGGTGGGGTAGCTCTGTTAATAAAGGATGATATCAGGGCAGTTGTGAGAGACGATATTGGCTCTAATGAACAAAATGTTGAATCATTGTGGGTGGAGATTAGAGATAGTAAGGGGAAAAAGTCACTGGTGGACGTAGTTTATAGGCCCCCAAATAATAACTTCACGGTGGGGCAGGCAATAATCAAGGGAATAATGGAGGCATGTGAAAACGGAACAGCAGTAATCATGGAGGATTTTAACCTACATATCGATTGGTCAAATCAAATCGCACGGAGTAGCCTGGAGGAGGAATTCATAGAATGCATACGGGATTGTTTCTTAGAACAGTATGTTACAGAACCTACAAGGGAGCAAGCTATCTTAGATCTGGTCCTGTGTAATGAGACAGGAATAATAAACGATCTCGTGGTAAAAGATCCTTTCGGAATGAGTGATCACAGTATGGCAGTATGGTTGAATTTGTAATACAGATTGAGGGTGAGGAAGTAGTGTCTCAAACGAGCGTACTATGCTTAAACAAAGGGGACTACAGTGGGATGAGGGCAGAGTTGGCTAAAGTAGACTGGAAACACAGATTAAACGGTGGCACAATTGAGGAACAGTGGAGGACTTGACAGGAGCTCTTTCATAGTGCTCAACAAAAATATATTCCAGTGAAAAAGAAGGGCGGTAAGAAAAGGGATAACCAGCCATGGATAACCAAGGAAATAAAGAAGAGTATCAAATTAAAAACCAATGCGTATAAGGTGGCCAAGGTTAGTGGGAAAATAGAGGATTGGGAAAATTTTAAACAACAGCAAAGAATGACTAAGAAAGCAATAAAGAAAGGAAAGATAGATTACGAAGGTAAACTTGCGCAAAACATAAAAACAGATAGTAAAAGCTTTTACAGATATATAAAATGGAAAAGAGTGACTAAAGTAAATGTTGGTCCCTTAGAAGATGAGAAGGGGAATTTAATAATGGGAAATGTGGAAATGGCTGAGACCTTAAACAATTATTTTGCTTCGGTCTTCAGAAGACACAGAACCATGGCCGAAATTGCTGGTCACAGGAATGTGGGAAGGGAGGACCTTGAGACAATCACTATCACTAGGGGGGTAGTGCTGGACAGGCTAATGGGACTCAGGTCTATCTATACATTCAATGAGCTAGCCTCAACTGCTTCCTTGGGCAGAGAATTCCACAGATTCACAACCCTCTGGGAGAAGAAATTCCTTCTCAACTCGGTTTTAAATTGGCTTCCCCGTATTATGAGGCTGTGCCCCCTAGTTCTAGTCTCCCCGACCAGTGGAAACAACCACTCTGCCTCTATCTTGTCTATCCCTTTCATTATTTTAAATGTTTCTATAAGATCACCCCTCATCCTTCTGAACTCCAACGAGTAAAGACCCAGTCTACTCAATCTATCATCATAAGGTAACCCCCTCATCTCCGGAATCTGTAAATGATACGATAACATTGCATGGCATAAGCAAATGGATCAGGCAATTTAAGACATTGAAGACATTTAAGACTGACAGACTTAAATGTTCAATTACAAATTAGTATTACGCTGCATATTTCACACTACAGCATTTAACTTTATGCTGGGGTGCATAAATTTATTCATAATTTAGTTATGTTTAAATGTAACCAAATAACATTGCAGATTTTAGTTACTTTTTCCATGGAGCATTAAATAATACATAAATATAAATTCCAACTTACTCTCGCAGCTGCCAGTAGGCTGTTCCACCGTTTGCGGCACTGGTCCGGTGTGCGCGCTTCATTAGATGCCGACATGACCACGTCGGCAATGTCAGATCAAATCCTCCGATATGCACGGGGTGGAGGTTTCTCATGCCCACTCCATGTCAGATCCTCCCACCTGGTGCTGACAACATTCACGAGGACCTCATTGGCCTCCTTGCTGAAGGGCTTGGCCCTACGCCTCTCAACTGATTCCTCCATTTTTATTAAACAAATTGGTACTGATAAATTTATAACTTGAATTACCAGTAATTATCAGCTTAGTTTCCAATATTTGTAACTTGCTAAATTATTGTCAGTGTAACTAACAGCACAGAAAATTATTTTAAATGGAAAAAAATTTGAAGAATGTCGATTATTAACAGATAAATCAAAGCGTTCAACCACAAAATGCTTTCTCCTCTCTCTCTCTCTCTCTCTCTCCCCGACCCTCACAGAGCTTCTGAGCATGTGTGATGACCCCTGACCTCTGAAAACGCAGCAAAGAAAATCAACCTGAAAAAAAAATCAAGCTACACATGCGCAGTATAGCGTTGCTAGGGAAGGTTTTTTTTCATTCACTTCTGTTTTCTTTGGGAGATCGTGAGATCGCCGAGAAATCGCATTGCCCATTTGACATCGCCGGGGTAAGGCCGAGTAGAAAATCGCTAAAAAAGAAATGGGCCTTGTGCCGGCGATCAGCACGGGCGATACGTCCCAGATCGCTGCAATAAGGTCCATTTTTTTTAGGCCTTAGCCACCAAGTAGAAAGTCTAGCCCATTCAAGTTGGGGAGGCCTGACCAATAGTAACAGTAATTGAACCAATGGTTACTTTCACTGTCTACACAAGAAGGACCTAAAATAAATGATTGGGATCAAATGCAAAACTAGCATTTGCAGACGCCATAAAACTGTGCAGATGTGCAAAGTAGGAAAACATATTTGATAGGGATCTGAAGAAGCAGCTAATGATTGACAATAATTTTATGTGGACAACGGCACGTGGAAGTTTTAACTTTGACCCAGGGCAAACGGAATGGTCATATCTGGACTGAGGTAGAAGTGGAATAGGATTTGAAAGTGTCGGTAGGTGAATGCACAAACATATCACAGGAATTTGACTGATACTAATTTTTATATAAATGCAGTGTTAAACACATTACACAAGGTTACTTCACAGGTTTCATATTTTAAATATAGAGCGCCGAGTTGCTTTTATTTTGGCTTCATCAAGCTGGTGCTCCTGACTCCTAACACACTGCTGTCACACAGCCAACAGCAACTCCAAAGTCAAGTTGCTGAATTCACCAGGGTAAGACACATTTTTTTTTAAACTGCATCTTCCCAGTAGTTTTTTAAAACTGGGTCTTAAGGACTTCATCAAGTTTACATTGGGGTTGTCACTGTTTCCGCGAGCCCAGCATGTCAGGAGCCGAGAGCACTGGCACGGCACAAAACCAATATAAAAGCAGATTTAATTGGACGGTTGAAAGAGGCAAATATTTCTGGTGCAAACAATACACTGCATTTACTGAGACATTTTCATAACAAATTAACATGAGTTATTGGAAAAAACTTCAATTTGTGCTAAATGACCTTTACTGTATATTATACAAAACAATAAATGAGGCTTTATTTTCCAAACAAAATCTATTTTGTGTAGGAATGTTTCTTTTTCTTCAATGGGTTAAGGAAGTGATATGACGTGGCTGAACTCTTTATAGTCATTAGCCTTGTTATTGCTCAGTTATCTCTTATTCTTCCTTGTTTGCATGTGGCAGACATGTAGCAAGGAGGAGCTAAAAGGATGTGCTTTACTTCATTGACTTCCTCACTCTTGAACAATATCTTCGTTAGTCATTCTGATGGTGTGAGCGCCCTTTCCTGTCATTTACACCTTCAGCATACATACCTACAGCAGTAATGGTCTATCAATTTTTACGTAAGGTACCACTAATTCATTAGCTATCTCAAAACCTGGTCAAGAAGCAAAAATCACTCCTCTGAGAAACTAAAGAAGTGCTTTAGAACTATCTGGAATGGAATAGTGGCAGCCTTATCTCATCAATGTAACTAACTCAATATAATGTGTTCGCTTCATTTCAAACTTTCCAAAGTCAGGCAGACATACATTCAGTGATGACCAAAAAAAAGTGTCAAAAATCAGACAGAATCAAACTTTTTATTAGTCATCATTAGTCCCATATTCCCTAAAATAAAATATATTTTCTTGTACAGACAAGGAGAACAGTACTATTGTTATACAGATACTGATTTTTTTTCTCTCCTTTGTAGGTAAAGGGACACTAAAAGAGGTTACATGTTTTCACATAAGAAACGCAGATAGACTTTAAAAAATTGATTTACTAACCATTCCATAAAAGCGTAAGGAAGTAGGAATGAAGAAAGGCCATTCAGCAAACTGTAATCCTGTTCTTGTTTTAGAATCCAATTTTATCTTTCCTCATCTTTTCTCATTCCCTCGCCCTCTACTGTCTGCTCAATTTCTACAATCATCAGTAGAGGTTATATATTTATAATGTGTTAATCAACTCGTGTTGAGCACTCAGTTCTAAGCAGTTACTCTACAGGACAGAAGTTTGTCTGGGTTTGCCTTTATTCTTTCTGGCTTCATAGCAACGATGACTGCTAAATTAATTTCAAAACCGAATTACATTTAGTTGGCGGTCACAGGGTCCACTGAAAAATCCTAATCAGTGCATGCCCGACACCTTCGCCGCTGATCAACCAATTTCGGCGAGGGGATCTAAAACAAGCATAAGGTGCCTCATCTACATTTGTATGGGGCCTCTTTTAGGCTTCTGCTTGGAACACCTGCAGAGCCGCCTTTACCAATATGACAGCACCCGTAACACAGATGTGAGATGTTGTATCTGAAATTAGTCTTTTTGTCCCCATTATCCAGAACATGGGTGCAACAAGGGCAAATTTCTACCCCTATATGCGTTATCTATCAAGTCTTATAATCGTCAAAGAATATCCACATCACTTGATACAATGGTGGTAAAGAAAGCATTAAGGTCTCCTAAACTGACTATGATCATCTTGAATGACAATGGATTTATGCCATTAATACATTTAACGGAATATTACGATTAAAGACCTTTCTGAAAACCTTGCCTAGTCTTTAAAAGCAGTCAGTAATGTGAAGACATTAGCATGTTGCATTAGCACCTTTGCCATATAAATTTTACAACTATAAACAAATCTAAGAATACTTTGCAAAGGTATACATTAGATCTGATCAGATAACATATCCCTTTAAAACAGCACAACTCTTAATGCAGGAATTACCTCTCTAAAGGCCAGCCTCCAATCCAAATAAACTTATATAAACTGTTCAAACTAACAGCCTACAACACAAAAAGTTATAAAACCTATACCATTCACAAAATAATTTAACAATTTAAATAGAAATTGTTAAACCATCAATCAAATTGCTAAAATATCTAAATCATCCCAAATAAAACCATATAGAGTTCAGGCCACCAATGTAAAATGCAATTAAATTATCATTACACAATGTTATAATAACATAAATAGCTCTTACCTAGAAAAATAAATATTTCACACTGAAACAGTTGAGTAGACAAGAGATTGTTAATCCTAAAGCACTAAAGTTAATGACAGCCATCTTGGCAATGTACTAGGGAGGATGGGCTCAAATTTCCCCAGGAGTTGCCTCATTTTTTTTGAGCAAATAGCTTTTTTTGGAGTAACTTAAAAATCGCAAATTTCCCCATTTAACTTGCTCCAGTGTAAGTCAGTTAGTTAGGTTTTTTTCTAGTTTAGTTTGTTCTCTCCAAAAGGGGGCGTGACAAGCCACTTACATCTCTTCTGGCCATAGAAGCAAATTTGGCCAGCTGAAAGTTACTTCAAACTAACTTAAGCAAGTGTATGTGGCCACTTTTGTAGGCACAGAAAAACCTTATCTACATTTAAGAAATCAGCGCGTGTAGCCAGAGATTAGGGGGAGGGGGTGGGGGGGGGGGAGGTGAGTTAGAGGATTCTAAAGCACTAAAGACCTTCACAACATCAGCACAACATCTTCAGCACAACAGCTGCACAACATCATCAAAAATAAATGAAAGATAAATCAGCTACTGAAAATAGAACAGTCCTACCTTGCCGACTGCAGAACACACCGGCTAGCCCACCTGCCAGGGCTAGGGGCGGCAGGCACGCATGACTGTAGGGGTGGGGGATTTTTACTTTTTACAGTTGTCCCTAAATGTTGCGATGTCCTAGTGGAACATGATTCAGTTTTAATGCAAAATATCTTTTATTGGATATTTTACAGTGCACTTCAACAGCAACAACAACAACAACAGCAACAACAGCAAAGAAAGGCTGCACCCAACCCTCACCCACATCTTGGGGAAAGTGCACTTCCTCATAGGGTCGGTGATGATGGTGGGGGGGGGGGGGGGTAGTTGGGGGCCCGTCTTGGGTCTGACCGGTGGCTAGTGCGTGGATTGAAGTGGGAGTGGCATTTGAGTATCCAGCCTTTGTGCCCTTATTACAGAAGCCAGCTCCGTCATGGCATCTGCCATCGTTTGCACACCCTCTGAAATGCCCGCCCTCACTTCCCGTCTCAGTGTGGAGATTTCGTCCGACAGTGTCGCTACCTCATCACGCACCCCACTGACAACCGCCACGAGTGATCGTGTGATGGCGTTGGTCTCCTCACCCAATGACAGAACCTGATTAACTTCTGCTGAGGGCTGCATCTCAGGAGAGACTGGTCGGCTTCTCCTTCCATGGGTCTGCCTAGTGGCATCCCTCCAGTGCAAGACGCAGGTTGGGACGGTGAGGCACTGGGTGTCCCAAGATGCATTTCACGATCGCCACTGGGACCCGCGACCTCGGAAGGTGGGAAACCATGGAATGTCGCCGAGGAGCTCATGGAGGTTTCTGGCAGTGTGATGCCCTGTGCTATGGACTGATCCATATCCCGGTCAGCATTCTCCCGTCCTCCTCCCCCCACCCGCCTTGGTCTGGAGTGCAGTATCTGGATCCTCTGGTGGATCTTCAGGATGTTGAGGAGTGTCTTCTTCTTCTGCAAAATACAACAGAACAGTCAAATGGTTAGCAGCACAGGAGGGGGCAGGATGGGTGGCATGAGTAGTCTCATGCATAGCAGGCCAGTCAGCAGGTTGATTTATAGGGCGACGATGCATTTCAATGACTCACCCTCACCTTCGCGTGTGGGTCCAGCTTGTGCAGAGCTGATTCTTTTTCTGCCGGTGCAACTCAGCAAAGCAGCAACCCTCTGTTCCAGAGGTGACAGTTGGTGCAGATTTGGCAGCCCTCCTCCTGTTCTAAGTCTTTCCCTTTTGTTGTGGGCCAATTTCTTCTGCAAAGATGAAAATATTAATTTTCAGACATGGTGCACTTCTGATGGGTGGGACACATACAGATGGTCACATTTTCAATTGGAATTCAATTTAAAGATGAAGATATTACTTACACTCACTACTTGACCAACGTCCGGCCATTTCTTCTTGCACTGGCTTCCAGATCTTGCGGTATTGACCCCAGCGGAGTATTCTTCTGCAACTATTCTTCTTCTCATTTCCTTGGGTGAAACTTTTGACGGACCACTCTTGCTGATATCCAGCTCCAGCCATTTCTCCTCAATGACGGTCACTAGTTTCTCCACTTTCTCATGGAGGAAATTCTTTGTTCGTGTTGCACGCTCTTGCGCCATTTGTGTATTGGACTTACACTCAGGTAATGTTCAAAAATCACACTTCTCACCTTTCTTCCACCTATCCAGCACTCCTTTCCACTCCCTCAGCCACACAAAAATCAATATTTAAACCTTACCTTTATATATGGTCCTTTACCAATGATACTGAGGAAGCTCTCCCTTTAATTGGCCACTTACCAAGCTTCCTGTTGCACTGCGCATGCGCACACGCTGAAACGGCCATTGCGCATGCGCGCACGCTCAAACAGACATGCGTCCCCCTACCGGCACTCCACGAGACACTGGGCCCAAGCCCCGCCCCCCACAGGCTCTGCAGCACCACGCCGATGGATCCGGACGACGAGGGAGCGGCCAAAGTGGAAGGTAAGTTTTTGGTGCTTTTCTTGACTTCGAAAGTCGGTGTGCCACCCTTAACTGTGCCGCTCTAGGTGGCTAGGGAAATTTGGGCCCAATGATGGGAAATCTTCTTAAAGGTGCAAAATACAATAATTCTTGAATGGTGGTAAAACAAATTATGAACTAAATTGATGATACTAACAATCACAAACTCATCACATGAAAATAGTATATTTTAAATTAATATTTTGTATCTTGTTGAGATGACAGCCACATGTATAAAGTAACATGCAATAAGTAGGTAAAGAATATTATGAGCAATATTAAGCTGCCATCTTGGTTACTCCCAAATTATTTAAATTGTCCACTTCATTATATGTATGTGTCTAATTTGCAATACACATTCTGTAATAATGCAATACTTCTACTTTTGATGTAGTAGTCTCATGCTCTTAATATTAATTAACTATATTAACTTACCATGATTGTTTCAATGAAATATATCAACATATTTCACCAAATGAATGCGATCGAAGCCAAAATTCTGTGATTTCTGGCAGTAAACCAGATACCAATCATACAGTCCTCAGAACGTGTGAAAAGGAGACAGGAATGGATAGAATACAGCACCTAGCAATTATGTCTCTGATTAATCAACATCGAAGTGATTATTGCACTCATGATGGATGTTGACTTGAATCATTTGGCTGCTGTTATACTACCACGTTTGTGTTGATTTAAAATAGTTGCTGGTATGCACCAATGCAAAGGTGGCAGCATAACACAGAGGTCAGGTTGACAATCTTGACTCCGGAGTGCACTAACGCAATAGTTCGGGGACCACCTACACTAGGACACAGTGTCACAGTGCTTTGGCTTCACACTGGGTGTGCAATAACTCCAGCCCAGTGGGAAGCCACTTTTAAAATGACCAGGTGTCCATTGGACCTCCTGTGAACTTTATGATCTTACTTTGATTCTTTTCAATATTATGAGAGAAATGGTGTTTCCATGCATTTCTTCATATAACATTAGATTTCTAGGTCGTAGAGCTCTGCACAGATCCAAGCACAGATGCACAGTGCCTCTCCATCACTGAGCCTAGTACAATGTGTAATTAGGATCTACTGGCTGCACATGAAACTACACAGATTCTTCGACCCTTATCTATAGTATAATGGTGGGAAATATGACAGCCTAACCGCTACACTTAAAAAATGGCAAATTGTTGACTTTCTTAATCCTTTTATATTTGATCCCCTCACCCTTAATTTGGATTAGACAAATGAGTTACTTCAGCCATAAACTTGAGCTCATCCAAATTCTTGCTGTCCATATTCTAACTCACACTAATCACCCATCACCCCTGTGTTTGCTCACCTATATAGGCTCCCGGTCTGACAAAGCCTCAATTTTAAAATTTTCTTCCATGTTTGCAAATCCCTCATGGCCTCGCCCCTCCCTATTTCTGTAACCTCCTCTAACCCTCCGACCCGCCGAGATCTCTGCACTCCTCCAAATCTGGCCTTTTACACACCCCGATTTTCATCATTCCACCATTGGTGGCTGTACCTTCAGCTGCCTAGGCCCTATGCTGTGGAATTCCCTCCGTAAACCTCTCCGCCTCTCTACCTCTCTCTCCTCCTTTAAGACACTCCTTAAAACCTTTCACCTGTCCTAATATCCCTTTATGTGGCTCGGTATCAAATTTTGTCTGATAACGCACTTGTGAAACACCGTGGGAGTTTTTACAACATTAAAGTCGCTATGTCAATGCAAGTTGTTGTTACAGTGTAGTGACATACACAAATTGCACCCATTTTGTACCATTTTCAATTAAGAATGGCCAGTTCATTTAAAAAATAGCAAAATGTCTGTAAAAATGCATATAATGTCACTGTTCTCCTTCTATTTTATAGGTTACACAGTCAGCTCCTTCATCATAATTATGTTTGTTGAGATTTCCTATCACATATGATGCCCTGGGTCCTGTTGCAGCAGTATATCCATGAAGAAAGCACCTTAGCTTGTGTTATGAAATACTGTATATGAATCTATTTTCTGCAAAAACATATTGTTGTTACAAAAGGATTGTGTTCCTAACGCAGATGAGACTGCACACAGGAAGGTTAAAGTAGCAGTGACCACAGTTTTTATTAAGGCACTCCAGAGTGAGGAACAGGCCTTAGGGGCTGGCTTATATACAGTGCTCCCAAGAGATGCTGGGATCCCTTGGGACTTCAGGGGATGAGCTCCCAGGTGGCAGAACATGGGAGTGCATGCTTTACAGATACACAACATCACTCCCCCCGCAAAGTCAAAGTGAAAACTATTTACAAGGTGAGGCGGTCGGGAGCCTTTCTTTCCCTGCTGGACCGCCTCGGTACAAATGCTTGTTCTGGTGTGTTCGTTGTTCCCTCGCTGGGCTGGCGTGTTGTTGGCCCTGCAGGGCTGCTAGGTGAGCCGGGCCTTGCTGGGCTGTTGGGCATGATGGGTTCGATTTCTTGTTCCGGCATGGTGTCGTTGATCCTTTGGGCTCGAAAAAGGTGGTGTCTGCTGTAGGTTGTTCAGGGCGGCCTGTGAACCGCAGCCTTGTTTGGTCCAGGTGCTTTCCTGCAAATTTGTCCATTGTCTAGTTTGACTACATACACCCGATTCCCTCGTTATCACCGTGCCCGCGATTCACTTGGGACCATGTCCGTAGTTTAGCTCATACACAGGATCATTCAGATCAATTTCCCCTGACACGGTGGCGCGACCATCGTTTACATTTTGTTGCTGCCGCCTGCTCTCTACCTGATCATGCAGGTTGGGGTGAACCAGCGAGAGTCTAGTTTTAAATGTCCTTTTCATAAGTAGCTCAGCCGGGGGCACCCCTGTGAGCGAGTGGGGTCTCGTGCGGTGGCTGAGCAGTACTCGGGACAGGCGGGTTTGGAGTGAGCCTTCTGTGACTCGTTTAAGGCTCTGTTTGATGGTTTGTACTGCCCGCTCTGCCTGCCCATTGGAGGCTGGTTTAAACGGGGCCGAGGTGACATGTTTGATCCCATTGCGGGTCATAAATTCTTTAAATTCGGCACTGGTGAAACATAGCCCGTTGTCACTGACCAGTATGTCAGGCAGGCCATGGTGGCAAACATAGCCCTCAGGCTTTCAATGGTGGCGGTGGTGGTGCTTCCCGACATTATTTCACATTCAATCCATTTTGAAAAAGTAACCACCACCACCAGGAACATTTTACCGAGAAACGGGCCGGCATAGTCGACATGGATCCTCGACCACGGTCTGGAGGGCCAGGACCACAAACTTAGTGGTGCCTCTCTGGGCGCGTTGCTCAACTGAGCACCTACGCTGCATTGCCGTACACAGGACTCTAAGTCACAGGACTCATACCGAGCCACCACACGTGGGATCTGGCTATTGCTTTCATCATTACTATACCCGGGTGTGTGCTGTGGAGATCCGAGATGAACGTCTCCCTGCACTTTTTTGGGAGCACTACGCAGTTACCCCACAACAAGCAGTCTGCCTGAATGGACAGCTCGTCCTTTCGCCGCTGGAATGGCTTAATTGGCTCTTGTATTTCAACGGGGATGCTGGCCCAGCTCCCATGCAGTGCACAGTTTTTTACTAGGGACAGCAGAGGATCTTGGCTGGTCTAAGTCCCAATCTGGCGGGCCGTGACAGGTGATTTATCATTTTCAAACGCTTCCATGACCATCAACAAGTCTGCGGGCTGCGCCACCATCAACAAGTTTGCAGGCTGCGCCATTTCCACCCCCGTGGTGGACAATGGTAGCTGACTGAGAGCATCCGCACAGTTCTCGGTGCCTGGCCTGTGGCGGATGTATAGTTATATGCTGATAGCGCGAGTGCCCACCTTTGTATGCGGGCTGAGGCATTAGTATTTATCCCCTTGTTTTCAGCGAGCAGGGATGTGAGGGGCCTGTGATCGGTTTCCAGCTCAAATTTGAGGCCAAACAGGTACTGATGCATTTTCTTTACCCCGAACACACACGCTAATGCTTCTTTCTCAATCATGATGTAGGCCCTCTCAGCTTTAGACAAGCTCCTGGAAGCATAGGCGACAGGTTGCAACTTCCCCGCAACGCTAGCTTGTAATGCACACTCGACTCCGTATGACGACGCGTCACATGCTAGCACAAGTCTTTTACATGGGATATACAATACAAGCAGCTTGTTGGAGCATAAAATGTTTCTGGCTTTCTCAAAAGCAATTACTTGGTTTTTCCCCCATACCCAGTTCTCACCTTTGTGCAATAACACATGTAAAAGGGTGCTTAACCCCGGTAGGAAGTTACCAAAATAGCTGAGGAGTCTCAGGAACGACCGCAGCTCCATGACGTTCTGTGGCCTGGGTGCGTTCCTGATAGCCTCTGTCTTGGCGTCTGTGGGCCAAATGCCGTCCGCCGCGATCTTTTTCCCCCAAAACTCCACTTCTGTTGCCATGAAGACACATTTCGACCTCTTCAGCCGCAGCCCTACGCGATCCAGTCGCTGGAGGACCTCCTCCAGGTTTTGTAGGTGCTCGGCGGTGTCCCGGCCTGTGACCAATATGTCGTCCTGAAAGACCATCGTGTGTGGTACCGACTTGAGTAGCCTCTCCATTTTTCTCTGGAAGATTGCTGCAGCCGACTGAATTCCAAACGGGCATCTGTTGTAGATGAACAGTCCCTTGTGAGTGTTGATGCAGATGAGGCCCGTCGAAGACTCCTCCAGTTCCTGCGTCATGTAGGCCGAAGTCAGGTCGAGCTTGGTCTTGCCTCCTGCCAGCGTTGCAAATAGGTCATCTGCCTTAGGTAGCGGGTATTAGTCCTGTAGCGAGAAACGATTAATAGTTACTTTATAATCGCCGCAAATCCTGACCGTGCCATCACTTTTGAGTACTGGAACAATCGGGTTGGCCCACTTGCTGAATTCCACTGGGGAGATGATGCCCTTGCGTTGCAGCCTGTCCAACTCGATTTCCACTCTCTCCCTCATCATGTGAGGTACCGCTCGCGTCTTGTGGTGAATGGGTCGTGCCTCTGGGACCAAGTGGATCCGCACCTTCGCCCCGGAAAAGTTTCAAATGCCTGGCTCAAAGAGGGAAGGAAATTTTTTAGGAACCTGGGTACATGATGTCATCCCAGTTCCAGCAGATTTTGCCCAGCCACTCCTTCCAAGCAGTGTGGGGCTATCGCCCAGGACAATCCAGAGTGGCAGTTCGTGCACCATGCCCTCGTAGGTGACCTTGATCATGGCGCTGCCCAGGACAGTGATAAGCTCTTTGGTATACGTTCTCAGTTTCGTGTGAATGGAGCTCAGGGCTGGTCTGAATGCCTTGTTGCACCACAGTCTCTCAAACATCTTTTTACTGATGATGGATTGGCTAGTGCCAGCGTCCAGTTTCATGGCTAATGGTAAGCCAAACAATTTTGCGTTAAGCATTATAGGTGGACATTTCGTCGAAAATGTGTGCACCCCATGTACTTCAGCATCTGCCTCCTCTCTCTGAGGCTCAAAATTGCTTTGATCCACCATGGACCGATTTTCCTCTGCCACGTGGTGGTTAGCAGGTTTTGCAGAGCTTGCAGCTCGTTTGCAAGCTGGTTGGAGGTGCCCCATTGTTCCACAGCTCTTGCAAACATACCCTTTGAAGTGGCATGAATAGGCTGAATGGAAGCCTCCACAATGCCAACAAGGTATGAATTGCCTTGCATTCATCCTTTGTTGGGGACTCTGAGTCATCTGGGTCACCTGAGGCCTGCTGGCAGTTGCAGACTCGTGGGTTCTGCTCTGTACATTTCTGCTCGCAAACACAGTTCCAGTTAATTTATGAACATTGCTAGTACTTGTGTGCTGAGAGATTTGTTTGGTGTTATCACTGGTGTACATAAATGCCTGTGCTATCGCAATGGCCTTACTGAGGGTCGGTGTCTCTACAGTCAAAAGTTTTCGTAGGATGGTCTCGTGGCCAATGCCCAGTACAAAAAAGTCTTTGAGCATTTGCTCCAGCTAGCCATCAAACTCACATTGTCCTGCAAATCGCCTTAGCTCGGCGACGTAGCTCGCCACTTCCTGACCTTCAGATCGCTGGCACGTGTAGAACCAATACCTCGCCATCAGCATGCTCTCCCTTGAGTTAAGATGCTCCCGAACCAGTGTACACAGCTCCTCATACGACTTATCTGTGGGTTTTACCTGAGCCAGAAGATTCTTCATGAGGCTGTAGGTTGGTGCCTTGCAGACTGTGAGAAGGACCGCTCTTCTTTTTGCAGAGCTTTCTTCTCCGTCCAGCTCGTTTGCTACAAAGTACTGGTCTAGCCATTAGACATAGGCTTCCCAGTCCTCACCCTCCGAGAACTTCTCCAGGAAGCCCACAGTTTGCTGCATCTTTGCGTTGGATTCGTATTCTCGTCGCCAGTTGTTGTGTTCCTAACACAGATGAGGCTGCACACAGGGAGGTTAAAGTAACAGTGACCTCAGTCTTTAATAAGACACTCCAGAGTGAGGAACAGGCCTTAGGGGCTGGCTTATGTACAGTGCTCCCAAGGGATGCTGGGATCCCTTGGGACTTCAGGGGATAAGCTCCCTGGTGGCGGAACATGAGAGTGCATGCTTTACAGATACAGAAGAAAAAGTATTTGCGAATTGCCCATTCAGAACAATGCAATTACGCAATGAAATGTTACTAAGTTCGTCAGATAGATCAGAAATGTATAAAGTGTATATTTTTGTTCAGTGATGAAGATATTTCTGGCTATCCAGCAGCTTAATTTCAGGTGCCTGCAGCATGCCGGTCACATGTAGGCCCAGGCTCAAGCCCAATATTGGGTGGTCATTTGGTCTACCAATTCCGGTACAGGGCTCACTCCCTGTGTCCAGTTTCTTGGCTAATGCTTTTAATTCACCAGTGGTAGTTACCACCAATGTGGAGTGGTTGCAATGCTGCAAAACTCTCCAGACTATTATTTTCCAATTCTAAACTTAAATCATTAGGGGGAAAAAACTGGACGACAAATTAATTGATGCAAAATTAATTGATTTTCAGCAAATTTATGTAAATAGTTCTGACAACAGCTAAGCATGTGTGTGTAGTTTTCTGCTGGTAACTCATACCAACTGGTTTGGGATTAGTGCCAAAATCACTTCCTGTCAGATGCTTAAATAAAGAGTTGCCATGGCGAGGGCAGACAGAAAACACCTTTATCTCCTTCACCTTATCTGTCTGGGCTCAATTTGAACTCTGGCTCTCAAATATATTGTACCACCCAGTCCCTTTCCACTCCCCAAATTCTAAATTGGCTCTGAAGTGGATGTGTGCATTAGTCTAAGGAGATCCGCAGAACACAATTCTATTTGGACGTCTATCTTATTTTGGAAAGGTTCAGCGTGAGTGTAGACCTCCACACCCACCTGCCTTTCTTTGGAGGTTGGTTTCATGCTGCATGCAAAGTATTCAAAACACCAGTGTTGCAGCATGTTTTTGTCTGGCTTTTAAGATTCCTCGGTGGGCCTTTGGGAAAGAATAAGACGACATGTTTGTCATTTTTTGAGTGTGGCGGTTAGGCTGTCATATTTACTTTGATTTCTTTATTAATAGGATTAGGTTTCCTGGCACAGAATTACAAGCTGGGTCTGGTAAAATTACCTGTACTGTGCAGGTTAGAAATCCTTCCTCTATCAGTGAGCAATCACAGCATTCCTCCTTTCTACCAGCAAATCCCTTCACCTGATCCTCTCTGCTTGCCTGCTCCACAGCTCACAACATTTCAAACCATTTACTCCTCCTTTGATTTCTTTAACCCTCAATGTACCAAAGCAGCATAATATCTGTAAAACACAATAAGCAGGAAGAGTTTAACTTTAAATAGGTTGACATTCTAAGATTAATTTCCTATTGCTCCATCTCTACACTCACCCAATTATAATGTGGCAAACTGCATTTTAAAATAAATGCTCCTACTTTTAGCAGTCCCATGGTCTGCAAACTAGTTCCTCTGTCGTCCATCCATTTTCATTATGAATAATAATAATAACATCATTCCTGAAGCAATTAATTCGTTGGATCTATTTGGTTTTCCCATGGCCCTTTTTATTCTGTTTTATAAATATAAGATGAAATCCTGATTCTACTGGAGCATGCAAGTTATTGTACTGTAAGATGGTCCTTTTACTCTGAGATTGCACATGATAACTGTGACTGTGACAATCACACCTATCAGTTTGGTGTTGAGTGGGCTGATGTCAACGGTCATGCAGAAATTCTTTTCTTATCTCCAAAGGTGAGAAATTGTGAATGAAAAAGCACAGAAACTAACCTGGTTATAAAAATGTGCATGTTGAAGAATTAATTACTACGTCCCTTCTGTTGCCTAGCCCCTAAGCTCTGGAACTCCCTGCCTAAACCTCTCCGCATCTCTACCTCTCTTTCCTCCTTTTAAGACGCTTCTTAAAAACTATCTCTTTGACCAAGCTTTTGGTCACCTGCCCTAATTTCTCCTTATGTGGTTCGGTGTCAAATTTTTCATCTCATAATACTCCTGTGAAGCACCTTGGGGTGTTTCACTATGTTAAAGGCTCTATATAAATACAAGTTGTTGCTGTTGCAGAGCTGGGTGTCATCAGCGTACATGTGGAAACTGATGCTGTGTTTTCAGATGATGTCGCCAAGGGGCAACACGTAGATGAGAAATAGGAGGAGCCAAGGATAGATCCTTGGGGAACACCAGAGGTAACGATGCGGGGGTGGGAAGAGAGCTGTTGCAGGTGATTCTCTGGCTACGATTAGATAGATAAGAGTGGAACCAGGCGAATGCAGTCCCATCCAGCTGGACAACGGTGGAGAGGGGTTGGAGATAGATGGTGTGGTCAACCGTGTCAAAGACTGCAGACAAGTCAAGAAGGGCAAGGAGGGATAATTTGCTTTTGTCACAGTCACAAAGGATATCCTTTGTGACTTTGCTGAGAGCCGTTTCGGTATTGTGGCAGGCACAGAAACCTTATTGGAGGGATTCAAACATGGAATTGCGGGAAATATGGGCACGGTCCAAATCCTTCAGTAGCTTAGAAATTGAGTGCTGTAGTTGTCATGTATGTACTTTCTGTTTGTAGCCACCAGATGGTGTAATTGTTGGAGGCCACTGAGCAGCACACACATGATGCTGCTCAGGTATAAAAGGCCAGCCATTTTGAGAGTCAGGCACTTTGGGCCTAAATCAGAGCCAAGGTTGTACCTTACTTAGTTAAACAGTATTCAGTTTGAACCTTTATTGCATTCATAACATTTGGAGACGAGAGTACAAGAACCTTTGTTCACAAAATGAGCACGATTGGATTTTTAGAGCGATTCCTGGAAGGAGATTGGGCAGACTTTGTAAGCAACAAAATGAATGGGGTCGATGATGTAGATCGTCACCGGGCCGTGTTCCTCACTGTGTGCAGTTCAAAGATCTACGGTCTGATAAAGAATCTACTTGTTCCTAGTGACCCAACAGAGAAAACGTACGAGGAGTTGTGCACATTGGTATGGGAGCACCTCAAGCCAGATGACGGCATCATCATCTCGAGATACAGATTTTATAAACGGGTTCGATTGGAGGGCCAGAGCGCGGCAGAATTCGTTGCCAACCTGAGACGTCTAGCGGGGCCGTGCAAGATTGGGACGGTGTTGGCAGACATGCTGCGGGACTTCTTTGTTATCGGTATCAACCATGAGGTGATCCTGCGCAAACTTCTGGTGGTGGAGGAGTTGAATTTAAAAAGGGCCATCCAGATCGCTCAATCATGTATAACGACAGACAGGAGTTTAAAGCAAATATCGGTGAAGAACCGAACCTCGGCAAGTACTGTAAATGCGATTGATTCGGTGCTCGGCAGAACGGCATATGGCAGGGCCTATCCGGCTGCGTTCGCGAAACCTGTGGCTGCCCAAAGTCCACCAATGGAAATGTATCCGACTTCTCCGTGTTGGCGTTATGGGGGAAATCATCGGCACCAGCAGTGCCGATTTAAGCAATATAGTTGCAATGGCTGTCTGAGAGTGGGGCATCTCCAGCACAAGTGTCCGCAGCTGAACAAGCGAGCTGCGACACACCACGTGGAGGATGAGAGTCAGACTAGCGCGGATCCGGATACGCAATCTGAGATGCCAGAGGAGGAAGTGTATGGACTGTGCTCCTTCATAACCAAGAATAAACCAATTTTGATTAATGTGAAGTTTAACGGGATACCGGTATCGATGGAACTAGACACAGGGCGAATCAATCGATCATGAACGAGAGGGCATTTAATAGGCTGTGGGATACTAAGACTGTGAGGCCCAGGCTGAGTCCTGTTAACGCCAAGCTGCGCACGTACACCAAAGAACTGATAAAGGTGATTGACAGTGCACAAATTAATGTGTCATATAACGGTGCGGTTCACGAGTTACCACTGTGGACTATTCGGCAGGAGCTGGTTGGAGAAAATCAGATGCGACTGGAACGACATAAAGGTGTTGTCATCGGTGGAAGATACATGTGCCCAAGTATTGAGCAAGTTCTCCTCGCTGTTCGAACCGGGTATTGGCAACTTCACGGCAGCCAAGATGCAGATCCACGTGGACTTAGATGCAAGACCCGTCCATCATAAAGCTCGGGCAGTGCCTTAAATGATGAGGGAGAAGGTCGAAATTGAACAGGACAGACTCCAGCGTGAAGAGATCATATCACCGGTCGAATTTAATGAATGGGCCAGCCCCATTGTTCCTGTGCTGAAAAGTGATGGCACAGTCAGAATCTGTGGAGACTACAAGGCTACGATCAACAGGGTTTCGAAGCAAGATCAGTACCCTTTAGCGAAGGCTGA
The DNA here is from genome assembly GCF_044704955.1 of Pristiophorus japonicus. Lineage (NCBI taxonomy): Eukaryota > Metazoa > Chordata > Chondrichthyes > Pristiophoridae > Pristiophorus > Pristiophorus japonicus. The sequence continues at coordinate 177,065,207 of NC_091982.1, read as the reverse complement.
TGACTTGTTTGCGACGCTAGCCAGAGGGAAGTCGTTCACAAAACTGGACTTGACGTCGGTTTATATGGCACAGGAGTTGGTCGAGACGTCGAAGAGACTTACGTCCAGTAACACGCACAGAGGACTGTTTATTTACCACAGGTGCCCTTTCGGAATTTGCTCGGCTGCAGCAATATTCCAGAGGAACATGGAAAGTCTACTGAAGTCCGTTCCCAGAACCGTCGTGTTCCAAGATGACATCCTGATCACCGGCCATGACTCCAAGGAACATCTGAACATCTGAGGTTTTACTGCATTTGGATAGAGTGGGACTCAGACTTAAACGCTCGAAGAGCGTCTTCATGGCACCGGTGGTCGAATTCCTCGGGAGGCAAATCGCCGCTGATGGCATCAGACCTACTAACGTGAAAACCAAGGCCATCAAGAATGCACCCAAGCCGCAGAATGTGACGGAGCTGCGTTCGTTTCTGGGTCTACTCAACTATTTTGGTAGCTTCCTACGTAAATTGAGCACCTTACTAGAACCAATGCACATGCTATTGAGAAAAGGCGACAACTGGGTGTGGGGTGCATCGCAAGACAGAGCTTTCAAGAAAGCCACCAATCCGCTTTGCTCGAACAAGCTGCTGGTACATTATGACCCATGTAAATGATTAGTTTTGGCCTGTGATGCATCATCATATGGAATAGGTTGCGTACTCCAACAAGCCAATGAGTCGGGGAAACTTCAATCTGTCGCGTATGTATCCAAAAGTTTGTCTAAAGCAGAAAGAACCTACAGCATGGTAGAAAAAGAAGCTTTAGCGTGTGTGTATGGTGTTATAAAGATACATCAATACCTGTTTGGTCTGAGGTTCGAATTAGAGACTGATCACAAGCCGCTCATTTCATTGTTTTCAGAGAGCAAAGGTATCAATACCAATGCTTCACCCCGTATCCAAAGGTGGGCGCTGACATTATCTGCCTATGATTATGTCATTTGCCACAGACCTGGCACAGAGAATTGTGCCGATTCTTTGAGCCAGTTGCCGTTGCCCACACCGGAGGTGGAAAGGCCACAATCGGCAGATCTAATGTTAATCATGGATGATTTTGAGAGTGAAGGAATCCCTGTCACGGCTCAACAAGTTAAGACCTGGACCAGCCAGGGCCCAATTTTATCGGTGGTAAAGGGTTGCATCCTCAAAGGGGATTGGTCTGCCATACCTAAGCAAATGTGCGAGGAGGCCAAACCGTACACTTGTCGCAAGGACGAACTGTCTATTCAAGCAGATTGCATATTGTGGGACAATCGCATTTTAATGCCCAAGAAAGGGAGAGAGAAGTTCATGTGTGAGTTATACAGCACACATCCTGGTATAGTGATGATGAAGGCCATCGCCAGGTCCCATGTATGGTGGCCAGGAATTGATTCTGAGCTGGAAGCATGCGTGCATCAGTGCATCACCTGCATGCAGCTCAGCAAAGCACCAGCGGAATCGCCGCTGAGTCTGTGGTCGTGGCCATCCAAACCTTGGTCCAGGATCCATGTAGATTTTGCAGGTCCCTTCCTGGGCAAGATGTTTTTAGTGGTGGTGGACGCTTATTCGAAGTGGATAGAATGCATAATCATGTCATCCAGTACGTCCAGGGCAACCATAGAGAATCTCAATAGCCATGTTCGCGACACATGGTCTGCCTGACAAAGTGGTGAGCGACAATGGGTTGTGCTTCACCAGTCAGGAGTTTCAGGAGTTTGTGAAACTTAATGGCATAAAACATGTAAGGTCAGCATGGTTCAAGCCTGCGTCCAACGGACAAGCTGAACAAATTATCAAGTAAAGCATGAGGAGAGTAACCGAAGGGTCACTGCAGACCTGCTTGTCCTGCATACTGCTGAGTTACAGGACAAGACTCCGCACACTCACAGGGGTCTCGCCTGCTGAACTCATGATGAAAAGAGGTCTTAAGACCAAGCTATCTCTGGTACACCCGGATTTAAATAATCATGTTGAATACAGAAGACAAAGTCAACAAGGGTACCATGATCGCACAACTGTGTCACGCGAGATTTCTGTTAATGATCCTGTATATGTGTTGAACTATGGTCAGGGTCCCAAATGGATTGCTGGTACGGTCATGGCCAAGGAGGGCAACAGAGTATTTGTTATTAAGCTCAAGAATGGGCAAACTTGCAGGAAAAACATGGATCAGACATAGCTAAGGCACACAGACGAGCCAGAGCAGTCGGACAAAGAAACCATCAATGACCAACCAACCTACCAGCAGTCTTCAGAGGACTCAAGGGTCATCAGTGAACCTGGAATTTCCAGCACGGACCTGTTCAATAAAAATGGACTTGCAATTCCTGACATGGCCACTACCACCCCCAACAAGTCAGTCATCCAGCCATCAGCCACAACAGACCCTGCACACTCACCCAAGACTGGAATCGAACTGAGACGGTCAACCCGGGAGTGCAAAGCACCGGATCATCTCAACCTGTGAAAGACCGTGACAAGATCTCAGAGGGGGGTTATTGTCATGTAGGTAGATTCTGTTTGTAGCCACCAGATGGCGTCATTGTTGGAGGCCACTGAGCAGCAGGCACATGGTGCTGCTCAGGTATAAAAGGCCTGCCATTTTGAGAGTCAGACAATTTGGGCCTAAATAAAGCAGAGCCAAGGATGTACCTTGCTTAGTTAAACAGTACTCTGTTTGAACCTTTATTGCATATATAACAGTAGTGATCTTCACTGACACAGGCAGTGCAGTGGAAGATCAGTGCTGGGATTTCAGGCCTCCTCTAGTAGATGACATTGTTTTCTGAGGACTGTTATGTATGCAAACCTCACCAATGGTAAGAATTGCCACCAGGAGGCACACCTGTGGGAGACCTAAGGGTCACCTGTGCACCCTGGGCAAGCAGGTATAAAAGGCAATCCACCATGCTGCTTCCTCACTTTGGAGTTACATTAAAGAGACCAAACTCACATTGGTTTGAGCTTACAACATACTCTTGTGGAGTTATTCTGAACACAATAATGACCTTCCCACTAAAGCAGAGCTTCTAGAGACATTGCTCCTTACGAAGGTCGATGAATATTCTTCGAGGTCTATGGGCTAGCCTTTCCACTTCATATTGCCCATCTAAGGCCCATCTATCACCCAAAACGGACCTCTATCGCCCATTTTCATGAAAAAGTGGAAACTAGGCCCAAAGCATCGCTGGTAAAAAAGGTGCCCAAGTTTCCACTCCGATCGCAGAAATGATCGCCCACACAAGGCCCATTCCAAGTTTCGGCACCTAGCATGCACTTTGCTGGGCCGATGCAAGGCCCATAAGAGTGCTGAGAAATAGTTGCTTTTACTGGGCTTAACAGAAGGAAATGGGCACTACGGACGCCATTTTGAAGATCGGAGGAAGGGTGGAGGCAACAGAAAAGAAGGAGCTAAATAGTTGTGAGTTATTTAGAGAGTTAATTTAAAGATAATTCTACTCAGAATATTAGATCAGGGTATATAAAGTAGGTATTATCAAGTTATTTTGGAAATAGGTTTTATATCTTGACATTATTTTGGAAATAGCTTTTACATAGTGAAATTATTTACTGATATTGTTGGGGCCTATTAAACTGACTGGTATACAGCATAGAGAGTACCGAGAGTACAGAGTACAGTGATTAGAGAGTGTAGAGGAAAGAGATTATATTACATTAGTGAAAGTAATTATTGATAGTGATTATGGGGCCTATGCTTTCCCTGTCTTTAATTGCAACTGCTCACACACTGGTTACTGAAAGGATCAATCGAAGAGGTGGCAGAGGAATGCGTAGACGGAGACAAAGACAGAGGAGGAGACCATACAGCCAACGAAGGTACTTGGAAAAGCAATCTTACCTGAACTTGTCTGAAAATGCTTGCCTTAGGGGGCTGCGATTCTGGAAGGAGGTCATCGATGAGATATGCCACTCGTCAAGGGTGATTTACAGCCTTCCAACACCATTAGAACCGCACTGTCCGTTGAGATGAAGGTTACTGCTGCCCTAGCCTTCTACGCATCGGGATCTTTTCAGGCTTCAGCTGCCGACATCTGCCATATCTCTCAGCACGCTACACACTGCTGCATTCAACAGGTAACTGAAGCCCTTTACGCTCGCAGGATGGACTTCGTAAGCTTCCCAATGACCAGGGAGGCATGGACCGAAAGGGCTTTGGGTTTCTTCAGGATATCACAGTTCCCCAAGCTACAGGGAGCAATAGACTGTACGCACATTGCCCTGAAAGCACCCTTAAAGAATGCGGAGGTGTTTCATAAAAGAAAGGGGTTTCACTCCCTAAATGTGCAGCTTGTTGTCGACTGCAATCAAACAATTCTGACAGTAAATGCTACATTTCCTGGCAGCATCCATGATGCGCACATCCTACGTGAAAGTGTATCCCTGACTTGTTTGTCAATCAGCCAGAATGTCACGGTTGGATGCTGGGGGATAAAGGATATGGCCTTGCCAGTTGGCTGATGACCCCTCGGCGTAATCCCGTCACTGAAGCACAGAAATGTTATAATGAAAGTCACATAGCGACTCGCAACATCGTTGAAAAGACAATTGGAGTCCTAAAACAGCGCTTCAGATGCCTGGATCATTCTGGAGGCAGCCTACAGTATCACCCTGACCAGATCGCAGAGTTTATTGTGGTGTGTTGCATGCTGCATAACCAAGCTATAAGGAGAGGACAAGTAATGCCAGATCAGGCTGCAGGTCCACCTCCAGAAGGAGGGGAGACAGAAAAGCCAGCCAGTGAGGATGAAGAGGAGGAAGAGGCAGAAGAGGACGCAGGTGAGGACATAGAGGAGTGCAATCAGCCTGGCGATCTATCACCGGGACCACCACCCCCCTCCCGAAGACCAGTAGCCGGGGCAGTTACACGGCCGCTAAGCTGTTGCATCAGCAGCTCATTAATGAACATTTGCATGAACTATCATTATGGATTTTCAAATATTCATTTACAGTTATGGTTAATCAAAAGTTTCATTTGCATGGGGTTTCATTGTTGTCTTGCCTGTACTGGCCTATCATCGGCATTAATGCTTACTTTAAGTAAAGTTTAAGTAAAGTACTGCTACAATAAAAGAATAAACAAGTAAGGATGAACAACTGTAAATTTGTTAACTAAGAGAGAAGGCACAAAATTTGTTGAATTAAAGATTTTATTTTATTAACAAAGAGAACTATTTAAAAAAAACTAACACCCTCCCTCCACCCCGCCCCCCACTCCCAATCCACCTTTCTCTCAAATCCCAATGAACATTGAACAAAACTATATAACAATTTTCCAGCAACAACAAAAAGCAATGCAACAATTCAACAATTCAACAACGATAAACAAACCCCCCACCCTACCTGCAGCCACGTTTCCCTCCAGGTCCTTTCCCGCCCCGTGTTCTTACCCCATCCGCCCATTTTGGTCTATGTTGACTGACACAAAGACGTTGTGCAGTGTGGCATGGCAAGACTTCCTGCCGTGGTGGAGGTGAAGGAGGGGAAGTTGAAGCCTGACGCTCCACTTCCGAGTCCGGAGGAACTGTCTCCTCCGTACTCGCTTGCGTGCTCGGGGTCTCGCTGCGAGCTGACACGACATCTTGGGATACAGCGCCATGTGCAGCCATCAATGCATGCCGAAGGGCTTTGGTTGCTGCGGTTTGCTCATGAATTGCCTCCAATGTCTCCTCTACTGTCTGTGTTTGCACGGAAGACCAGTTGGAGAAGTTCATGCTGAACTCGCTCCAGGTTGCGGAGAACTGACTCCAGTTTGCTGATAAACCCGGGAAACCCTGGATAAGGTCGTGACCGATCTCGACCGTCTCCCTGCATAGGGATATAAAGTTCTCCGTCTGGCCCTCCATGGTAGGCGATTGCCCACCCTGCTGACCCGACCTCCATGGGGTCGGCGTTGGCAATAGTTCGCGCCTTGGCGTCACCACATGCACACCGCTTGGTCCCGGTGCCTCATCCATCTCAATTGAGATGGTCGCAGGTTGTTCCCCTCCACAAAAACAAGATCGTCCTCTTCCTCCTCCTCCTCCTCCTCCACTGCCTCCTCCTGCTCTTCCTCCACATTTGGAAACTGTTCCTCTTCTTCCTCCTGTGAGGTAGTTGACGTTCCAGGAGGAGTGGTAGATTCTAACGACACTTGACCTTAAAAAGACGAATGACATTTCTAAACATTTCTAAACATTTCAAGACAACTTATATGGACATTAACGGTGCTCATTATTATTAAACATACATATCAATACATATCAACTTTTCCATTACATAAGAATACTTTTCAATACCCCATATGCATAAGGGTTCACCAGGGCTGACATGATCTCATTCATGAATAAAAATTACCTCAAAAGCATATATCATATTGCATTATCATTGCAGGACATTACATGCGTAACTAAGATATTTTAAAGATGTATTTGATAATGTTTGATACATTGCATAGTTCCCATTACTCACGAGACTCGAGGGTGGTTGCGGCCACACCACGGGTTGTGACCGAATGGCTGTCAGGCCCCACTAAGGTGACCGCAAGCTCCTCGTATTCAGAAAGTTGTTGAACTTGAGCAGAGCCGCCGCCTGTCCTCCTCTGCTCGGCTCTATTCATACAAATCTTTTGATGTAAATGATAAGGTAACATTGCATGGCATAAGCTAATTGACTTGGTAATAAACATTTAAGATTGACATATTTAAATGTTCGATTAGAACCTTGCATTGCATTGCATATGAACAATATGAACAATATTCCATAATATAAAATTTAACTTAGTGTTAGGATGCATAAATTATTTCATAATTTAATTAATTAATACTATAATGAAATGACATTGAAAATTCCAATTAAAATTTCTATACAGCATTTAAATATTACATATGTATAATTTTAAATATGAAATGCAACTTACTCTGGCTGCTGCCAGCAGGCTGTTCCATCTTTTCCTGCACTGGTCAGGTGTATGCACTTCATTGGATGCCGATGTGACCACATCGGCAATCTCGGCCCAGATTCTCCTATATGCATGGGGTGGAGGTTTCCCATGCCCACCCCATGTTAAATCAGCCCACCTGCCACTCACTATATTCACCAACGACTCGTTGGCCTCCTCGCTAAAGGGTTTAGCCCTTTTACGTTCCATTTCTCCTTCCATTGTAATATATAGTTAAATATATTTTTAATTATATTTGATAATACATTGTATATTGTATATTATCTATATATTGGTCAAAAAATTAGTTAAAACACAACAAAAATGAATAATTAACAACAAGATTTAGATTTTCAATTGAATAGCTACTCCTCCCTTCCTTCCTCTCTTCCTCTCTCTCTCTGACCCTCCCTGTGCTTCTGAGCATGTGTGATGACCCCTGACCTCTCAAAACATGGCTAAGAACATAAGAACATAAGAACATAAGAATTAGGAACAGGAGTAGGCCATCTAGCCCCTCGAGCCTGCTCCGCCATTCAATAAGATCATGGCTGATCTGGCCGTGGACTCAGTTCCACTTACCCGCCCTCTCCCGTAACCCTTAATTCCCTTATTGGTTAAAAATCTATCTATCTGTGACTTGAATACATTCAATGAGCTAGCCTCAACTGCTTCCTTGGGCAGAGAATTCCACAGAATCACAACCCTCTGGGAGAAGAAATTCCTTCTCAACTCGGTTTTAAATTGGCTCCCCCTTATTTTGAGGCTGTGCCCCCTAGTTCTAGCCTCCCCTACCAGTGGAAACAACCTCTCTGCCTCTATCTTGTCTATCCCTTTCATGATTTTAAATGTTTCTATAAGATCACCCCTCATCCTTCTGAACTCCAACGAGTAAAGACCCAGTCTACTCAATCTATCATCATAAGGTAACCCCCTCATCTCCGGAATCAGCCGAGTGAATCGTCTCTGTACCCCCTCCAAAGCCAGTATATCCTTCCTTAAGTAAGGTGACCAACACTGCATGCAGTACTCCAGGTGCGGCCTTACCAATACCCTATACAGTTGCAGCAGGACCTCCCTGCTTTTGCACTCCATCCCTCTCGCAATGAAGGCCAACATTCCATTCGCCTTCCTGATTATCTGCTGCACCTGCAAACTAACTTTTTGGGATTCATGCACAAGGACCCCCAGGTCCCTCTGCATCTCAGCATGTTGTAATTTCTCCCCATTGAAATAATATTCCCTTTTACTGTTTTTTTTCCCCCAAGTTGGATGACCTCATACTTTCCGACATTGTATTCCATCTGCCAAACCTTTGCCCATTCGCTTAACCTATCCAAATCTCTTTGCAGCCTCTCTGTGTCCTCTACACAACCCGCTTTCCCACTAATCTTTGTGTCATCTGCAAATTTTATTACACTACACTCTGTCCCCTCTTCCAGGTCATCTATGTATATTGTAAACAGTTGTGGTCCCAGCACCGATCCCTGTGGCATACCACTAACCACCGATTTCCAACCCGAAAAGGACCCATTTATCCCGACTCTCTGCTTTCTGTTCGCCAGCCAATTCTCTATCCATGCTAATACATTTCCTCTGACTCCACGTACCTTTATCTTCTGCAGTAACCTTTTGTGTGGCACCTTATCGAATGCCTTTTGGAAATCTAAATACACCACATCCATCGGTACACCTCTATCCACCATGCTCGTTATATCCTCAAAGAATTCTAGTAAATTAGTTAAACATGATTTCCCTTTCATGAATCCATGCTGCGTCTGCTTGATTGCACTATTCCTATCTAGATGTCCCGCCATTTCTTCCTTAATGATAGTTTCAAGCATTTTCCGCACTACAGATGTTAAACTAATCGGTCTATAGTTACCTGCCTTTTGTCTGCCCCCTTTTTTAAACAGAGGCGTTACATTAGCTGCTTTCCAATCCGCTGGTACCTCCCCAGAGTCCAGAGAATTTTGATAGATTATAACGAATGCATCTGCTATAACTTCCGCCATCTCTTTTAATACCCTGGGATGCATTTCATCAGGACCAGGGGACTTTTCTACCTTGAGTCCCATTAGCCTGTCCAGCTCCCCTAGTGATAGTGATTGTCTCAAGGTCCTCCCTTCTCACATTCCCGTGACCAGAAATTTTTGGCATGGTTTTTGTGTCTTCCACTGTGAAGACCGAAGCAAAATAATTGTTTAAGGTCTCAGCCATTTCCACATTTCCCATTATTAAATCCCCCTTCTCATCTTCTAAGGGACCAACATTTACTTTAGTCACTCTTTTCCGTTTTATATATCTGTAAAAGCTTTTACTATCTGTTTTTATGTTTTGCGCAAGTTTACCTTCAAAATCTATCTTTCCTTTCTTTATTGCTTTTTTAGTCATTCTTTGCTGTTGTTTAAAATTTTCCCAATCCTCTAGTTTCCCACTAACCTTGGCCACCTTATACGCATTGGTCTTTGATTTGATACTCTCCTTTATTAAAGAAACTCAACTACAAAAAAAAATCTCACACATGCGCACAATAGCGTTGCTAGGGAAGCTTTTTTTTAACTTCTGTTTTCGGTGGGCGATCGTGAGATCGCTGAAAAATCACATCGCCCATTTGACATTGCTGGAGTAAGGCCGAGTGGAGAATCGCAAAAAAAAAAATGGGCGATGTGCCGGCGATCAGTAAGACCGAGACGTCCAACATCGCTGGAACATCGCCCACTTTTTTGGGCGATGGCCCCCTAGTGGAAAGTCTAAGTCTACTCAGCTAGGTACCTTTGAGTTGATGTTCTCCTCGGGTGCTACATTTCTGCTCATGCATCCAAAAGTGCGTCCTGCTCATCTTCATTCTCCTACTCCGGATGTACAGAGGGATTTCCAAATGGGACCCTGACTGGTATCCTCACTGTGGCCAACATTTGTAGGAGACGCAATCCCTTTAATGGCTAGAATAGCAAAAAAGCAAAGGAACTGTAAAATTCCTCTACCTCAAAGGTTTTGCTAACCCAAACCTTGCAGCACTCAAAATGTTCTTTGTTTTTTCACAGCGCAGTTTTTTATATGGGCAATGAGTAGAACATGCGTCCCATGCAAGACCAGGTAAATTGGATTGTAGGTCATTGTGACACCATAAATGTGACAAAATGGATTAATTTAAATACCTGCATCTGCTTCATGCACTGCAATACAGGCCTCAAAATAATATGACAAGAAGTTCCCTAATGCAGTGCGTACCTGGCGTTACAGATCTCTGCTCAAATTACCAGCCTCCCATTCAAACACTCCTGGAGTGCTATACCCAGGAAAATCTGCCCTATAAAGTTTAAATCAATATTCTCATTAATTCGTATATAAATCAAGCTGTGGATACTTCAGATCTCAGTGTTCTAATTTAGGAACTATCCCTCAATGAGAAAATAACACTAAGAACAAACCTTTCTAATCCACCAGGTCCATGAAATTCAAACAAGAGAAAGCAGTGAGTAAGAAATATAAGCAAAACTAGAATGGAGCTGCCTGGATTCTGAAGCCAGTTATAGCCCTGGGGTTATAGTTTGTCGATAATATGACCATTTATCTATTTCATGACAATTTCACTTGTGGTCTAAAGACATAATTCTGGCAGAACATGCACACATTAATGTGAAACTTTACAAACTATTTACTGCCATGGGCTTCAACCACAGTCTGGCTTTGAACATTACAGAAGACAAGGCTTTCAGTGATCTCAAGCTAGGGAGAGATATGAATCAGCCACAGTCCTTGCTCCAGTGACGCCTGCAGGAAAGTGTGTACGTGTGGGCATCAGGTAAGGATAGGATCAGCCTTACTTGCGGTGCCTTTTCCCATAGCTAAATAATCTACCAACACAATATCTGGGTTGTCATATTAGAGTGAGCCTCTGGAGGACTGTTGGCACCCATGTAACTTTATTCCAGCAAAGTTTAGCTCCTTCAAGAAAGGAAAAGGAAGGGGAGAAAATAAGTGAGCAGTACCTAAAATGCAGATCGGCAAGACAGCAGACCGAATGCTTCCAATTAGTTCTTCGAAGCTCTGAGAGATAGTTATCTGCAACCCACGTGAGACAGTCCTCTCCAATCTTTCACTCAGGACTCAATGGCAGCAGTATGAACATCCATGCCTGAACTAACACTGCACTTAGAGCCTCTTTATTGGAGGTGTCCACTGAAAAGAGGCCTGAATCTGCCACAAACACCAAGGTGGACTGCAGTGAGGAACAGTTATGACTGTAAGGGAAGGAACAGTTGAAAGCGAATGTTTATTCAGTATTTCCTGCACATTAATGGTCATATGGTGAAACACGTCAAAACAGTGATGGAAATGGTAGTTCTAAGAACCTTGCTTATTACATTGCTTTCTTACAAGCTGTCACAGCCTCCTCTTATCTTAGCAGCCCTGGTAAGTTCACTGAATTTCTTTTAGCTCTTGGTTGCAATGCAGAGATGGTGGAGATAGCACGAATTGCTATGGCCACCTGTTCCCATTGTGCCTTAGCACACCCTATGGATGGTCTACTGTGCCCATTTGTAAAGAGTAGATTCCTCATTTAATAAATTTGTACCAGTTATTCTCCACTGACAAATCAGAAAATCGAGGGACTTGGAGCATTGAGGCCCTGCTTTCTTGTTCAGGCAAAATGTTCAGCTAAAAATCAAAAAGTATTATTCCTGGGGCCTTCCCCTTAAGTTACTGCAGCACTTGAAATTCTGCAGTTGTGACCTCCCATTGGCAGGTGGTTTAATGCTGGGAGCCTGCCCAATATTATTATTAATGAGCTAACATCTGAAAATGGGCTGAGCTCAGAGCGGGATCATGGCAGCACGTGGAAGTTCGGCCTTGCCACCTTTCTAGGAGATAAAACGCCCCTGAGAAAATGCAGGTCAACTGTAGAAGCCGAATTGTTTTAAAGGACACGACTGCTGCCAGCGAACCGGACGTAGTTGTGCATGCGCAGCCTGTGCTTTTTTTGGTTGCTCGTTTCGGGACTCAGGGGGACTGGGGAAATATGGCAGGAACACGAAGCGGATCTGAAATGTCGGGAACACGGAGCTGATCTGGGGAAAAATGTCAGGAACACGGAGCAGGTCTGAAATGTCTGGAACACGGAGCGGGTCTGGGGAAAAATGTCGGGAACGTGGAGCAGGCCTGGGAAAAAATGTCAGGAACATGGAGTGGGCCTTTTGGTCTCACAGGCTCTGCAAAAAAAAGCAGAAACATCACAGAAATTTCCAGATTAATGCGCAGAATGCTTCTGCACAGTACATTGGCAGCAGTCACTCCGTTTTTTAAAATACGAAAAATGCCTCATTTTTTGTCTGAGATTTACCAATTCAAAGAAAATTTCAGAAATACACCATTTTTAAAAAAAAGTGCAATATCTGAACTGCAAGAAGCAAGTAGCAGCCAAACATGGCACACCTGCGATAATGATCCTTTAACCTTTCACCAGAAACTGATGAGCCAGTTAACCTGTGTAAATGTCAGAAATTCATTACTCTAGATGTGGAGTGTGTAATTGGAATAGAGAATGGCACAATGCCAGCAGAAAAAAATCTTTTAGTAATGAAGAGTTACAATTCCATATGGACTCCCGAAATTGAGGAGGTAAGTGTCGGAGTAAGACACAGAAATGATGAATGTGTTGTCATCATTTAGAAGGACCTGGACAGAATTGAAAAAAAAAATTGCACTATAAAGAGCACAATGATAAGGAATGAGCAGAGTATTAATAATCATGAAGGAAAATATTTGTATAAAGAAATGCAAAAAAGGATGTGCTGAAACAAATAAATGTTAGCAAGGATATATTAAATAAAGAAAGCACTTGCATTTAGATAATACCTTTCATGACCTCAGGACGTCCCAAAACACTTTACAGCCAATGAACTACTTTTGAAGTGTCGTCACTGTTGTAATGTAGGAAACATGGTGGCCAATTTGTGCATAGCAAGGTCCCACAAATAGCACTGCGATAAATGACCAGATCATCTGTCCTTAGATGTTGTTTGAGGAATACAATGTTGACCAGGCCACTGGGAAACTCCCCTGTGCTGTGGGATATTTTATGTCCATCTAACTGGGCAACTGAGGTTTTGGTTTAATGTCTCATCCAAAAGAGGCCACCTCCACCAGTGCGGCACTCCCTCAATGCTGCACTGAAATGCAAGCTTAGATTAACTGGTCATGTCTCTAGAGTGGGGCTTAATCCCAGGCCTTTCTGACTAAGAGGCAAGAGTGCTACCACTGAGCCAAGGCTAACACCTAAAAAAGGCACTGAAATGAAAATAGCCTGGTTATGCAAATTGCATTATACATTCCATAATGGGAAAATCAACCTGGCTCAGTCCTTATAACTCTTCTGTTTAAAGGCAAAACACACATGAGACAGGAGGGCACAGCATGGAACAATGGTGGACCCATGACATTTACAACTCACTGATATGAAGAAGCTAATGTTGATTTATTAGGCGAGGAGAGTCTGGACAGCATTATGACTGTGAAGATTGGAGGGGAATGTAGAACTATTGTCATATACTGTATTATTCATATAGTTATATACTTATATACATGATTTACTCCATTAACATGTCCATACACATTTATTGTGTATGTTTGCATAATAGTGCATGTACTATCAACACAGTACCAAAATTGATAAGTATGCTTATGCAATCATAATGTTCCTCTGCTCTCTTTCTAGAGCAAAGGGAGTCCAGTGGTCTACAAGATGCAAGCAAAAGCAGCGCTCACCAGAACACTAACATTATCACTTCCACTTGAAACATATACCAGACACAGATACAAACACTTGGAAGAAATAGAGTGTTACACCAAGCTGTGAGGCAAGTATAACCAGCTGTAAAAGGCAGGGGTCACTTGCCCCCCTGCATTCATTGGAAGGTGGTATGGATAGTATGGAGATGTTCTGTGCTAAGATATTCACTGCAACTCTCACATATGATGACATAAAGTACTGCAATCTGCCGTTGGATACTAGGATCTCAGCTATGTAAACCATTGGCACATTAGGACCATCCATCATGAATGTTCCTGCACTGCTATAGAGGCTTTTGGGTCCAAATTACAACTGTCGTCATGCCTAGCATCACCTCACTTGGAGAATTGTTACAAACAACCACGAGGGAAGTTTTCAAAATCTTATAGGTGCCCAGAGTGATCAATGGGCTTTATAAGGAGATACCCTTCAGTAGTGACATGCATGAAGCAGCACTGCAACAGCCAATTGGGACTCCTATTGGGAGCAGTTTTGTACTATCACGTACCCTTGTTTGAGTAGTAAGTTTTGCCAGTGTCAGCTGTGGCTCAGTGGGTAGCACACTCGCCTCTGAGTCAGAAGGTTGTGGGTTCAAAGGACTTGAGCACATAAAATCTAGGCTGACACTTCAGTGCAGTACTGAGGAAGTGCTGCACTGTCAAAGGTGCCGTCTTTTGGATGAGACGTCAAACCAAAAAGCCCATCTGTTCTCTCAGATGGACAGTAAAGATCTCATGGCACTATTTCGAAGAAGAGCAGGGTGCGTTATCCCCGGCGTCCTGGCCAATAGTTATCCCTCAATCAACACAGCAACAATCTGGTCATTATCACATTGCTGTTTGAGGGAATTTGCTGTGCGCAAATTGGCAGCCGCGTTTCCCACATTACAACAGTGGCTACACTCCAAAAAGTACTTCATTGGCTGTAAAGCACTTTGAGACGTCCAGTGGTCATGAAAGGTGCTATATAAATGTAAGTCTTTCTTTCTTTCTATCTCTGAAATTAATGAACCCACAATGACTCCAGCAAAGGTCCATCATATTTAGTCGCAGAATACAATGAATTCACTTTTTGTATCTCTTCCAATCTGCCATTCTTTCATTGCGCAGAAAGTAAATGTCAGTTGTCCAAAAGCCAAAGAAACAATGTTTGACTTATGTGAAGGTCCCTATCCTATGGCATAAATATTAAGTGATCACCATCATTGTCGATGGCCATGCATGGCAGATGATCAAACATCTGTGCAGGTCTTTGTGGTTCAGGCAAGTCTGAACCTCCTCATGTACTGCTCCTCTGTTGTTCCAAGGCAGTTTGATCTGTTGTGGTAGATGAATTGCCTGAGTCAGTGGTGTGGTAGATGAATTACCTGAGTCAGTGGTGTGAATTATCAGGCCTCCTGGGAAATGGGGTGGTAGAACCTCAAAAATGGTGGGCAATGACCTACCTCCCATTGCCGCCTTTGCTGTGGTCATGGCAAAGTTCTGCTGAGCTTCCCGCTGGGTGGGTGGGGCTGCCTCTGAATCAGGGGCCTATGATATATCTAGGACCCCGATTAACATTTTTCGACTGAACTGGACGAAGTGTGCTCTGTGCATTTTCCTCCCAGTATCAGCTGGCAGTCTAGCCTAAGGGAATCCCAAAGGTAAGTTCCTTCTTATTTTTGTGGGGCCACAAATCTAGCCTGGGCTCCACAAAAGTAGCCTGGGCCACTGCCCTCTCCAGACATCGAGCCCCCCACCCCCACAAACCTACTGTCCTCCCACCCACATGCCAGCTGGTGGGCTGCCCAGAGCTTGATCTCTGGCCGCAGCCCACTGTCCCTATGCTAATGAAGCCCAGGACTCAAAAGAGACTGGGCCTCCCACCGGGTCCACCATGTAGCCATGTTCTGCCATCTGAAGTCTGTTTGGGGGAAAATCCACCTATAAGAACATATGAATTTAAGAAATAAGAGCAGGAGTAGACCATTTAATAAGATCATGGCTGATCTGATCTTGGCCTCAACTCCACTTCCCTGCCCGCTCCCCATAACTCTTGACTGCCAATGTCTGCTGCAAGTCATTCTGTGCTGCAGGCCATCCTCACCTTCTGCTCTACTGTGATAGATGCACCACTGACTACAACACCCTCTATAAAACTCCTCTATATTTTGACTATTTTTACTTCTCTACTGATCTTTCAAGCTTTCCCCTTTGTTAAATTCATTGCATTCAGGATCAACCATTGGATTTAGCTCTTACAGTTGCAGAAAGTTGCATGAGTTTATCATTAATGATTTTTATCACGGCATTAGTGAGTGAAGATCAGCTATTTATCTGCCTTTTTGCTAACATTTTATGCTCCTTTCTTAGAAGAGTAGGAATCCTCGGTCCTGAACATGCCTAGTAGTTCACTTCTTATTCTCATCTTACTATTATCAAAGGTACAAATGTTGGGCCCTTTTAAAGATACCTTAACACGAAAAAGTCAATAAGTTTAATCTACTCAATCAAAACCGTACAGCATTCTCAAAAAATGTTAAAGTTCTAATCACGTAATAGTTATAGTCCTAACTTGAGGTAGGGGCAACAGAGCTGTTGCTTGATCTTTGCGGAGCTTTGATCCCAAAAAAAGCATATAGAGCATCCCCACTTAGGGGCTCCATTTTCCCCAATTTGGCCATTTTTAAAGAGCCAGTTGTGTGTGAGAACTTTAATTCTCAGTGGAAAAATTGGAGCTGCAATACAATATGCAACGCGGCTCAGGAACCAAAAATTTCTCACAGGATGAAGTGGAGACACTAGTTACTGTAATTGAGGCTAGATGGCATGAGCTGGACACCAGCAGAGGTCACATAAAAGTTTCACCAAAAGAAATGAAGAAACTCTGGAACCAACTTGCATGAGATTACTGTGCAATGGTGACCACCCTGAGGTCTGGAGGCCAGTGCAAAAAGAAATGGCAGGACCTTGGTCAAGTAGTTAAGGTAAGTAATATTTTCATTTATTTACTGGAATTGTATCTGTATGTCCCACCCAGCAGAAAGACACCTTCTCTAAAAAGTTATATTTTCATCTTTGCAGAGGAAGGTGGCACACAACAAAAGAGAAAGAACTGGGAGGAGGTCCGGCAAATCGGCACCCACTGACACCCTTGGAAGACAGGGTCGCTGCTTTGATGGGTCCTGCCTGGAGAAAAGCAACCACCACTGCACAAGCTGGGCCCACACTCAAGGGAGAGGGTAAGTCCTGAAAATTCCACAGTCTGGCTTTGCTAAATGTTAAGTACTGCGCGGGCTAGCCATGCTTCGGTTCATGGGGATGTCTTCGACAGCTACGCTTCGGTTGATGCAATGTGCTATCATTCATCGCGGTCCTTCAAATGAGCCTGCTGCCTGTGCTGTGTGAGCCTACTCATACCACCCACCCTGCCCCCTCCTCTGCTGCTAACCATTTGTCTATTCTGTTATGTTTTGCAGAACTTGAGGCCAACCCTAACGAGGCTGAAGCCGATGCAGAAGAAGATTCAGACGCGGACGAGCCTTAAGAGGAGAACATCTTCCAATCCCACCTTCCAGACCAACAGCATGGGGGTGAGGGGGAGGGTGGGGGGAAGGATGAAATCCCCACTCATGTACTCACTGTGGAGGAGGTGCAAGTGCCGCCCATTGAGGTGCCAGGCCCTTTCCTGAAAGGTGGAGTGTTGGGATATTCCATGGTTTCTCACAGTCCAAGGCTGGGGATTCCAGTGGGGTGCAGTGAGGTTCACCCAGGGCCCCACCGTCCGAGGCTGCAGGTCCCAGTGGGATGCAGTGAGCCACACCCAGGGTGAGGAGGGGAAGGAGAGCTCGACAACGCTCTCCTGAGGTGCAGGATCTAACAGATGTGGTTCAGATAATGGCAATGAGTGCAGAGAGCATTGATCTTACGCGATCACTCCTGGACGCCATCAGTGGGGTGGGTGATGAGGTATCAGAACTGTCAGGAGAAGTAACATCACTCTCATGTGAAATGGGAACACTGTGCGGGCACATAGGGAGGGAATGTCGCAAACAGTTGATACAATATTGGTGCATATGAGGGAGGGAATGTCGCAGATAGTTGAGACATTGTTGGTGAACATGAGGGAGGGAATGTCACAGGTAGCTGATACATTGTCAACGAACATGAGGGAGGGAATGTTGCAGGGAGTTGAGACACTGCCAGCGCACATGAGGGGGGGAATGTTGGAGTTAGCTGCTACAATAAGGGAACACGCCCAGACTCCGCGGCCATTGACAGAATCAACTGCCACCCCAACTCCAATCCCCAGACCAGCCTCTGGAGAGGCCCAAGCCGGGCCCTCCAAATTACCACCTGCCCATGCCCCCCCATCAAGAAGTGCGCATTACCCAAGATGCTCGAAAGAATAAGCTTGGTACCAAGCCGAGAAACGCTGCGCCACCGCCTGCGGGTAGAGGTGGAGTCAACAAGACCAAGCGCAGCGGGCGGTCTTAGAATAAGGTGGAGGAGAGATGGGTGCAGCCTTTCTTTGCTGCTGTTGTTGTTATTATTAATGTTGTTACTGTTGTAACTGTTCTCAAATTAAACGTTTTTTTAAGTTATGTAAATTTACAAGTTTAAAAGTTTGTAAGTGATCTTAAAGTTTTTAAGTGATCTTAGAGTTTGTAAGTGATCTTAACTGAAAATTTAAAAGTTTAATACAAGAATATTTTTATTAAAGTTAAGTACAAACAAGTGTTAAACTTTTGAATAAAATATATTTTAAATTATAACTAAATCATTTCCATTATTTGTTCCAGTATTAACACAATTTTTTGAACTAAAGAAGAATCATTTCCATTATTTGTTCCATTAACACTACACAATATTACGGAATAGGTCCAAACAGTAAACATGGCCCATTTGGAATAGTTGCCACTGAGCCTTCAGGTAGCAAAGCATTCACGAATGAACTGCTGGCGCAAGGCTCGAGCAATAGTTAAAGGGGCATGACGGCCCACCCTCTTCTGCCGTTGTGCTTCAGGTTCAGGTAATTGCATAGCTTCCTCCTCTTCCTCCTCATCTGCATCTTCCTCCTCAACATCAGCCACCCTCACCTCAGGGGGGCCTTCTACTACCAGCTGCTGCCTCATGATGGCTAAGTTATGCAGCATGCAGCACACAACAGTGAACTGACCGACAATCTCAGGGGAGTTTTGCAAGTAGCCTCTGGAATGGTCCAGGCATCGTAAACGCTGCTTCAAGATGCCAATGCTCCTCTTTATTGGGCTGCACGTCGCAATGTGCGACATGTTGTATTCCCAGTCAGCTTCCTTCCAGGCTACGCGTTCCTGGTCAAGAGCCAGGTGGCGAGGCTGTACTCTTTGTCTCCCAGTAGCCAGCTCTACCCTTCAGGCTGCTGCTGAAACATTGCAGATATCATCATCATCATCATCATAGGCAGTCCCTTGAAGAGAGGATGACTTGCTTCCATGCCAAAAAGGAATGAGTTCACAGGTGTTTCAATGAAGGGCCTAATAGTCCAGATCTCGAACTACATCGAGAGGTGGAAGACTTCCGGGCCGGGCTGCCACACACAATAATAGTACTGAACAGCTAAATCGCACTCCATTTCACTATTACCTCTCATCTAAGTTGGCTATTATATCATATTCATGTGTCAAACAACTCTGTCATGCCTCAAGCAGGAAATTTGCCATCTGTACAGCAATTATTGTTACAATTTCAGATACAGTGCTCTCGCATAGGATGAACGCATCATGGGTGCTCCCAAGATATCTCACATCAACTGACATGATACGATGCATGTTGTCACACACGAGCTGCACATTAATGGAGTGGAAGCCTTTTCTGTTCCTGTATATCTTGGAATCCTCCAAAGATGCTCGCAAGGCGATATGGGTACAATCAATGTAGCCCTGTACCTTTGGAAAGCCAGCAATCCTGGAGAAGCCCACAGTCCTGTCATGGATTGCCTGGATGGTCATGGGGAACTTTATGTCATCATGTAGAAATGGCGCACACATCCCCAGTTGTGGCCTGGAACGATCCAGATGCATAGAATGAAAGTGCAGCTGTAACCTTCACTTCAACTGACAAAGCAGTCCTCCTAACCCTTCTAGGTTGCAGGTTGCAGGGAATAGAATATGGCTAGGGTGATCTCCTGGACTAGTTTCGATCGCCTGGATGGGTCGGGAAGGAATTTTCCCGGATTGTTTTCTCCCTAAATTGGCCTGGGTTTTTATCTGGATTTTGCCTCTCCCAGGAGATCACATGGCTCTGGTGGGGGTGGAGTGTAGAATGTTTCAGTATAAGGGCTGTCGCAGTTGTGTGAGGCAGACTGGTTGGGCTGGGCGCTCTTTGCCTTTCTGTCATTGTTCATAGGTTTATATGTAATCTTTAGGGCTGCTGACCAAGGACCGTGCAGCTCTTAGTGTGGACACAGTGGGCCGGAATGGCCTCCTTCTGCGGTGTAAATTTCTATGTTTCTATGGGCCCAAGTTTCGGGCCGTGCCGCGAACAGCGCACCCTGACCTGGACGCCCATTTTTCGCACCCGAAGGTGCGCCTAAAAAATACCTGCAGATTCTCCGGCTCCCTGCAGGTCCTTTGGAGCTTGGCGTGGCACAGCACGAGCTGTGGGGGTTGGAGCCAGGCCCCTGCGCTGAAATCAGTGCCGGGACCTCTGCACAGGCGCACTACAGTGGACGCGCAGTAGCTGCAGGCGCCTGAAACTGTGTGGGAGGGGCCCGAAGCACGCAGCCCCTAGCCCTGGCCAAATGGGCTCACTGGGGCAGCGAAGATCAGGCTGCACCTCCCTCGTCCAGCTCCTGCTCTGGCTCCAGCTTCCTCCCCTGTTCAGCTGGCTCTCTCAACCACCCCACACCACCCCCCCCACCCAGCTCCCGCTCCTTTCCCCCTCCCCCCCCGCAGCTCCTGCTCCACTCCCCCCCCCCCAGCTCCCGCTCCGACTACCTCCCCCGCCAGCTCCCGCTCCGATGACCCAACCCTCAGCTCCCACTCTGACGACCCCCGCGCCCCCAGCTCCCACTCCGACGACCCCCCCCCACCCCCAGCTCCCGCTCCGACAACCCCCCCCTCCAGCTCCCACTCCGATGACCCCCTTCCACCCCCAGCTCCCACTCCGATGACCCCCTTCCACCCCCAGCTCCCACTCCGATGACCCGTCCCCTCCCACCCCCAGCTCCCGCTCCGACGATGCCCCCCGCCCCGCTCTGGCTTCCCCCGGCCACCTACCTTCAACTCCGGTCCATTCCCTCTTCCTTCGTTGGGGCCCGCCCGCTCGGCATCTTGCTGGGGGCGGATCTCACCCGAAGTCTTGGGCCTAGCTTTTTCACATTGGCCGGGCCTGTTCAGCCTCCTCCATCTCCCCCTCCCTCCCTCTCCCTCCCTCCCTCTCCTCTCCCCCTCCATCCCTCTCCTATCCCCCTCCCTCCCTCCCTCCCTCTATCCCCCTCCCTCTATCTCCCCCTCCCTCCCTCTCCTCTGCCCATCCCTCCATCTCCTATCCCCCTCCCTCCCTCCCTCTAGCCCACTCCCTCCCTCTTTCCCCCTCCCTCTATCTCCCCCTCCCTCCCTCCCTCTCCTCTTCCCCTCCCTCCCTCTCCTCTCCCCCTCCCCCTCTCCCTCTCCTCTCCCCCTCCCCCTCCCCCTCCCTCTCCCCCTCCCTCCCTTTCCTCTCCCCCTCCCTCTGTCTCCCTTCCTTCCCTCCCCCTCCCTCTCCCTTCCCTCCCCCCTTCCCTCCCTCTCCCCACTCTCCCCACTCCCCCCTCCTCCTACCCCTCCCCTCCTTCTCCCCCTCCTCCTCCCCCTCCTCCCCCCCCTCCTCCTCCCCTCGCTGTCAGAAACACAGACACTGACAGACACAGAGAGACACACCCTGGGGGGGTGGGGGGGGGGGGGCCGTCCCAGCACGCTGTTGGAGGGCTTCCGGTGCTGCAGTCGGTGAGTAGAAAATGTTTTATTCATTGATTTAAAAAAAAAATTTTTTCGATTGATTTATTGGTTGATTTATTGATGTATTTATCATTTATTATTGATGATGGGTCTTTATTTGTAAAACTGAAGTGTTTAATGTTTGTAAACTTCCCTTTCCCCCCCCCCCCATTCCCTACGCCTGATTTGTAACCTACGCCTGATTTCTAAGTGTAGGTAAGGTTTTTCTGAGCGTACAAAAATCTACACTTACTCCATTCTAAGTTAGTTTGGAGGAAGTTTTCACTGCCTAAACTTTCAAAATGGGCGTAAGTGGCCGGACACGCCCCCTTTTGAAAAAAAAAATCTGTTCCAAACTGAAACTGTTCTAACTGACTCGAACTGAAGCAAACTAAATGCCGAGAATTGCAATTTCTAAGATACTCCATTCTAAACCAGTTGCTCCAAAAAAAACAGGAGCAACTCAGACCGAAACTTGGCCCCAAAGTTTCTATGTCTGCTTTTATTAACTCACAGATCTTGGTTACAACGTCTTTGTGGAAACACAGCCTTCTCACACAGTCTGTATCACTCAGGTGCAAGTATGAACGCCTGTCTCAAGATACCTGATGTGGGTAAGGCCCCCTGCCCATCATCTTACGTGCTCTGAGGTTCCTCATGCAATGATGTCAACTCAATCACCTCCTCCGTAGCACCATCATGCAGATGGCTTGCACGAGGTAGGGCATTGGCAATATTGCCCCCATAATTAAATTGTAGCTTTGCAAGACGTTCAAAACAGCAGGACAAGGCATTAAAGCTTCTCTCCTCTCTCACTTCCCAAGGTCAACACCCTAGTATGGACCACACCTTGGTCTGCTCATGCGCAATAGGCTTGCTTAGAACAAGAAGCTAGGCATTCAATGAGGACATTTGGGGCAACGAAGTCTAATGCAATTCTTTCATTTTAGATTTTTTCAAAGTACCACCCCACCATTGACCGAATATCTCCTCACTGGGCTCGTGGGTCAGCCAGCAGAATCGCTCCCTCGCCCAGACACAGGGGTTCGGTGTCCACCCCCCCCATTCCCTCCCAGGCTTCTTTTGAAGCTGCTGCATAATGTAAGGCTTCTCATGCCTTCAGTTTGGCTTCCACCCCCACCCACCCCCGGGTTTCTTTTGAAGCCGAGCCCCTGTGTGTCCAGGCGAGAGAGCAAATCTGCCGGCCGATGCTCTGACCCTCGAGCCCGGTGAGGGGATGTTCGGTGGTGGTGTGGCACTTTGAAAAAAATCCAAAATTAAAGAATTGCATTAGACTTCCATTTTCTCTGTTTTGCGTTTGAAAAAAATTAAGCTTCTTGATGCATATTTAATGTCTTCTTGACTCCCTCCAAAACTTTGCATAAAAACAATGGCGTCTTTCTGCGTTGATTTTTTTAATGTGCACTGGTTTTTAAATGCCCAGATGGTTTTTTGGGAGTGGTCACATACGTTGTCCTAGGAAAAATGTAAATCGGCCAAACCTGTATAAATCTGAAAAACTGGCGCAGACATCAGATTACGCAAAAAAATACTAACCTAAAAAAATCATAACTAACTGAGTTACGCTGCCGCAGAAACTTTTGGGGAAACTTGGACATTTTAATTTACGCCAAAAAAAGCAGTGTAGATAACATGGGAAAATTGAGCCCATAATGCTTTCATTTTTGACTTTTCCGAAAAAAACAAAATTTCCACCTTGAATGTCCATCCCTAGAACCTTATTCTGCTGTGGTTGCACTTTACAGCTTTTGAAAAGGTCATGCACAACTCAAAGACCATTGACAATCTTAAGAACTGTGAGGTTTCAACCTAGGACCAGACTGCAGGAAATGTCCGTCTCCTTCATTACACAAAATCCATGTTCATTTAATTGGTTAAAAGTCAGTTGTAATCTACACAGGCTGGTTAGATGAGTACCCGTTTGTATTTCATCTACTGAGATCAAGATTCAGGTTGATTTATTTAAAGAAATGTTTTCCATTCCTTCTACCACTTAATAATTGATAAGAACAGGACATATTCAGCAGTGCGTGCAGTCAAGACAGTTGTGTTAGCTGTCATGGACCAGTCACCAGAATCAAATTGATCATTGGAGAAATGCTAATCATAATCTTATATAGAAGCTAAAGTATCACTTACTGACTAAAATAATATTGTGACAGAATAATTTAGATAGAAAACAACTAAGTGTATTACCTCATGCATGTTGTTCAATGCATACCAGATCATCAGGTTTTCACTGTAACATGCAATTCAAGTAATTTTTGTTTCCTTTCCCTCATTTTTTTGTAGGTTCTTTCTTAATAGTAGAATCTTGAGGAGGTATATTCTACACAATGACCAGATTGTACAGAATTGGGAAATCAGCTTATTTTAAAGATAGTCAGTCTTTTTCTGGCTGTAAGCCTGGAACTTATTTTTCAGGAATCCTATTTTCAGCCCAGTGCCCCTACAATGCATTCCAATGTCAGGACAAACAGCACAGGTCAGACACAGAGTAAAGCTTTCTTTACCTTGCCTCCATCAACGTGTCTGAATCTGAAGCTCAGTAGAACACCCCCTGTTACTGCAGCGTAATATCTTCATTTCTCACACCAGCCTTTCTTATTGACCTCTTTTAATGGACGGGGTAGGTTAATTTTAACTTTTATCACTGGGCGAAGAACAGGTGGTAGCGAATCAGCAGCCGCTTCCACACAACAGCCGATTTGAAAAGTGGGCGAGCTGTAAAACCGGCGGCTGCTTCACAATTACCTGTTTTTTGCCTCATGTTAAAGTTAAAATGATCCCAAGCGAGATTCGTCAACGTAATGAAAATAAGAAAATAAGTCATTTTGTACTTTGGAGATGTATTCAGTAAATACTGTGTTAACACTACTCAAACCTATTTCACGTAAGTCCCTTTCAGCTGGCAGAGAAAGATTTTCATCCCATTAGTCTGGTCCCAGAGGTGAAAGGACAGTGTGTTAACTTGCTGCATCACTCCATCCTACAGATTACTTTGCTTTTGGCATATCCTTTGTTCCAATTAACAGTCCTCACATTTCCTTTAATTGTTTCATTAATTAACAAAATATTTATTGACAAACAAAAACATGAATTCATCGAAACACTAGATCAAGCTGCAAAGGAAGCAATGCCCAATATACAGTTATATTTTGCTGTTTACAGTTAGGCTCTGATAGCACTAGCTGTAAAACACACAGATAAAAGGTGGCATCAGAGCATTTTATACCGTTATAGTAGCTACCAGTAATTGTTCAACACTGACAGCAGCAATTCAACTGATTATTTCTTTTTGCCCGAGGCTTACAACAGACACACACAATAGGCAAGCATTTTCTCTTACAGTTCTAAATTGTACTGAAACTCTTAACTTATTCATAACAGATAGATCTCCAGCTGAGACAGACACTTTACTATTGCACTGCCTGTCAGTTTTCTGTGTTCTTTTCAAACACCAGGGGATTTAATAAACATATCTGATAATCTCTCCTGCGCTAGAGGAGAAGATGACACTGTATACAAAATTATCTTACTTCCACGCTGAGGGAGGCAAAACTATAGAATCATTCAATCAAATCTTTTTCAAAAAATGAATACTGTGCTGTTCTTGTATGATGCATGCCCTTTCCACTTCTCACTAAACTAATACCATTTCCTAATATGAATAAAAAGTGCAATTGTGGCATGGCAATTAACAAAGAAATAAGTGATTCTTCCATAATATAATCCTGCTTTGGTGCTCAGTTTGTTCATGGATGCCAAAAGCCTGTTTATATCCTGTTGGTTTTCCATGAGTAAAGTTAGCCCACAGATTTATGGTTTTCGTGGAGATATGGATGAAATTGCAGAATAAAATCCCCAAAACACTAATTCTATGTAATAAAAATTTAATTTAATTTAATCAGTAATTGTAAAACAACACTAGCCAAGGAATGAGTGGGAAGGATTCATCGTTTAGAATACCTTTATTTGTCTTTTTCTTTTATTTGATTCCAAAACATAAACCAGAGCATCATGCTGATTATGTCAGTAGTGTAACAGTTTGTGTTTTGTTTTCAGCGCGGAGTGGCCACTGGAATCTTGTAACAGTCATTTCACTTTCATCCAGTTCAATACTTTGAGTATTTCCTTTCAGTTTATTTTGATCAAAACCCCATTAAGCTAAAGATTATAGCGCACAGCACTTGGATAAGGTATTCCTTTTCCTCCATTTTTCTGCTCTCTTGAAGGCACTAACTCATGCTGTGATGTCTCTCCATGGGGCACCTCACCTGTGTGTACCTGGATTTTGAAGGGTAGAATTTCTGCAGGAGATCCCTGATCTCCCATTGTAACTTTGATGGCAGACCAGCATAAACCCCACAAGTGCCACTCTGTAACTAGTTGAGTGTTGGAGCTAAGTCAGTTGTCTGTTCTGATTGTACTTTACTATATGCAGGGCAATGCCTGACCTCTATGTGGCACCTCCCCATGTGGTTGCAGCTGAGATTGATGAGTTACTAAATGGGGTGACCTAACTTTGGTGCAAGGCTGAGTACCTCTGTTCTGTGGCAATTCGTGTTTGTACACAAGACAGCTGAGCCACTGGACTGAGCTGCAACTACAGACCAGAAGACCAGTCTCTACAGCTGAAGAAATTATAAAAGCAAGACCATCATATTTCTTCCAATTTGCCTGAATAAAAATAAATACATTTTATGATTTGTACCCACACTAATGAGTTAACTATTAACATTCAATAACATTTAGTGAACTAGAACAATGGACCAGGATTAGTCCAGGAGAAGTGATGGGGAAACAATGGCGTGTGTGAGATCCATGCACTTCCCGTTGGCCACATTGAGTTCTAGTTTCTGTTAGCTTAATAATTTTAGAATTCAAAAGGCTGAAACATCAATGAATCTCCATGTAGGCAATGCCTGGGATTATTAGTGACAAAAAGTACTTGAACTGCCCACCACTGTTTAGTTGAAGTGATTACTTTAGTAGTTTCTGAGCGAATGGTAAACATCATTTGGAAATACTCCCCAACAGCTGTTCATATTCACTGCACTTTATATATATCCCACTCTAGAGGCTGACAGATGGGTGGAATCTTGTAATCATTTATGAAGGACAGGGTAGACAAAAGACGGCTAGTTCTGCTGCTCACGATGATTTGTGAAGGCAGTCAATTGCCGGCTTCTGTTGATGATTACAAGATTCCAACCATCTGCCTGCCATTGTGGCCTGTGAGTATCAGCCGCAGCTCACACTACCTTAATAAACAAGTGTAAGCCAAGTTGTCAGTGTCAAAGGCACGGACTAATTTAATTGTTAAAAGCTACATGATATGTCAGCAAATCTAGTGACAATGTTTTTATTTACACTTGCTGATTCCCCCTTCCACTGCTTCCATGGCCTCTAGCCTCTAGCCTCCGTGTGACTTTTCTTCAGTGAATGAATGGATGAATCCACCTTGGCTTTCTCCATGACATCATCACTTGTGTCACTCGATGACAGCCTATATCGACGGCTCTTTCCCAAGGCTGTTGCTCCACCTGTGACAGGTCCTATTCAGCAAGCCTGACCAAGAACTGATGGCTCATCAGATATGTGGCCAATTGATTCAAACAGCAGGCTCAGTGTGGGTCTAACACTGGAATATGGCACTTTTCAGTGTCGCTAATGGACATTACTTTTTAGTTATCGCATGAATACCCAGCATTTAGCCTGGCAGGTAGATACAACATGAACAAAAGCCTCCCTTTTCAGCTCGATCTGCCAGTGAAGCTGCTCTGATATCTCGTAAAAAGCATTAATATTGTATGCTTAGGTACTAGAGAAGTTAATACAGGTCAAATTGCACTGTGCAAGATTGGCATACTGCCACTTAACACATACGTTAAAACAGTGGACAAAGAATATCCAAGAATTTGTGTGGCAATATTGTACAGCAAGATTTCATCCTATAAGTATCAGATTATACCGAGTGTCAAAGCTTCATTTCATTTGTTAATGAGCTGTGGTAAACTGTGCTCATACCTAAAGCTTGTTGGTGTATTTGTGAGTAACTGCCACCAATCTGGTTGTGACATATTGGGGGCGACTTTCATTTTGAGTGTCATTTGGGTGGGTGGTGGGCAGGACATAATAGCAACTGCCCAAAAGGAATGCGAATGGTACTCATTCAATTCTGGTCTGAGGTCCTGATTAGAATGGCAAGCTGACAGTGCGAAATACGCTCACCAATAGGCAGCTCATCATCTGAAGACAGGTAATCAGGCAGGGCAGCCGAATGTGAAAGACCTGCAGCAGTAACTTAAAGGGGAGGGCTATTAGCAATGGGAATAAAGAGAGACAGCAGGTTACAGCAGCAGGCAACATGTGTGAAGAACAAACAGCAACAAATGCATTCGATTTGAAACCCTTTAACGCTCAGAACTCAAGTGTCTGCCATAAAAATGTCTCCCAAACCTCCATCCGGCTTTCCCCAACTGCAGCTGAGGATCCCTTTAACTATCGTTGGCAATGGTCATCTCCCGACTTGTATCACCCATGTTGGTGAGCAGGAGCAGACTGTGGTGACAGTCAGGCGGACTGAGGTGAAAATGACATTAGTGGTCTTAACTTCCTCAATTGACCCCAATATATTTATGAGTCTCCCAACAGTTTCCGATGGGAGTTCTGACTACCAGAATGGAGGTCCACTCAATAATTAGGACCGACAGAAACTTAGTGGCAAATTGGCATTTCAACCATTTATGTCATTTCCTTCCCACTACGACACCAATTTTAAACACACATGGAACGGTAATGACACGAAAGTATTGCCCACTGCATTCTTCTGAAAGCCATTTAATAAATGTTAAATATGGTACAGATGCCTTTATGGACTTGGGTCTCACCAGTGGCACAAATCTTCATAGCTTTGTTTAACGCTGTATTCTAAAAACATGAAAGACTGTCACGAAGTCTTTTCAGTGTTCCATCACCATGGTAATCAATTCCGCACCATCACACAGTGAAATGGCAGTTTCTGACTGAATTATTGACACTTAACACTTGAAGGGACACAAACTACTTAGTGTCACTGTCACTACATCCTATACACTGGGTGTGACATCAAAACTCAACACTGTTGTGAACAAGGGAACTGAAACAGTTGGATACAACACAAAGAAAATAAACAGCACCATATGCTGGACCAACACTTCACAATTGTTACTGTCATGAAGCAAATAGAATTTTCTGGGTGAAGAGTTTTTTGACAGTGGATCCTGGTTTTCCCCATCTGATTATTGATTTACAGCTTTAGCACAGTGGAAATGTTAGCAAGGCACTATTCTGGTGCAAAGGAAGCACCAATATTTTACTTGTTATCCATACAAGTTGATGACAGTTGTCAGAAACACTTCCAAAGTGTTAATATTGTAATTGTTTACCTTTTGACGTTATCAAAAAATGATATGATTTGAGTTTTATCTGCAAGTTTTGTTCGAAATGTTTCTGCTGTAGAAGTTCAATGGTCAGAGTAGTCTGGAGGCACAGCATGTTAGTACACTTCCATGTTGTGCCACTGGATAGAAGGCTGGGTTCTTTGTCCCTGCTTCCTAAACAGTGCATTGTTGACCTCAGCTTGGCTGATGCATGGAGGAGAGGAGGCATATTCCCACAGGGAGAGAACATCCAAAGTTAACCACATTGTTTGAATCTTTGTGAAGCTAGTTATAGAGAGCACCACCAGTAGAAACCAATGGAGCAGGTTGCCAACCCTTCCAAGACAGAGATAGTCCTAAGGGGTTGGAGAAAAATAATATAAAGCAGGGAGTGAACAACAAGCTTGACAATTGGCTCACCTTTGCTATTACTCTGAGTATAGAGTTATTCATTTTATTCGTGACTTTTTGGGGGGTTTGATTAAAATTTGTGTGTTTATATGGGTAAAGGTGCCCAGAAACTGCTTTTAATGTTTAAAATTGTAAACCTTTATTGATTTTGTTCATGCTGTAATAATACTACTATGGGTGGTTTCCACAGCTGTGAGGTTTTGGGATCAGTTATGGTGTAGGGTGTTTAACAGTCAGGGTGCCACACATAAAGAGTGAAGCACACATTACTGTGCTTCAACACTCCCAGAAAGTGTGAAAATAACAGTAATAACATTTTAACAGAAAACAGTATTTTTTTCCCTGTCTTGTCATTTCATTTTTGGACTCGAAGCACTGGGACTGCATCACTGTAGCATTTGTTTTGTCTTCTGTTACAGATTTTAAAAGATTCCTAATTGTTTTTTTCTTTTTACACTGACAAACTTGTTAGTTGATGAAGAATAACAACAGTATGTGTGGGATCACACGTTTTAATTACAGGTTGCTGGTGCCTAGTACAAATGACCTAACTGCAGTTATTTAGGAAAGGTTTTAATAACAGGTTGTGGGAGAACCAGTGGGATACTTTTCCCTCTGGGGCATCTGGCCTAGACCTTTCTGTTGTTATACTGTGGAGAGGAAGTGGTCAAAGGCAGTTGTACAATGAGAAATAACAAGGTAGGAAAGGCCAGCTTTATTATTCCACTTTCACCTCCTGCCTTCAACCAACTTGCATTGTGGGGGGAATAATAATCCATGCTGGAGGCATGGAGACTAGCAAGAGTAAAGCAGAAGTGAATCAATGAAACACTGTGACCAGTAAAAGGAACAGCCACTAATAAAAAATAATTTAATTTTCAAACACTTATTTTTCTGCAAATATGTTTTTCACAAGACTCCATCTGTCATTTCACACACATTGTAAGGGGCTTATTTTTTGCCGAGGTCCTGCCCTCCTTCTCTCCTGAAGGCAATAACAGCTCCATGGGTTCTGTGCACCTTCTGGCACCTTGCCCAGGTGACCATGCTTCCTGCATGAGCGTAGAAAGTGAGTGTTTGCAGACTAATCATGGAGGCATCTGATCCTGCCTCATCTGATATCTAGATAAGCACATTTGTCAGCAGAGTTAATTGCATAGTGATCAAGAACAACAATATCTTGTATTTACATAGCACCTTTAACGTAGCAAAATGTCCCAAGGCACTTCACAGGAGTGTTATGAAACGACATTTGACACTGAACCATATGAGGAGATATTAGTGCAGATGTAGGTTTTAGGGAGTGTCTTAAAGGAGGAAAGAAATGTAGAGAGGCAGAGAGGTTGAGGGAGGGAATTCCAGAGCTTAGGGCCTAGGTAGCTGGAAACACGGCCCAATGGGGCTGCGATTAAAATAGGAAATTCACAAGAGGCCAGAATTGGTGGAGTGCAGAGTTCTCAGTGGATTGTAGGGCTGGAGGAATAACGGAGTTAGGGATGAACCCTGGCTGATATTCCTCCTGCCTGGTTGTATTTATATGTTGCCTTTTATGTTGAAATGTCTCAATAGTACTTCAAACAAAGAATTACTTTTTACAGTTTTATTTTGTAAGCAAACAGCAATTATTCTACACCAGTAACATCCCATAAACAGCCAATTGATGAACCACTAGTCGGTGTTGTTGGTTGAAGGATGAATGTCCACCAGGACATCACAAGAATCAGCTGTTCTTCTTTGAACAGCCATGGGATTTTTAACTATATTAGGACAGGCAAACATGATCTTGGATTAACACATCATTTGAAATCAGCACCTCCGATTATACAGCACTCCATCACTACTGTACAGGAGTGTTAATAACAACTTACACTTCCAGGGCTCAATTTTCCCCAGTGATTTGCGCCGTTTCTTTTGCGCAGGCCGCTTTTTATGGCCTAAGTTAAAAAAAAACACAGTTTCCCCGATCAATTTTCACCAGCGTAACTCAGTTAGTAATGATTTTTTTAGCCAAAGGGGACGTAACCTGCCACCGGTGCCAATTCTGGCCATTTAGGCAAGTTTGGCAAGCTGAGAGTTACTCCAGTTCTTCTTAGGCCAGCATATGTGGCCTTTGTAAAAAATACCTGGAGAGTTAAGGAAATTGGCGCAGGTAAGGAAATCGGTGCAGGTAAATGCAGCAGATGCCTGGACAGAAGCAGCAGGAAAGTTAAGAGAGAGGGGAGAGAGTGGGGAGAGAGAGGGGAGAAACCTTTTGGGTATAGTTAGGTGCGGGGACCGGGAGGGAGGAGGCTGTTCGGCTTGGGATAGGGGCGGGGGAATGGACTGGGAGGCCGTTCGGCCTGGGATAGGGGAAGGGGAGTGGACCAGCAAGCCACTCGGCCAGGGCTAGGGGCGGGGAGTGGACCGGCAAGCCACTCGGCCAGGGCTAGAGGCGGGGATCGGCACCGGCATCGGGAGGAGGGGGGAAGGGACTTTAATCATTTAATGAAGGTAAGTTGCTGCAATGTATTTTAAGGTGCTTGTGCAGGTTGCGAGCTGAGCTGTAAGTGTCACTTGCCAGCCTCAGACCACATTGTGTCCCTGGTTACCCTGGCAACCCAATCTTTTTGCCGCAGATCAAGGCTCCACCCGCAAAACTAAAGGACAGGTTCGGCCTGAAGAAATCAAACGGGGAAACTTAGAACATTTATTTTTGGTGTACTTGGGCCCCCAAGAACGGGTGTAAATATTCAAGTACGCCAAAAAAAAGCTTTGGAGAAAATTGAGCCCATATTCTTTTTCTTTATTCATTGGATGCGGGCATTACTGGCAAAGCCAGCGTTTCTTGCCCATCTTTAATCACCCTTGAGAATGTGGTGGAGAGCCGTCTTCTTGAACTGTTGCAGTCCATCAGGTAGTTGGATACTGAGTGGCTTGTTCAGCCATATCATCATCATCATCATCATAGGCAGACCCTCAAACTCGAGGAAGACTTGCTTCCACTCTAAAAGTGAGTTCTCAGGTGACTGAACAGTCCAATACGGGAATTACAGTCCCTGTCACAGGTGGGACAACCAGTCGTTGAATGAAAGGGTGGGTGGGACTGGTTTACCGCACGCTCCTTCCGCTGCCTACGCTTGGTTTCTGCATGCTCTCGGCTTTGAGACTCGAGGTGCTCAGCACCCTCCCAGATGCACTTCCTCCACTTAGGGCAGTCTTTGGCCAGGGACTCGCAGGTGTCGGTGGGGATGTTGCACTTTATCAAGGAGGCTTTGAGGATGTCGTTGAAACATTCCCTCTGCCCACCTTGGGCTCGCTTGCCGTGTAGGAGTTCCGAGTAGAGCGCTTGCTTTGGGAGTCTTGTGTCAGGCATACGAACAATGTGGCCCGCCCAATGGAGCTGGTCGAGTGTGGTCAGTGGTTCGATGCTGGGGATGTTGGCCTGATCGAGAACACTGACGTTGGTGCGACTATCCTCCCATGGGATTTGCAGGATCTTGTGGAGACATAGTTGGTAGTATTTCTCCAGCGATTTGAGGTGTCTATTGTATATTGTCCACGTCTCTGAGCCATACAGGAGGGTATCACTATAGTCGTGTAGACCATGAGCTTGGTGGCAGATTTGAAGGCCTGATCTTCGAACACTCTTTTCCTCAGGCAGCCGAAGGCTGCACTGGCGCACTGGAGGCGGTGTTGAATCTCGTCATCGATGTCTGCCC
The DNA here is from genome assembly GCF_044704955.1 of Pristiophorus japonicus. Classification (NCBI taxonomy): domain Eukaryota; kingdom Metazoa; phylum Chordata; class Chondrichthyes; family Pristiophoridae; genus Pristiophorus; species Pristiophorus japonicus. The sequence continues at coordinate 177,031,964 of NC_091982.1, read as the reverse complement.
TTGCTGATAATAAGCTCCCGAGGTATGGAAAGTGGTCCATGTTGTCCAGGGCCACGCCATGGATCTTGATGATGGGGGCGGGGTCAGGTTGGTGGAGGACCTTTGTCTTACGGATGTTTAGTGTAAGGCCCATGCTTTCATATGCCTCAGTGAAGATGTTGATTATGACTTGGAGTTCAGTCTCTGAATGTGCACAGACGCAAGCGTCATCTGCGTACTGTAGTTCAACGACAGAGGTTGCGATGGTCTTGGATCTGGCCTGGAGATGACGAAGGTTGAACAGGTTCATACTGGTTCTGTAGTTTAGTTCCACTCCAGCGGGGAGCTTGCTGACTGTGAGGTGGAGCATTGCAGCGAGGAAGATTGAGAAGAGGGTTGGCACAATGACGCAGCCCTGCTTGACCCCGGTCCGGACATGGATTGGGTCTGTAATGGATCCGTTGTTCAGGATCCATTCATATCAGACCCACAGTGGATTACTAGTCCAGTAACATAACAACTATGCTACCGTTTATCTCTACACATGACTTCGGTGTTTTCTTTTCAATATTAATAAGAAGCAGCAGAAATGTTATGGCAAATAGATGATTTTTAAAATACTAATTATTCCATATGAGTATTGATTGCATTGATGATAATATTCCAAATGATTTTGTAATTTCTACCAAATGTACCCTGCTCACCACTGTTTTAAATTGGTTCCTTTTACCCAACCATCCCATAAGCTGATGAATGCTCCTTGGACTGTTACTTCTGATATTAACACCAGCTTGCTGATAGAAGATAGACCGTAGTAGAGGATTGTTCTGTTGGTCAAATGATTAAAAAAAAGTACTAACTATAGTAATTTAGTAAAGATCTTAGGATTTTTAGAGAGAAAATATCTAGTATGAAGTGGCATTAGTAATTTAATATAATATATATATATATATATATAATTCAGACAATTCCTCTATACAGTCAAATTCACCATGATGTCTGATCTGCAATGGCATCCTACCCAAGTTTTCCGATCAGAAGCAGCACCACCAATAAGTAAGACAAATCAAAAAATGTTGTTGTGGAGCCAAGAGGAGCAAGAGTGCTCCTGTGATTCCACAGTCTTCGTGATCACCTCATGTTGCTGCTGTACTCTCCCCCCCCCATCATCTCTCCTGGGACTTACCTTCATTGCCTTCTGGAGGCACAGCAGGTGTTGGCAGCTCATGCACATAATGTTAATGATGCACGAGGCCCAATTGTGAGAATTGACTAAGTGGCTAGCTCTTACAGAGAGCTGGCGCAGGCATGATTAGCTGAATGGCCTCCTTCTGTGCTGTGAAATTCTATGATCATAGGAAGTCTAATCACAAAAGGCACCAAACAAATTAGAAAGGAGATTTACTACATCCTACCTTGACTCCATGAACATTTATCAAAAGTTAATTAAGAATAGATTTAAAATTGACAGTTGCCCTCCTGTCTTAAAGTAGCTGTTTAAATCAGATGCGAATTGGTTTTAATATTGCAGTGAAGCCTTAAATAATTAACATTCTGAACCTGTCTGAATGGTGTCAAATTTTTATCACATTATACTCCTGTGAAGTGCCTTTGGACATTAAAGGCTCTATATGAATACAAGTTGTTGTTGTTGTTATTGTCTTAAATGGCCAAGTAATAAGATCTTAGAATGGGGTCCTGCTAATTGTAAACAATCTTCGGCAAGCAGAATGGCATCATTCTAAATTCCCATCCTCCAAGGCGTTACTTTCAGAATGGCAAACTCTGCATGAAACACACAAAGGGGTAGAGTTTCTGCTTTGGGCACAATCGGCGATCCGGGAGTAAATTGCGGCAAAATGGGGCAAGTTTTGAGAAGTGTTTTTATTTTCAAGTTCATGCTCAAACTCATTTGCATTCCGCCAAATGCAAACTCTGCCATGGATCAGCACAATCGGGCCAACATTTAGAATGTAATTTTTAAAAAATATTTTGCTTTAAAATATAAGAGTGATAACTTGGTCCAGTTTGATTAATATAGGAACATAGGAACAGGAGTAGCCTATTTAGCCCCTAGAGCCCGTTCCGCCATTCAATGAAATCATGGCTGATCTGCAACCTAACTCCGTATACCCACTTATGCCCCATATCCCTTGCAGCAGAACTGGTCTCCAGTCATCTTGGTTAATCCTTGCCATTGGACCAAGACCTAGCTCTGTCAAGCCCGTGTGGTGGCTGGTGTGCAACGGCCACCACACATTAAAAAAATCCACGCACAGACATCTTCCACCTTTCAAGATGTAGTTCGGGACCTGGAACATTGAAACACCTGTGAATTCATCCCTTTTTGGCGTGGAAGCAAGTCATCCTCGCTTCAAGGGACTGTCTATGATGATATCCCTTAATACCGTTGGTTAACAAAGATCTATTAATCTCAACTTTAAAATTAACAATTGATCTAGCATAGAAACATAGAAACATAGAAAATAGGTGCAGGAGTAGGCCATTCGGCCCTTCTAGCCTGCACCGCCATTCAATGAGTTCATGGCTGAACATTCAACTTCAGTACCCCATTCCTGCTTTCTCGCCATACCCCTTGATCCCCCTAGTAGTAAGGACCTCATCTAACTCCTTTTTGAATATTACCGTTTGCGGAAGAGGGTTCCAAACTTCTTTTTTTTTTATTCGTTCTGGGATGTAGGCATCGCTGGTAAGGCCAGTATTTATTGCCCATCCCTAATTGCCCTTGAGACGGTGGTGGTGAACCGCCTCCTTGAACTGCTGCAGTCCTTGTGGTGAAGATACTCCCACAGTGCTGTTAGGGATAGAGTTCTAGGATTTTGACCCAGCGACGATGAAGGAGTGACGATATATTTCCAAGTCAGGATGGTGTGTAACTTGAAGGGGAACTTGCAGGTGATTGTGTTCCCATGTGCCTGCTGCCCTTACCCTTCTAGGTGGTAGAGATCGTGGGTTTGGGAGGTGCTACTGAAGAAGCCTTGGCGAGTTGCTGCAGTGCATCTTGTAGATGTTAGACATTGCATCCACAGTGCGCCGGTGGTGGAGGGAGTGAATGTTTAAGGTGTGTTGCCTACCCGGTGCCAGGTTAAAGGACATCTCCTCTGGGCTGGAGAAGAACTTGGAGTGGGAGGAGAAGGATCCAGTTGTCGTGGTACATGTAGGTACCAATGACATAGGTAGGACTAAGAAAGAGGTACTGCTGAGAGAGTTTGAACAGCTAGGGACTAAATTGAAAAGCCACGAGCAAATTGGCATAGGGTCAATAGAATCACGGAGATGAATGCGTGGCTCAGAGGTCGGTGTGGGAGAAGTGAGTTTCGATTCATGGGGCACTGGCGCCAATACTCGGGAAAGAGAGAGAGAGCTGTTCCGTGGGGACGGACTACACCTGAACTATGTTGGGACCAGAGTTCTAGCGAACCGATTAACTAGGGAGGTAAACAGGGCTTTAAACTAAATAAGGGGGGGGCGGACAGGGGGGACGGTCGCAGTAGAGAGCAATCTAGAATGCTAAAGAGAAAAGAAAAGGAAGCAATGCAGGTAAGGATAACCAGATTATGTCAGGAAGATAAAGAGCATAGAAACAAAAGAGTGCATTAACAAATAAGGTCCAGGTAAGAAAAAATAGCGATAAGACAAATAGGGCTATAGTACAAAAATAATATTAAGATGTCTAATGTTAAAAAGACAAATTTAAAAGCACTGTATCTGAATGCACGAAGCATCTGTAATAAGGTAGACGAATTAACAGCGCAAATAGATGTAAACGGATACAGTATCGTTGCAATTAGGGAGACATGATTGCAGGATGATCAGAGTTGGGAACTGAATATCCAAGGATAGTCAATATTTAGGAAGGACAGGCAAAAAGGAAGAGGGGTTGGTGTGGCATGTTAGTAAAGGATGAAATCAGAGCAATAGTGAGAAAGGATATTGGCTCAGAAAATCAAGATGTAGAATCAGTCTGGGTGGAGCTAAGGAGCACCAAGGGGCAGAAAACATTGGTGGGAGTTGTCTATAGGTCTCCAAACAGTAGTGGTAGTGTAGGGGATGGCATCAAACAGGAAATTAGAGATGCATGTAGCAAGGGTACTACAGTAATCGTAGGTGTCTTTAATCTACATATAGACTGGCCAAACCAAATTAGTAATAAAACGGTGGCAGATGAATTCTTGGATTGCGTACAAGATGGTTTTTTAGACCAGTATGTTGAGGGGCCTACTAGGGAACTGGCTATCCTAGATTGGGTATTGTGTAATGAGAAGGGGTTAATTAACAGTCTTGTTGTGCGGGATCCTTTAGGGAAGAGTTACCATAAAATGATTGAATTCTTTATTAAAATGGAAAGTGAAACAGTCTAATCCGAAATTAGGGTCCTAAATCTAAACAAAGTTCCTTTCTGGCGTAAAAACACAAAAGGAAAAGTGGCCCAACCATGGCTAACAAAATAAATTAAGGATATTATTAGATCCAAAGAGGAGTTATACAAAGTTGCCAGAAAAAGTAGCAAGCCTGAGTTTTGGGAGCAGTTCAGAGTTCAACAAAAAAGGACCAAAAGATTGATTAAGAGGGGAAAAATAGAGTATGAGAGTAAACTTGTAAGGAACATAAAAACGTACTGCAAAAGATTCTACATGTACATAAAAAGAAAAAGATTAGTGAAGACAAATGTAGGTCCTTTACAGACAGAAATGGAAGAATTTGTAATGGGGAACAAGGAAATGGCAGAACAATTAAATAAATACTTCGGTTCTGTCTTCACGGAATAACGTTCCAGAAATGTTAAGGAACCAAGGGTCTGGTGAGCAAGAGGAATTAAAGGAAATGATTATTAATAAGAAAATAGTGCTGGAGAAACTAATGGGACTGAAGGCCGATAAATCCCCAGGGCCTGATGATCTGCGTCCCAGAGTACTAAAAGAGGTAGCCATGGAAATAGTAGCTGCATTGGTTGTCATCTTCCAAAATTCAATAGATTATGGAATAGTTCCTGCAGATTGGAGGGTGCAAATATAACCCCATTATTTAAAAAAGGAAGGAGAGAGAAAACAGGGAACTACAGACCAGTTAGCCTGACATCAGGGAAAATGCTGGAGTCTATTATAAAGGATGTGATAACGGCACACTTAGATAATATCAACGGGATTAAACAAAGTCAACATGGATTTATGAAAGGAAAATCATGTTTGACAAACCTACTGGAGTTTCTTGAGGATGTAACTGATAGAATAGATAAGGGAGAACCAGTGGATGTAGTGTATTTGGATTTTCAGAAGGCCTTTGATAAAGCCCAACATAAGAGGTTAGTGTGTAAAATTAAAGCACATAGGATTGATGATAATGTATTGGCATGGATTGAAAATTGGTTAACTGACAGGAATCAGAGAGTAGGAATAAACAGGTCTTTTTGGGGTGGTGGGCAGTGACTAGTGGGGTACTACAGGGATCAATGCTTGGGCCCCAGCTATTTACAATATATATAAATGATTTGGATGAGGGAACCAAATATAATATTTCCAAGTTTGCTGATGACACAAAACTAGGTGGGATTTTGAGTTGTGAGGAGGATGCAAAGATGCTGCATGTTGATTTAGATAGGTTGAGTGAGTGGGCAAACACATGGCAGATGCAGTATAACGTGGATAAATGTGAAGTTATCCACTTTTGTAGGAAAAACATAAGGACAAAGTATTATTTAAATGGTAATGGCTTGGGAAGTGTCAATGTACAGAGGGACCTGGGTGTCCTTGTACACCAGTTATTGAAAACAAACATGCAGGTGCAGTAAGCAGTTAGGAAGGCAAATGGTATGTTGGCCTTCATTGCAACAGGATTTGAATAAGGAGCAAGGATGTCTTATTACAGTTATACAGGGCCTTGGTGACACCACACCTGGAATATCGTGTGCAGTTTTGGTCTCCTTACCTCAGAAAGGACATACTTGCCATAGAGGGAGTGCAGCGAAGGTTCATCAGACTGATTCCTGGGATGGCAGGACTGTCGTATGAGGAGAGATTGGGTCGACTAGGCCTGTGTTCACTTGAGTTTAGAAGAATGAGAGGGGATCTTATTGAAATGTATAAAATTCTGACTGGGTTGGATAGACTGGATGCGGGGAGGATGTTTCCCCTGGCTGGGAAATCTAGAACAAGGAGTCACAGTCTCAGGATACGGGGTAGGAAATTTAGGACTGAGATGAGGAGAAATGTTTTCACTCAGAGGGTAGTGAACCTGTGGAATTCTCTACCACAGAAGGCTGTGGAGGACAAGTCACTGAATATATTTAAGAGGGAGATAGATAGATTTCTAGAAACCAAGGGCATCAAGGGGTATGGGGAAAAAGCAGGAATGTGGTGTTGAGATAGAGGATCAGCCATGATCATATTAAATGGCGGTGCAGACTCGAAGGGCCGAATGGCCTACTACTGCTCCTATTTTCTATGTTTCTATGTCGATGGGGTGCCAATCAAGCTGGCTGCTTTGTTCTGGATGATGTCGGGTTTCTTGAGTGTTGTTGGAGCTGCAGTCATCCAGGCAAGTGGAGAGTATTGCATCACATCCCTGACTTGTGCCTTGTAGATGGTGGAAAGACTTTGGAGAGTCAGGAGGTGAGACACTTGCCGCAGAATACCCAGCCTCTGACCGCTCTTGTTGCTACAGTATTTATGTGGCTGGTCCAATTAAGTTTCTGCTCAATGGTGACGCCCAGGATTTTGATGGTGCGGGATTCAGAGAGGTAATGCCGTTGAATGTCAAGGGGCGGTGGTTAGACTTTCACTTGTTATTGATAGTTATTGCCTGACACTTGTGTGGTTCGAATGTTACATGCCCCTTATCAGCCCAAATCTGAATGTTGCCCAGGTCTTGCTACATGCGGGCATGGACTGCTTCATTATCTGAGGAGTTGCGAATGGCACTGAACACTGTGCAGTCATCCCCACTTCTGACCTTATGATGGAGGGAAGGTCATTGATGCAACAGGTGAAGAAGGTTGGGCCTAGGACACTGCCCGGAGGAACTCCTGCAGCGATGTCCTGGGGCTGAGATGAATGACCTCCAACAACCACAACCATCTTCCTTTGTGCTAGGTATGACTCCAGTCAGTGGGGAGTTTTCCCCCTGATTCCTATTGACTTCAATTTTACTAGGGCTCCTTGATGCCACACCTTCATCACTTTGCTGATGATTGAGAGTAGACTGATGGGGTGGCAATTTGCCGGATTTGATTTGTCCTGCTTTTTGTGGACAGGACATACCTGGGCTTTACACATTGTCGGGTAGATGTAAGTGTTGTAACTGTCCTGGAATAGGTTGGCTAGAGGCGCAGCTAGTTCTGGAGCGCAATTCTTCAGCACGACAGCCAGGATGTTGTCGGGGCCCATAGCCTTTGCTGTATCCAGTGCTCTCAGCCGTTTCTTGATATCACATGGAGTGAATCAAATTGGCTGAAGACTGGCTTCTGTGATGGTAGGGACCTTAGGAGAAGGCCGATAGGGATCATTCACTCGGTACTTCCGGCTGAAGATGTCTGAAAATGCTTCGGCCTTGTCTTGTGCACTCGTGTGCTGGGCTCCACATCATTGAGGGTGGAAATATTCATGCAGCCACCTCCTCCCATTAATTGTTTAATTATGCATCATCAGTTGTGTATAGAACTGTTGCCTAATTTCACTCCTGAACGATCTGGCTCTAATTTTTACACTATGCCCCCCCTCGGCCTATACTGCCCAACCAGCGGAAATACTTTCTCTCTAACTACCCTGTCTATTCCCCTTGCGATCTTGAAAACTTCAATCAAATCACGTCTTAACATTCTAAATTCTAGGAAATACAATGCTAATTTGTGTAATCTCTCCTCGTAATTTAACCCTTAGAGCCCGGGTATCATTCTGATAAACCTGCGCTGCACTCCCTCCAAGGCCAATATATCCTTCCTAAAGTGTGGTACCCAGAACTGCTCACAGTACTCCAGGTGTGGTCTAACCAGGGTTTTGTATAGCTGTAACATAACTTCTACCCCCTTGTGTTCTAGTCCCCTAGATATAATGGCCAGCATTTCATTAACCTTTTTGGTTATTTTGTGTACCTGTTCATGATATTTTAATGATTTATGTACCTGGACCACCACTGTTTTTAGCTTTTCACTATTTAGAAAGTGCCCTGTTCTATCCTTTTTAGATCCAAAGTGGATGAACTTACATTTGCCTGCATTGGAATTCATTTGCCACAGTTTTGCCCTCAGTCTATCAATATCCCTTTGTCATTTTATGGTTTTATCTACACTGCCTACAATGTCGCCTATCTTTGTGTCATCGGCAAATTTGGATATGTGGCTTTCTGTGCCATCATCTAAGTCATTAATAAATATGGTGAATAGTTGAGGCCCCAACACAGATCCCTATAGGACACCACTAGTCACATCCTGCGAGTTAGAGTACCTGCCCATTATCCCTAATCTCTGTCACCTGCCACTCAGCCAATTTCCTAACCAGGTCAATAATTTGCCTTCAATTCCATGGGCTTCAACTTTACTTAACAGTCTCTTCTGAGGGACTTTATCAAATGCCTTTTGGAAGTCCATATAAATAATATCCATAGACATTCCCCTGTTCTCCACTTTAATCAGCTTTTCAAAAAATTCAATCAGGGTCATTAGGCTGACTTGCCTTTTACAAATCCATGCTGGGTCTCTCTGATCAGCTGAAAATGTTCAAGATGTTCTGTCACACTATCCTTAATTATAGACTCAATAATTTCCCAACAACAGATGTTAGGCTAATTGGTCTATAGTTCCCTGGTTTCTCTCTCTCACCATTCTTAAATAGCAGAGTGACATGTGCAATTTTCAATCTAAAGGAATGCTTCCTGAATTGAGAGAACTTAGGATATCTGCAATGTGCTCATCTACTTCCTTTAAACTCTGGGATGGAAACCGTCTGGTCCTGAGGATTTGTCACAATTTAGTGCCATTCATTTCTTCATAAGTGTTATTTTGCTTACGTTAAATATCTTGAGTCCCTGTCCTTGATTCAATATTAGTTTCCATGGGATTTCGGCATGGTACCCTCTTCTTCTACTGTAAATACTGACGCAAAGTAATTATTCAACATGTTCGCCATTTCCTTATTATCATTGACAATATCACCGATATCAATTTTCAAGGGGCCCACATTGCTCCTGACCACACTCTTTTTCCTAATCTGATTGTAAAAAGTTTTTGTGTTAATTTTGATATCCCTTGCAAGTTTCTTGTCATATTCCCTTTTCGTAGCTCTCACTATCTGTTTTGTCACCCTTTGTTTTTCTTTGTATCTTTCCCATTTTCAAGGGTTTGTGCTTTTTTTAGCATTTTATTTTGCTTTTTCTTTTAGTTTTATGCTGTCACTTACCTCTTTAATCGTCCATGGCTTTTTTTTGGCAAGTAGAGCTCTTGCCCCTCAGGGGTTCTGAATCACATGAAATTATTTTTTCAAAACCTCCCACTGATCTTCTGTCATTTTAGCCATTAACAGATTTGCTCAGTTTACTGTGGACAGTCTCTGTCTCATCCCGTTGAAGTCAGCCTTACCTAACTGAAATACAGCTGAAAATAGAGCTAACACAAAAAATAAGCATTTTAATCAGTGTCCAGTTCCCCATCTGTGAGTAACCCGATTTTAAATAACTGAAAATGACTTTAAAAAAACTATACAGAACCATTCACTAGTTATATTAGGATACAGTAAATTAAAATCATTATTCAAAAGCTTTTAAACATGCCTATTAGCGTCCTTGTGCATAAAATAATTTGATTTGAAGAGCTTCCTTGAAGGCCCACAAATGGGCGCATCCGCATCGGAAGCTCGCCATGGTGATTAATTCAATCTGGGGGGTGTGGCCACTTTTGTGGGCGGGGCTTGCTTTGAGCATGATGTTTTTAAACTAGCATAAAGGATTGCGGAAGCTCAATTTGCACTGAACGTAATTTGCGCTTGAAACTCTGCGACCTTTTATGCAGGTTTGGCTGATTTTGGGTGAATTGCACTGAAAAAACAGCCCAACCTAGCGGAAACTCCAATTCTTCCACTATTTCCAGAAAGAATAGCATTTAAAACTGAATGAGTTGCCAAGGACGAGCTCTATTGAATCATATTTAATGGTCCAGACTATCATTAAGGCAGAATTTAGTGTGTGGAACAAGTAATATCAAAGAACCTGAGATTTTGGACTGCTTTCCAAGATGTGCCTCACAATGCCCACAGTAACCTTTGAAAATTGAAGTTTTACTGAACCACAATGTAAACTTTCCCTATTTTTAGGATGAAATGTTGCTTTTCTTCTGGTTTACTACTTTAAGCACTGAATCATAATTTTTAACGCAAATGCTTGTATCAGTTTGGAGAAACACAAAAAACGATTTTCACTATGTTCATAGCATAGTTGTTTATATCATCAGTGTGAAAACAAATGTTCTGTGAGGAGGAAATATGGTTAAAGATGTGTAGAAAAAGAATTAAAAAGACTACAGGAAATTTCTTTGCAGAAAATTACTGTTTTTGATACCAAGAAATATAGATTAAGGAACAATGCACTCCTTTGTAAAAATCTTATACCTAGTCATCTTATTTGAGATAAAAGCCAAAAATGCTGGAAATACTCAGCAGGTTATGCAGCATCTGTGGAGAGAGGATCAGCGTGAACATTTCAAGTTGCTAACCTTTCATCAGAACTCAAAAATGTTAGAGGTGTAAGAGAGGCTGGCTGTATTTAAAGTAGATAAGTCACCAGGACCGTATGGGATGCATCTTAGGATGTTGAGGGAAGTTAAGGTGGAAATCGTGGAGGTACTGGCCATAATCTTTCAATCCTCCTTAGATACAGAAGTGGTGCCAGAGGACTGGATAATTACAAATGTTACACCCTTGTTCAAAAAATGGTGTAAAGATAAACCCAGCAACTGCAGGCCAGTCAGTTTAATCTTGGTAATGGGGAAGCTTTTAGGAATGATAATCAGGGACATAATTAACAATTACTTAGACAAGTGTGGATTAATTAACAAAGCCAGCATGGATTTGTTAAAGGCAAATCGTGTTTAACTAACTTCATCGAGTTTTTTGATGAAGTAACAGAGAGGGTTGATGGGGGCAATGCAGTTGACGTAGTGTACATGGATTTCCAAAAGGCGTTTGATAAATTACCACATATCATTATCAGCATAGGCAGTCCCTCGAAATCGAGGAAGACTTGCTTCCACTCCGAAAGTGAGTTCTCAGGTGACTGAACAATCCAATACAGCAATTACAGTCTCTGTCATAGGTGGGATAGACGGTCGTTGAAAGAAAGGGTGGGTGGGGAGTCTGGTTTGCCGCACACTCCTTCCGCTGCCTGCGATTGTTTTCTGATTGCTCTCGGCGACGAAACTGTTGGTGCTCAGCACCCTCCCGGATGCTCTTCCTCCAGTTATGGAGGTCTTGGGCCAGGGACTCCCAGGTGTCAATGAGGATGTTGCACTTTATCAAGGAGGCTTTGAAGGTGTCCTTGAAACGTTTCCTCTGCCCACCTGGGGCTCGCTTGCCGTGTAGGAGTTCCGAGTAGAGCGCTTGCTTTAGGAGTCTTGTGTTGGGCATGCGAACAATGTGACCTGCCCAACGGAGCTGGTCGAGTGTGGTCAGTGCTTCGATGCTGGGGATGTTGGCTTGATCGAGAACAGTAATGTTGGTGCATCTGTCCTTCCCTTGCCAGCAAAGTTGAAGCTCATGGAATAAAAAGGTCATTGGCAGCATGGATACAAACTTGGCTAAGTGCCAGGAAACAGAGAGTACATTTTGGTAGGAAAGAATGAGGAAAGGCAATATAAAATAAAGGGTATAATCCTGAACAGAGAGACCTGGGGATATATGTGCACAAATCGTTGAAGGTGGCAGGGCAGATTGAGAAAGCATACGGGATCCTAGGGCTAGAATTTCCACAAAGAAGGATATCACTGTTTTTTGGCGTTATTCATTATTAATTACCTTTTTTTCGTGCTGAAATAACACCAAAAAATAAACGTTTAAATTTCCCCAAATGGTTTGCAACTTTTGGTGAAGCGTTAAAAAAGCTTCGTTTTTAAGAATAGAAATTACATTTTTTACGATAAAAAAACACCCATTCTGCACATGTGCAGAAAAAAAACCATTTCGCCCGTTTTTCACGTGATGGGTGTGCTCGTGCATGCGCAGTACACCTCCTGGTCTGATTTAGCCATTTTTACAGGGAATTGAAAGTTCCCGAGAGTTCTCAATACATACACACAGGTGCTGCAGGAAGGAAGAGGGCTAGGAAGTTTGGCCAGGACACAAATGAGGCCCTGGTTGGCACAGTAGCAAGAGGATGGGCCAGATTGGGAAGAAGGGAACTGGGAAACTGCACCCATCTGCGATGGCTGAAGCTTGGTGACGTGTTGCGGAGCAGTTTTCCTCAGTGGACTTCATCAGGAGGACCTATCTGCAGTGCAGGAAGAGGTGACATGACCTTTGTGGGACAGTTAGAGCAAGTAATATTTTTATTTATGCATTACAATTACTTGAATTGTAAATGTGACCCATCTTGGTATCACTCGGCTTCTGATCGTCACAAATTATAAAGATGGCTTATTTTCTGCACTGCACTTCGATGTTTTCATGATGAACAACATGCAAGTAAAGGGACATTATACTGATCACTTAATTAAATGCACACAGTATGATATAAGTACTTTGATGACTATCTGTGTGTGCCACAACAGTAGAAGGCCTCTCTCTTAAAAATGTCTATTGCCATCTTTGCAGAGAAAATTGTCCAAGAACCAGTGACAGCAGCGGAAAACTGGTGGCGGTCCAGCAAGACTGCTCCCGCTCACAGCCCTGGAAAATCGGATTGCAGGTCTGATTGGTACATCACAGCGATTGACCACCTGTGCGGATGCTGAGCCCAGATTCAAGAGAGAGTGGGTAAGTCCTGCAAAATCCACAGTCTGGGTTGGCTCAATGTTAAATACCGTGTGGGCTAAGCTTCGGTTTATGCGATGTGCTCTCTGTTGGCTAGGCTTCGGATTATGCAATGTACTATCATTCGTCGTGGTCCTTTAAATGAGCCGGCGCTATGTGAGCCACATGTCACACTGCCCCCTCCCCTGCTGCTAACCAGTTGTTCTTTTATATTTTGCAGATGTTTCAGATGCATCCAATAATGGAGAGGGCCCCGCCAGCTCGCCACAAGCAGAAGTGGATGACACCGAACAGCCATCCTGCAGAACCTCCACAGGACGATCAGGAGGAGGATGAGGAGGAGAATGAGGAGGAGGAGGTCGATGCTTCAATTGATGTTTTTTTTGGGGGGGATGTGATCAGACGGTGGTATTGAATTTGGAGGAGGTCGACGCCACGGAGGTCGAAAGGGTTTTAGCCTGCCCTTCGCAGGAGGGGACATATGTCGGTTATGCACCATCTAAGGTCCCGGGTCCCAGTGGGTTGCAGGAACCCGCACCCAGGGCCATCTGTATGTTGGCTGAGATGTGAAGAGCGCTCTCCCAAGATGCAGGCTCCATGGGAGGTGGTAGATTTGATGGGAATGACTGGGGAGAGCGTCCAGCTCGCCAAATCGCTCCTTGAAGTCATGGGTGGGATCTCGGGAAGCATTGCAGTACTATCTGCTGACATTAGGTGGGGCATGTCGGGAGCCATAGCAGTACTATCTGCCAACATTAGGGAAGGCATGTCTGAGATAGTCGCTGCAATGCGGGAAACACCGAGGCTGCCATTGCCCAGCAGCAATTGACAGTCTCGAGTGATGCCACTCTAATCCCCAGACCAACCTCACCAGTCAGTGTGCAGGTCGATCCACAGGCTTTAGAATCTAAAGCCAGGCCTTCCACAGCGAGAGGTTTTCAGGGGCTTCCATTGGCGTCTCCTTCGTCTGTCCCCCAACAAGCGGAGCCCCGTACACGAGAAACTAATAAGAACCTTGGGCTCACCGGGAGTAGGGCTAAGCCTGCAGTAACAGGCAAGGACAAGAAGGGCGGCCGGCACGGCGGTGTTTAAATAAGGGGGGGGTGGCTGCAGCTAAACTTTGTTTGCTACTGTGGTTGTTGTTGTTGTTGTTGTTTTGCTGTTCTTTTGTGTTTCTTTTGTTGTTGTTGTTGTGGTTGGTTGTTTGCTTTATTGTTAGTTAAGTGACATTAATTTAAAAGTTTAATATAATACCAAAAATTTTTATTAAAGTTAAGTACAAGTGTATAAATGTTTAATAAATTTCAAATTAATTTTTTCAACTAAACTAAACTTATGCAGTGTCTCATTCGCAGAATAACAGGGGGACATAGTCAACATGGTGGGATACAGTGGCCAGTCAATGATGAAACGTGCCCTTCAGCCTTCATGCAAAGCGGTGCAGTATCAGCTGCTGACGCAAGGCTCTTGTAATGGCGTAAGGTGCAGGAGGCCTCCTCCCCTGGTGTCCTGCGGGTGGTACTGGTGGCATAGATTCCTTGTCCTCCTCGCCCTCCTCCTCCAGCCACGCCCCCCCTCCCCCCCGGCCCCCTCACCTGAGGTGGTCCTGCAATCCCTATTGGCAAATCCTGACCCCTCATGATGGCTAAATTGTGTAGCATGCAGCACACCACAGTGAACTCACTGACCTGCTGAGGGGAGTATTGTAGGGAGCCTCCAGAGTGGTCCTGGCATTGGAAGCACTGCTTTAACACTCGAATTGTCTTCCCGATGATGTTGCATGTGTCTATATGGCAGATATTTCTCACTTTCTGTCTGCGTTTTGCAGAGGGAGACATGGGCCTGGTGGCGAGCCCAAAACCTTTGACCCCCAGCATCCAGCTCTGGCCTTCTGGCTGCTCCTCAAACAGCTGTGAGGCACTGCTCTCACGCAAGATGAACCATCATGGATGCTTCCTGGAAATTTTCCATTTACTGACATGATACGCTGAGTATGGTTGCAGACGATCTGTATGTTCAGCGAGTGGAATCCCTTTCGGTTTCGGTAAATTTCTGGATCCTCAAAAGGTGCTCGCAGGGCAATGTGCGTACAGTCAATGGGAGCCTATACCTTGGGGAAGCCAGCAACTCATGCAAAGCCTATAACCCTCTCATTCTGTGCCTCCCTGGTCATTGGGAAGTTGATGAAGTCCTTCCTGTGAGGAAACAGTGCAATAGTCACCTGGCAAATGCAGCGATGTATAGCGGCTGCAAAATGGAGCATATGTCCCCTGCTATGCCTGAAAGAAGCCGGAGGCTTTGAAGGCAAGTGCCGCAGTCACCTTGACCTCGACGGTCAGTGCAGTCCTGTTGCCACTGGTAGGCTGTATGTCTGCCTTTATGAACTGGCATATCTCTGTGACCACCTCTTTTCGAAAGCGTAGCCTTCTAATGCACTGTGCCTCAGTCAGATGGAGGTAAGAGCAATGTTCCCTATAAACTCATTGGAGATAAGGCCTCATCCTGCGTAACTTTGCGACCTCTGTGATTACACTAATAATGCTGCCAAATAAGCCTTCTTCCATGATTATCTTGGATAGCATAAGCAGTCACCAAATATGGCACAGGTAGAATAGGCCCCATTCTTAAAATGCCCGTAAATGTCCTTAAATGTACCTAAAAACGAATGATAAACTCACTAATCTCAAAAAGCAGCCTTCCCTCCAAAACCTTTAACTCAGTTCCGTTTTCCAAGATGGCACCATTATCGCCAATTTTGATCTGACTTGACCAGGTAAGACAAGCTTTTTCAGTTCGGTATTCATCACTGTCTTTAAAAATGGCGTTATTGGCCAAATTCACAAAAACAGTGATATCGTTGTTTTTGACATCACAAAAATGGTTTGTAAAAATGGCGGACATTATTTTTCAACGACGGCATTAAACCACTGGCCAAATTTTTTCAACAACCAAAAACAAATTTAACACGTAAAAATGGCGTTAAAACTTGTGTTAGGCTGGCTAATTTCTAGCCTGGCTTCATAAATAGAGGCATAGAGTTCAAAAGTAAGGAAGTTATAATGAACCTGTATGAACCATGGTTCGGCCTCAACTGGAGTATTGTGTCCAATTCTGGGCACCGCAAAATAGGAAGAATGTGAAGGCCTTGGAGAGGGTGTAGAAAAGAGTCACGAGAATGGTTCCAGGGTGCCACAGGGATCGGTGCTGGGGCCTCAACTATTTACAATTATTATTAATGATTTGAATGAAGGGACCGAGTGTAATGTAGCCAAGTTTGCTGATGATATAAAGATGGGTGGGAGAGCAAATTGTGAGGAGGACATAAAAAATCTGCAAAGGGATATAGACAGGCTAAGTGAGTGGGGAAAAATTTGGCAGATGGAGTATAATGTGGGAAAATGTGAGGTTATCCACTTTGGCAGAAAAAATAGAAAAGCAAATTATAATTTAAATGGAGAAAAATTGCAGAATGCTGCAGTAAAAATGGACCTGGGGTCCTTGTGCATGAAAAGTGAGTTTGAAGGTACAGCAAGTAATCAGAAAAGCAAATGGAATGTTGGCCTTTATTGCAAGGGGGATAGAGTATAAAAGCAGGGAAGTCCTGCTACAACTGTACAGGGTATTGGTGAGACCACACCTGGAGTACTGTGTACAGTTTTGGTCTCCGTATTTAAGGAAGGATATACTTGCATTGGAAGCTGTTCAGAAAAGGTTCACTAGGTTGATTCCAGAGATGAGGGGGTTGACTTATGAAGATAGGTTGAGTAGGTTGGGATTATACTCATAGGATTTCAGAAGAATGAGAGGTGATCTTATCGAAACATATAAGATAACGAGAGGGCTAGACAAGGTGGATACAGAGAGGATATTTCCACACATAGTGGAAACTAAAACTAGGGGGCATTGTCTCAGAATAGGGGGCTGTCCATTTAAAACTGAGATGAGGAGGAATTTCTTCTCTCAGAGGGTTGTAAATCTATGGAATTCTCTGCCCCAGAGAGCTGTGGAGACTGGGTCATTGAATATATTTAAGGCAGAGAAAAACAGATTTTTGAGCGATAAGGGAACAAAGGGTTATGGGGAGCAGGCAGGGAAGTGGAGCTGAGTCCATGATCAGATCAGTCATGATCTTATTAAATGGTGGTGTAGGCTCGAGGGGCCAAGTGGCCTACTCCTGCTCCTATTCTCATGTTCTTATGAGGAACTTCAGTTATGTGGATAGATTAGAGAAGTGGGAGGTGTCATGCTCCTCCTGTGCTATGTGGGAAGTCAGGGATGCTTCCAGTGTCTCTGACTACTATGTGTGCAGGAAGTGTGTCCAGCTGCAGCCCCTGGCAGACCACATTGCGGCACTGGAGCTGCACATGGACTCACTCTGAAGCATCCGCGATGCTGAGGATGTCGTGAATAGCACATATAGTGAGTTGGTCACACCGCAGGCAGATAGGGAATGGGTGACCATCAGGCAGAGTAGTAGAAGGAAGGTAGTGCAGGGGTCCCCTGAGGTCACCTCCCTCCAAAATAGATATACCGTTTTGGGTACTGGTGGGGGAGATGACTCATCAGGGGAAGGCAGAAGCAGCCAAGTTCATGGCACCATGGGTGGCTCAGCTGCACAGGAGAGCAGGAAAAAGATTGGGAGAGCTATAGTGGTAGGGGATTCTATTGTAAGGAGAATAGATAGGTGTTTCTACACCAACAATCGAGACTCCAGGATGGTATGTTGCCTCCCTGGTGCAAGGGTCAAGGATGTCTCGGAGAGGCTGCAGAGCATTTTGGAGGGGGAGGGTGAACAGCCAGTTGTCATGGTGCATATAGGTTACCAACGATATAGGTAAAAAATGGGATGAGGTCCTACAAGCTGAATTTAGGGAGCTAGGAGATAATTAAAAAGTAGGACCTCAAAGGTAGTAATCTCAGGATTGCTACCAGTGGCACGTGCTAGTCAGAGTAGAAATAGCAGGATAGTTAAGATGAATATGTGGCTTGAGGAGTGGTGCAGGAGAGAGGGATTCAAATTCCTGGGACATTGGAACCGGTTCTGGGGGATGTGGGACCAGTACAAACTGGATGGTCTGCACCTGGGCAGGACCGGAGCCAATGTCCCAGCTGGAGTGTTTGCTAGTGCTGTTGGGGTGGGTTTAAACTAATATGGCAGGGGGATGGGAATCTATGCAGGGAGACAGATGGAAATAAAATGGGGGCAGAAGCAAAAGATAGAAAGGAGATAAGGAAAGATGGAGGGCAGAGAAATCAAAGGCAAAAATCAAAAAGGGCTACATTACAACATAATTCTAAAAGGACAAAGAGTGTTAGCAAAACAAGCCTGAAGGCTCTGTGTCTCAATGCGAGAAGCATTCGTAATAAGGTGGATGAATTAGCTGTGCAGATAGCTGTTAATGGATATCATGTAATTGGGATTATGGAGACATGGCTCCAGGGTGACCAAGGCTGGGAACTCAACATCCAAGGGTATTCAATATTCAGGAAGGATAGACAGAAAGGAAAAGGAGGTGGGGTAGCGTTACTGGTTAAAGAGGAGATTAACGCAATAGTAAGGAAGGACATTAGCTTGGATGATGTCGAATCTGTATGGATAGAGCTGCAGAACACCAAAGGGCAGAAAATGCTAGTGGGAGTTATGTACAGACCACCAAACAGTGGTAGTGAGGTTGGGGATGGCATCAATCAGGAAATTAAGGATGCGTGCAATAAAGGTACAGCAGTTATCATGAGTGACTTTAAACTACATATAGATTGGGCTAACCAAACTGGTAGCAACACGGTGAAGGAGGATTTCCTGGAGTGTATAAGGAATGGTTTTCTAGACCAATATGTCGAGGAACCAACTTGAGAGCAGACCATCCTAGACATAGAAACATAGAAACATAGAAAATAGGTGCAGGAGTAGGCCATTCGGCCCTTCGAACCTGCACCACCATTCAATAAGATCATGGCTGATCATTCCCTCAGTACCCCTTTCCTGCTTTCTCTCCATACCCCTTGATCCCCTTGGCCGTAGGGGCCATATCTAACTCCCTCTTGAATATATCCAATGAACTGGCATTAACAACTCTCTGCGATAGGGAATTCCACAGGTTAACAACTCTCTGAGTGAAGAAGTTTCACCTCATCTCAGTACTAAATGGCTTACCCCTTATCCTTAGACTGTGTCCCCTGGTTCTGGACTTCCCCAACATCGGGAACAATCTACCCACATCTAACCTGTCCCGTCCTGTCAGGATCTTTTATGTTTCTATGAGATCCCCTCTCATCCTTCTAAACTCCAATGTATAAAGGCCCAGTTGATCCCCAGTCTCTCCTCATATGTCAGTCCAGCCATCACGGGAATCAGTCTGCTGAACCTTCGCTGCACTCCCTCAATAGCAAGAACGTCCTTCCTCAGATTAGGAGACCAAAACTGAATACAATATTCCAGGAGATGTCCAGAACCAGGGGTCACAGTCTAAGGATAATGGGTAAGCCATTTAGGACCGAGATAAGGTGAAACTTCTTCACTCAGAGAGTTGTTAACCTGTGAAATTCTCTTCCACAGAAAGTTGTTGAGGCCAGTTCGTTAGATATATTCAAATGGGAGTTAGATTGGCCCTTATGGCTAAAGGATCAAGGGGTATGGAGCGAATGCAGGAAAGGGGTACTGAGGTGAATGATCTAGCCATGATCATATTGAATGGTGGTGCAGGCTCGAAGGGCCGAATGGCCTACTCCTGGACTTATTTTCTATGTTTCTATGTTTCTCCTTGGAGCAGAGAAGGTTGAGAGGAAATTTGATAGATGTGTTCAAAATAATGATGAATCTGGACAGAGTAGATAGAGGGAAACTGTTCCCATTGGCAGAAGGGTGAAGAATCAGATGACACAGATGGGTAGGAGATCCAAAGGCCATATGAGGAAAATCTTTTTTACGCAGTGAGTGGTTAGGATCTGGAATACACAGCATGAAAGGGTGTTGGAGGCAGACTCAATCATGGCTTTCAAAAGGGAATTGGATAAATACCTGAAAGAAAAAAAATTGCAGGGATACGGGGAAACAGCAGGCGAGTGGGACTAGCTGAAGTGCTCTTGCAGCGAGCCAGCACAGGCTCGATGGGTGGAATGGCCTCCTTCTGTGCTAGGTTCTAAGCAACTACAGAGGCAGGGAAAGGGTTAGAGGGGAGGACAAAACAAAAGAGAAGGTCTGTGATTGAATAGAAGGCAGGAGGGATTAAAAATAGCAAAAGGATGCAAAACAAATGGAAGTGGTAATGGGACAAGTAAAGAAAGAAAAGATGGGTCTAGAGGTGCTGAAAATGAGAAAAGCAGAATCATTACTAACAATTGCTATCCAAAAAAATGGGAGAAATGGTTATGATCTGAAATTGTTGAACTCAATGTTGAGTCCAGAAGGCTGTAAAGTGCCAAAGATGAGGTGCTGATCCTTGAACTTGCATTGAGCTTCATTAGAACACTGTAGGAAGCCAAGGGCAGAGAGGTCAGTGTGGGAATGGGGCAGAGAATTAAAGTGACAATCAACCTGAAAGCCCAGGGACAAGCTTGCGGGCTGAACAGAGATGTTCCGTAAAGTGATCACCCCAGCTACGTTTAGTCTCCCCACTGTGACCACGCTGTGAGTAGCAAATACAGTACACTAGATTGAAAGAAGTACAAGTAAATCACTATTTCACCTGGAAGAAAGTTTGGGGGCTTGGATGATGGGAAGGGAGGAGGTGAAAGGACAAAAGCAAAATACTGTAGATGCTGGAAATCTGATATGAAAACAGAAAATGCTGGAAATACTCAGCAGATCAGACAGCATCTGTGTAGAGAGAAACAAAGTTAGTGGCCAGAAATTTCAGGGGAGGGGTCAACGAGCGGGACTGGTGGCGGGTCGGAAATGTAATATTCTTGACAGACTTGTCGACTCACTCCCATGCGGCTTTTAAGATGTCGGGTCTGTCAGCACTGAGCAAAACCGATAGGCAGCGGCAGGGGACCCAATTCAGGTAATTAGTGGCTTGTTTAGAGCCACTTAAGAATGATTTTCAGTTTACCTTTTGCATTTTACCGTTCGTCCACAGGGTCCATGCTGGTCGTGGCCCACGTCTGTCAAGCTGAGGCGGGAGTTCAGTGGCCATTGAATCAGCTGATGAGTTGACAGCTTCAAATGTACAGTAAAAGCTCCCACCTTAGAGAGATATCTTCCTCAGCCAGAAGCCATTCCTCACTGCATTTCCACAACAGATTCACTATGCTGCAAGTCTTTACACAAGTCTACATCTAGTCTTACCTCATTACCTCTCACACCATTGACAGATCACTTCTGTCATCTCTGCTTCACCTGCCATCTATTCCATCAGCCTGAGTGCCCTTTATACTCTTTCACCTTGGTCCTCAGATGCCTACCATGACCAGCCCCAACACAAGAAGCACCAACAACCTTTTCCACAATCAACTGATGCTGCACAGGACACAGGGCATCAGCACATGACCACATTGCTGCCCGGGAGGCCAGGGATGGCCTCACCATGGCCAGATTTATTTCACTTGATGCTGATCATCCTGGCTGTCACATGATGTGCCAGGTTGGCATCACCCTTCACCAACACCATAAAGCATCCCTACAATGCTCAAGTTATTCCTTTCACACTCATGACCATTGTGGGAGGTACCGTTATGTCCCATGATTCACTACAACTCACTGAGCCACTTACAAAGGTGCACACAAATCTGTCCAAGAAAGCAAAGTGTTGAAAATAAAGGTTTCAATGTGTGGCACCACATTAACAGAAACTTTACATGAACATTGCATAAAACACCCAAGTGGCTACCCTTGTGTGTTGTTAGTTGGTATGAATGCACTAGAATGAGGGAGAGTGTGAGGGGTGGCTAGTGAGATAGAGATGTTATAATGTAGAGAGATAGAGAGGGATGGGTGGAGGTAAGGTAAGTTGGCGTGAGTAAGGATGTGCAGGAGTAGGGTGGGGAAGGCAGAGTGATAGGGATGTGATGAGAGGCACAGCAGGATGAGGTTGAGTGTGGCTTTGTGCCAACATTTCATGATCTACTGAGATAATTAAAATGTTTGTGGCACTGCACACAGGTCCTCCTGACCACATCCCTTCTTGTGCCCTCCTGTGCAATGTGCACCCAGGTTGTGTTGATTTCCTGGGGAGGTCTCTTCCACCCATTTGAAGGGAAGAGAATCTCCCTGTGTGCTGTGACTCCCTCCATGAGCATATGGATGGAATCATGCGAGAGCCTGGGTGCAGCCCTGTGTCTTTGTGCAGTCATTGTCAATGTTTGCAGCATTTCAATGCTGTAGAACACTGACAGCACAAATAAATTTAGCCATGGTCCCTTATGTTCTTATGTAAGTAAACTGGCTGATGACGCATCATCAAATGAAATCACCAGACCCGCTTCCTCTAATTGACCGGGAAACGCTCTGGCGGGCTTAACAAGCCCTAATAATGGAAAGTAATTTCACAGAGCGGGATGGAGCCAAATGTGGGGTTGGGACCCACCACCGAGGTTTGTAAAATGCCAGCCACTGTTTAAGGTCGATGTCCTTTCACTAGAACTGGTAAAAAGGGCAGGTGCGCTTGCACGGGAAGGTGCCGTGGGATGGGGCTGTGGATTTAAACCTCATCCCCATCCCACAGCATGGGGGTTATCTTATTTTGAGCATTCAAATAACTAAATCTTTAGTTGTATTTTATATATAAAATAAAATTTTTCACAGAAAAAAGATGGAAAAATACTAAGTAATATGCCAAAACTCTGGCGAATGATACATAAAGTATTGACGGTGAATAGGCAATGACAAACATTTAAAGATCACATGGATGAATGTCAACAATTGTACATCCCTGTCTGGAGTAAAAATAAAATGGGGAAGGTGGCTCAATCGTGGCTAACAAGGGAAATTAAGGACAGTGTTAAATCCAAGGAAGAGGCATATAAATTGGCCAGAAAAGGCAGCAAACCTGAGGACTGGGAGAAATTTAGAATTCAGCAGAGGAGGACAAAGGGTTTAATTAGGGGGGGGGGGGGGAAATAGAGTATGAGAGTAAGCTTGCAGGGAACATAAAAACTGACTGCAAAAGCTTCTATAGCTATGTGAAGAGTAAAAGATTAGTGAAGACAAATGTAGGTCCCTTGCAGTCAGATTCAGGTGAATTTATAATGGGGAACAAAGAAATGGCAGACCAATTGAATAAATACTTTGGTTCTGTCTTCACGAAGGAAGACACGAATAACCTTTCGGAAATAGTAGGGGATGGAGGGTCTAGCGAGCAAGAGGAACTGAAGGAAATCCTTATTAGGCGGGAAATTATGTTAGGGAAATTGATGGGATTGAAGGCCGATAAATCCCTAGGGCCTGATAGTCTGCATTCCAGAGTACTTAAGGAAGTGGCCCTAGAAATAATGGATACATTGGTGATCATTTTCCAACAGTCTGTCGACTCTGGATCAGCTCCTATGGACTGGAGGGTAGCTAATGTAACACCACTTTTTAAGAAAGGAGGGAGAGAGAAAACGGGGAATTTTAGACCGGTTAGCCTGACATCAGTAGTGAAGAAAATGTTGGAATCAATTACAAAGGATGAAATAGCAGCGCATTTGGAAAGCAGTGACAGGATTGGTCCAAATCAGCATGGATTTATGAAAGGGAAATCCTGTTTGACAAATCTTCTGGAATTTTTTGAGGATGTAACTGGTAGAGTGGACAAGGGAGAACCAGTGGATGTGGTGTATTTGGACTTTCATAAGGCTTTTGACAAGGTCCCACACAAGAGATTGGTGTGTAAAATTAAAGCACATGGTATTGGGGGTAATGTACTGACTTGGATAGAGAACTGGTTGGCAGACAGGAAGCAGAGAGTCGGGATAAACGGGTCCTTTTCAGAATGGCAGGCAGGGCTCAGTGCTGGGACCCCAGCTATTTACAATACACATTAATGATTTAGATGAAGGGATTGAGTGTAATATCTCCAAGTTTGCAGATGACACTAAGCTGGGTGGAGGTGTGAGCTGTGAGGAGGATGCTAAGAGGCTGCAGGATGACTTGGACAGGTTAGGTGAGTGGGCAAACGCATGGAAGATGCAGTATAATATGGGGTTATCCACTTTGGTGGCAAAAACACGAAGACAGAATATTATCTGATTGGCGGCAGATTAGGAAAAGGGGAGGTGCAACGAGACCTGGGTGTCTTGGTACATCAGTCATTGAAAGTTGGCATGCAGGTACAGCAGGCAGTGAAGAAGGCAAATGGTATGATGGTCTTCATAGCTAGGGGATTTGAGTATAAGAGCAGGGAGATCTTACTGCAGTTGTACAGGGCCTTGGTGCGGCCTCACCTGGAATATTGTGTTCAGTTTTGGTCTCCAATCTGAGGAAGGACGTTCTTGCTATTGAAGGTTCACCAGACTGATTCCCGGGATCGCAGGATTGACATATGAGGAGAGACTGGATCGACTGGGCCTGTATTCACTGGAGTCTAGAAGGATGAGAGGGGATCTCATAGAAACATATAAAATTCTGATGGGACTGAACAGGTTAGATGCAGGAAGAATGTTTCCGATGTTGGGGAAGTCCAGAACCAGGGAACATGGTCGAAGGATAAGAGGTAAGCCATTTCGGACTGAGATGAGGAGAAATTTCTTCACTCAGAGGGTTGTTAACCTGTGGAATTCACTACCGCAGAGAGTTGTTGATGCCAGTTCATTGGATATTTTCAAAAGAGAGTTAGATATGGCCCTTACGTCTAAAGGGGTATGGAGAGAAAGCAAGAAAGGGGTAGTGAGGTGAACGATCAGCCATGATCTTATTGAGTGGTGGTGCAGGCTTGGGGGCGAATGGTCTACTCCTGCACCTATTTTCTATGCTTCTGTGTTTCTATGTTTCTTTAAAAAATGGAGAAAAAGGAATCCTACAGTATTTTCTGAAAAGCTGCATAAATTCTAACACAGAAAATTTGAACGACATCCTGTTTGTTAACAGTTTCATTTTATGAATGTTTAAATTTCCGTTTTGTGATTTCACATTGAAGAAAGGAATCCCAGAGATATGCCAATCTATAATATTATATTTTTTTCTTTAAAAAGTATAAACCCCAAATTTGTGTTCTTATGTGATTAGCTCAAACAAATATTTTGAAGATGTTGAAAGTTTATTATGTTTTATTTGTGTATCAGGTGATTGAAGGTATCTTGACTGTGATCAGAAAAGCATCACCAGATCCATAGATCCTGAGGTAACAAACACAATGGGCTAGAAATTTGTCTGGGCCTGTTTTCGGCAGCGTGTGCTCCAACCAGGAGGCCTGAGGCCAGCCTGAAATCTTTACATCCAGCCTCATTTTAATAAGTTTGGCAATCTGCTGGTGCCTGTCATGCCTGCACAGGTAGCTTACCCAATTCAGAAAACAAATGTCAGGTCACTTGTCTTATCAGCAGCAGCCCTCCGGTAAGTGCCAGGGTCACATGACGGCAGTGGGAGGGGGGCGCGATCGAGGCTGGCTAAATGTAAGCTTAGGGGGCGAAATTCCCTAGCACCCCCATTGGGGGCGGTAATCGGCTCGGCGCGGAAGTCCCTCGCTGGCCGCAAAATTGCGGTTACTGCCCCTCAGAAAAAGTGGAGTGCAATCTCATGCGCTCCACTTCCTCTTGGGGCAGGTTCTGGGGTGATATTGGGGCGCGATCGGCAGCGCTACGCGGATGCTCTGTGTAGCGTCGACACGGTTCAATGCCCCTCCCCTTCGCTTAAAGGGGAGGGCTGCTGCGCACTCTTCACGGCCTCTGATGGCCTCTACTAGGCCACCAGGGCAGCGTGGTACCAGGGCTGCAACCCGCACCCAAAACGGAGTGCCAAGCTGCACGATGGTGGCCCGGACCACGCAAAACCGCCACGAAGGCGGCGCAGGGCACTCACGACCTCCCCTTTAAATTCCGCCCTGCGAGCGGATGTCAGCCCGGTTCACGATCCGCGAGGTTGGCGCTGACACAGCTCGCAGCATGCCTCGTGGGGCGCAGGGCAAAATCTGCCGCGAGGCGGAAAGGAGTCTGCACATGGCGCTGAGGGTTCGCGGCACATGGCGATGACGCTACCATGGCAGCGCTTCCACTAACTTCCCGAGCAATTTTGCAGGAGCCGGTAGCGCCTCCCCCCCGGGGTGAAAAGTGTTTCGTGCCCTATTAGCGTCGCAAAAAGGGGCAATTTCGGCCCATTAGTTTTTTGGTGGCGACTGCTTGCTAGGCTGCAGTCACACCTGGAAATCCTGAGCACAGCAGGCCTGACTCCTGAACCACTCAAGGTAACCCAATTTTCCCAAGGGATCCTCAAACAGGCGTTAGGCCACTCATTTGCATATGTAAGGGGCCTAATACCTGCTTTAGGCAGCCAATATGACGTTGAATGTTTTTCAGGCATCCTTGGCGCAGGGCATAGCCCTGCAAAATTGGTCATTTTTGCACCCATTTTCCATCCAGATAATATGTATGAGGACTACTTTCTACCCTGTTCAGAGCGCATATTTAATATTTTAAAACATGTTCAAAATTAGACCAATAAGTTTTGTATTAAATTTTTATATTAAGTACTCCTACAAATAGATAAATATTAAGCAATTCTGAAACTGGTCATCAAAAAGTTAAGAATCCTATCGGCAAAACACAAGGGACATGTTACAGACTTCAACAGACACTTGCTGTCATGGACGAAAACAATGCTTTTCTTTTATGAAGACTTTCACGGTTTAACATTAACAAGTTGGGTGGCTGGAGATGAAAAGAGTTTCTGTTGAACTGTTCAGCTCCCAACTCCTTTGGTCCAAGGGACTACAACCGTTCTGCTGCGCCAACTTACCCTTTTGATCTGAATTTTGCACTGATAATACTATCTCTTAATTTTCTCAGCTCTCTAGGTCTTGCGAGGCGGTGCTTATTTCAGCATTAAATCTGAGGGTCTAAATAACACTTGCTTTCATGTCTTTTTTTACTGTTAATGCACATTATTATCACATCACGAAGACACATATGGAAAAATTAAGGTGAAATTATACCACTGCAAAACTGAAATATTGATTCTTTGCTGTATTTGATTTTAACATTTTCCATTTATTCCGATAAATACATTTATGATAATGTTTCTACCCATTAAGGGAGATTTCATGACATGTAGCTTTGTAATATTGTACAAATGGTTATATTCTAAATGTTTCATGATAATAGCGGGTATAATTAATCTCTTTTGAGTTTAAATAACTGAAACTAAGGCATCTTTACATTGTGCGACTTTGTACAACTTTGACATGTATTATACTGACGGTTCTCTACAGCTCCAATAAAATTATTCTCATCATTGTTTTGCTGAATGTTAGTCTGACAGGCCTCTTTGAAGAAACCATGACAACAGTACAGATTAAAATAGTTAGATTGAGCCATAGGTATCAGCACCATATGGGTGCAGTGGGCAATGAGTTACTTCTAATCACAGTTAAGAAAATTATGGGAGTGAAATTCAACTTTAGTGGGGGCTCAAAAAAGGCAACAACAGATCGTTTATACACCATGCTTGATTTTCCTCTACTTAAGAGGAAATGGTCTTTGTGACCAGGTACATCTCCAGTGAACAACAACAACAGCAAAAACTTGTATTTATATGCCTCTAACACAAGAACATAAGAAATTGGAGCAAGAATAGACCATAAGGCCCCTCAAGCCTGCTCCGCCATTTAATACAATCATGGCTGATCCGATCATGGACTCAGGTCCATTTCCCTGCCCGCTCTCCATAACCCCTTATTCCCTTATCGTTTAAGAAACTGTCTATTTCTGTCTTAACTTTATTCAATGTACCAGCTTCCACAGCTCTCTGAGGCAGGGAATTCCACAAATCCCTCTGAGGAGAAAAAATTTCTCCTCATCTCAGTTATAAATGGGCGGTCCCTTATTTTAAGATTATGCTCTCTAGTTCTAGTCTCTCCTACCAGTGGAAATATCCTCTCTGCAACCACCCTGTCAAGCTCCCTCATAATCTTATACGCTTCAATAAGATCACCTCTCATTCTTCTGAATTCCAATGAGTAGAAGCCCAACCTACTCAACCTTTTCTCATAAGTCAACATCTCCGGAATCAACCTTGTGAACCTTCTCTGAACTGCCTCCAAAGCAAATGTATCCTTTCGTAAATATGGAAACCAAAACTGCATGCAGTATTCCAGGTGTGGCCTCACCAATACACTGTACAACTGTAGCAAGACTTCCCTGCTTTTATACTCCATCCCCTTTGCAATAAAGGCCAAGATTCCATTGGCCTTCCTGATCACTTGCTGTATCTACATACTAACCTTTTGTGTTTCATGCACAAGTACCCCCAGGTCCCACTGTACTGCAGCACTTTGCAATCTTTCTCCATTTAAATAATAACTTGGTCTTTGATTTTTTTCTGCCAAATCTCACACTTTCCAACATTATACTCCATCTGCCAAATTTTTGCTCACTCACTTAGTCTGTCTATGTCCTTTTGCAGATTTTTTGTGTCCTCCTCACACATTGCTTTTCCTCCCATCTTTGTATCATCAGCAAACTTGGCTACGTTACATTCAGTCCCTTCTTCCAAGTCGTTAATATAGATTGTAAATAATTGGGGTCCCTGCACTGATCCCTGCGGCACCCCACTGGTTATTGATTGCCAACCCGATAATGAACCATTTATCCCGACTCTCTGTTTTCTGTTCATTAGCCAATCCTCTATCCATGTTAATATATTACCCCCAACCCTGTGAACTTTTATCTTGTGCAGTAACCTTTTATGTGGCACCTTGTCAAATGCCTTCTGGAAGTCCAAATACACCACATCCACTAGTTCCCCTTTATCCACCCTGTTTGTTACATCCTCAAAGAATTCTAGCAAATTTCTCAAACATGACTTCCCTTCATAAATCTATGCTGACTCTGCCTGACCGAATTTTGCTTTTCCAAATGTCCTGCTACTGCTTCTTTAATAATGGACTCCAACACCTTCCCAACCACAGATGTTAAGCTAACTGGTCTATAGTTTCCTGCTTTTTGTCTGCCTCCTTTTTTAAATAGTAAAAACTTAATGTAGTAAAACATCCTAAGGCTTCACAGGAGAGTTCTCAAACAAAATTTGACACTGAACTATATAAGGAGATATTAGGGCAGATGACCAAAAGCTTGGTCAAAGAGGTACTTAAAAGAGAGGTGGAGAGGTTTGGAGAGGAAATTCCAGAGTTTAGGGTCTTGGTATCTGAAGGTACGTCCATCAATGGTTGAGTGATTAAAATCAGGGGTGCTCAAGAGGCCAGAATTAGAGGAGCGCAGATATCTCAGATGGTTGTAGGACTGGAGGAGATTACAGAGATAGGGAGGGGCGAGGCCATGGAGAGATTTGAAAAGAAGGTTGAGAATCTTAAAATCGAGATGCTGCTTAACCAGTAGTCAATGTAGGTCAGCGAGCACAGGGCTGATGGCTGAATGGGACGGCGCGAGTTAGGACATGGGCAGCAGAGTTCTGGTTGACCTTAGGTTTACAGAGGATAGAATGTAGGAAGCCAACCAGGAGTGCATTGGAATTGTAAAGTCCTACCCCTGCAGTACAGATTCACACATACTGAAGTCAAGGTCAATCAGGACCTGCACCTTTATTACACAGCTTTCGAATGCCACACTTGCCTGAGACCTGTCCTTATATACCTGTCTGGGACAGGAATCCAGTGTCTCCTGCAAGTGCACCCCTGATCGTAAGGTAACCTAGTGGTTACAGGTCATCTCTAGTTACAGTCATTAAAGCATGGTAAGATACAGTTATGTACAGTAGTGTGAGATACATGACAGGAATAGTCAAGTCTAGAGGTAACAAAGGCATGGATGAGGGTTTCAGCAGCAAATGAGCTGAGGGGAAAAGTCAGGTGAAGTTACAGAGGTGAAAATAGACGGTCTCAGTTAAGCTGCGGATATGTGGTCAGAAACTCAATTCAGGGTTAAATATGATACCAAAGTTGCGAACAGTCTGGTTCAGCCTCAAACAGTTGCCATGGAATCAGTGGCTAGAGAACGGAGTTTGCGACAGGGACTGAAGACAATAGATTCGATCTTTCCAATATTTAGTTGGAAGAAACTTTTGCTCATCCAGTACTGGATGTCGGACAAGCAGTCTGACAATGTAGAGACAGTGGAGGAGTCGAGAGAAGTGGTGGTGAGGTAGAGCTTGGTGTCGTCAGCTTACTGTGAAACAATTTATACCATAAGTAAAAAGAGAACAACCATCTTACGCATGCATCAAAATAAGAATATATATATTTTTTTAAATGATCAGCTTCCTAAATGGTAGAGTGGGTCAGCTGCACTGCCCGGCATGATACAAAGTCATACAAAGAGGCCCCCAGGTTACAATCCACTTCTGTGCGGAATAGCTGATCTCAGCCTGGCATCACCTAGTATTATACGATTAGTCTTAATACATCTGGGTTAAGGAGGATAAAATTTGCCAGGCTTCCTGCTCCTGATTGCTGTCTTGTGACCTCTGCTGGAAAATATGGACCCAAATTTGGCCCACCCATTTTTTCAGCGCACTCATCGGAGATGCGCCGACTTCCTAGGGTGAAAACGGCGCTGAAAAGATCTCCCCGGATTCTGGCCACTCTGTGGCCTCTCCCATGGCTTGGCACGGCGTGGTCTGTCCATTAGGGGGTGGAGCTAGGGTCCTGCGCGAAAAACAGTGCCGGCAACTCAACGTATGCGCACTGGAGGTTTCGCGCATGTGTAGTAGCTCCTGCCCCCAGCCGGAGGTCCCTCGGAGAAATCCTCGGAGAAGTCCCTCAGAGAAGTCCTCGGAGAAATCCCTCAGAGAAGGCCTCAGAGAAGTCCCTCAGAGAAGTCCCTCGGAAAAGTCCAATCCTCAGAGAAGTCCTCGGAGAAGTCCTCAGAGAAGTCCCTCAGAGAATCCTCGGGGAAGTCCTCAGAGAAGTCCCTCAGAGAATCCTCGGAGAGTCCTCGGAGAGTCCTCGGAGAGTCAGAGAGTCCTCGAGAGAGAGTCGGAGTCCTCAAGACAGAGTCGGAGTCCTTGAGAGAGAGAGAGAGAGAGAGAGAGAGAGAGTCGGAGTCCTCGAGAGAGAGAGAGAGCGAGAGAGAGAAAGAGAGAGAGAGAGAGTTGGAGTCCTCGAGAGAGAGAGAGAGAGAGAGAGAGAGAGAGAGTCGGAGTCCGAGAGAGAGAGAGAGAGAGAGAGAGAGAGTCGGAGTCCTTGAGAGAGAGTCGGAGTCCTAGAGAGAGAGAGAGAGAGAGAGAGAGAGAGAGAGTTGGAGTCGGAGAGAGTCGGAGAGGAGTCTGAGTCGGCCTGGAGACCTCCCGGGCCGAGTTAGGAAGGTAGGACTTAAGTTTTATTTTCTATTTATTATTGATGGTTTTTATGCTTTTTGAATGTTGTTGTGAAGGTGTTTAGTGCTTTGCAAGGTCTCTCTGCTTCCCTTCTCCCCCATCTCTGGCTACCTGCGCTGATTTCTTAACTCTCTGCAAGGGTTTTCTGTGCGGCCACAAATGACCACATACCCTGGTCTAAGTTAGTTTGGAGCAACTATTAGCTGTTCAAACTGGCTTAAATGGGTGTAGGTGGCTGGTAACGACCCCTTTTGAACAAAACTAAACAAAACAAAAAAAATCCTAACTAATTCTCTTACACTGGCACAAATTGAATATGCAAAATGGGGATTTTTAAGGTACTCCAGAAAAATCAAGTTGCTCCAAAAAAAAAATGGAGCAACCCCTGGGCAATTTTGGGCCCAATGTTACTGGGGCTGCCAGGTGTGGATGGGATTGGGCTGTAAAGTGATGTCTCCAAATTTACCATCTAGACACAAGCATGAGGAATGACCACTTGGGTAGGTTAGGAGAGGGCTTCCTGCATCTGTGGAACTGTGGACAAAGAGGCTGAAATAGAAGAGATTTTGTTTTTAATAGACTGATTGGCTATAAAAGAAAAACTACCCAACTGTTGATATTGCCCAGCCCACTCGCTCCTCCATGCAAATCATTCATTCCGTTCCCACAATGAAACACAAAATAGGAACAACTAAAATACAGAAATATGTTCTAAAATTCAAAATCCACTAACAGAGTACAACACAATGAAAAATGTTTACTCTCCTGGTCTAACAGCCTCACTTGTGGAATAAATCCCTATCAACTGCTTCATCATACAGCATCCATTATTTGCTACGGGTTGTAAGAGACTAAATAAGCCTCCTGCCTCTCTGTGGATTAAGATATCCGGATCTCCAAGATGTTTATTAACCCCCCCCCCCCCCACAATGCTCTTTAATATTTTGTATCAAGTCAAAAATACCCTTAATTCAGAAATTGTAGCAAACTCTCAGCATTCAATGCGATGTTGAACAATCTCCAGTGATAAGAAAGGACGTGTCCTACAATGATCAGCCAAAGGACAATCAGTAACATGCAGGCAATTACTGCAATAAGAAAAAACACTATCCCTGCTAGAAGCAACTTAAATTTTATCAAATGAGGGATTTTTTTTTTTTTTTTTTGAAATTCGTAGCCAATCGTTCCAATTCTTTGTCAAATCACAAACGCCAGAGGTCACCTTGGGCCCATTCAAGGATCACTCTGCGCCAATGCTCTTAGCCAAAAGGCCTAGAGCCACTGCACCGTTCCTGGAAGTACTGCAATACCAGGTTCGTGCCATGGAGGTGGATGGGTCAGGTCCCCCACACACCTCCGTGGAGGTGGATGGGTCAAGCCACCCCACCCACCTCCTATTTCCAAAAAAGCAAGCATATACCTTCCTGATCCAGGGAGAACCACCTTGGGGTTATGGTGGTTACTCCCCTGTCAGGTCAGTTACGCATGATCTTAGCCAAAAGGATGAGGGATTTTAATACTGCTCATCCAGGAGACCCCCATATTAACTGAAGAGAGAATCCACCTTGCATGGAAACAAAGCACACAACCCAATACCCTTTGGGTGAGAGTGGCAAGTGGTCTAATAGGCCTAATGCTGCATGGTTTACTTTTCAATGGAATCACTTCAACAGTAGCTCGTAGGCGAAGCGAAATGTACAGGAGCCACCACCCATGTGTCACCAAAGAATTCTATAGCACTTAAATAATTTCTTGCTAGTCCTCTGAGTACTCCCATCGATGAGTTTCAGGTTCAGTACATAAACAATAAAAGTGACATTTATAAATTTTAGCCATTTATGTGTCATTAATGCAACAGCAAGGACATTTCCTAAGATATTAGCATGATAAGCAAACAGACAGTGACCCCTGGAATACTCTGTTTCAGTCCTAATAGCATCTAAAGGGCTTAATAAGTGTTTGCTTGAAGTTAACCAGTCACCAAGGTAATGACAGATGAGCTGAGGAACTATGCAGTTCAGGCAGTAATCAGGTTATAGCTGGGTGATGATATAAATAATCTGATTACCTTGCCAAACACTTGTAGTGATCATCTCTGTGCCAACTTGTCCAGAGTTTTCGACTGCTGTTCAAATATTTAACACTCTTATTAGATGGACTGAAAGCAATAAATACAAATAAAATTGACACCCGTATACGATCAATATGAATGGCTGATCTTTTGATTTTAACATCTATACTGGGGGGAAATAGACAAAATGTGAAACTCCCTGAATATACTGTGCCCCAAGTGAGTAACACACTGCATGGCTTGCAGTCCTGGCTATGGTATTCTGGATAATTACTCCAGACTTAAGTGAGACCACACCTTAGATAAACCCGTAGTGCTGGAGTTTTTGCAAATAGTTCTGCTGTACAAGCTGTGGCTTGCCTGTCACACGCATCTGAGTTCTGTTTTTAGCTTGCATTTCTTTAGGATTATTTGTTCCGGCAGAGACCAACAAAGCACAATCGGTTGATCTGTTTTATTTATTTCCTGGTCAATACTTGTGTGAATTGGCACCGTCAAAATGGATGGAAGCAATAATTGTGTGAGGGTGGGCTGAGAATAATCTTCAGCATTTTGCCAAAAATGTTCGAATAAAGCAAAAGCTGCAATGTTCACAGGTGGATTATTTGAACTAATGCACTAATGTCACTCAAACAGAAAAAGTGCAAATAAAAAGGTAAACAAATATATAAATAGGATTCACCACCCAAAGGGGTAAAATGATAGAAATGTATCTATCTTTCAGTGGTTTTACTCTACATGCTGTGTATTGTTAGCTGACATTATTAATGGTTCTCTCTCCTCAGGTACTGTCCCCCTCTCCCTCAAATCTGCCATCATTGCCCCTTTTCTCAAAAAAAACACCCTCGATCCCTCTGTCCTTGCAAACTACTGCCCCATCTCCAACCTCCCTTTCTTCTTTGAACATGTTATCGCCTCCCAAATCCGTGCCCATCTTTCCCGCAATTCCATGTTTGAATTTCTCGAATCCGGTTTCCGCGCCTGCCACAGTACCGAAACGGCTCTCGGAAGACTGAAGCCATTGTTTTCGGTCCCTGCCACAAACTCCATTCCCTAGACACTGACTCCATCCCTCTCCCCAACTCCTGTCTGAGGCTGAACCAGACTGTTCCCAATCTTGGTGTCATGTTTGACCCTGTCTCCACCCTTGCCTCAGCTCATCTGCTGCTGAAGCCCTCATCCATGCTTTTGTTACCTCTATTCCAATGCACTCCTGACTGGCCTTCCACATTCTATCCTACGTAAACTAGAGGTGATCCAAATTCCATTATGTTTCAATTTAATTATACATTGTGATATCTGATAGCTCATAACAGAAGGTTCACAAATTCAATTTTTGTAAGTCTTCCCCTAGTGTCCCAACTCGCACCAAGTCCCCCTCACCCATCACCCCTGTGCTCGCTGACTACATTGACTTCTGGTTAAGCAACACCTCAATTTCAAAATTAGCATCCTTATTTTAAAATCCCTCCATGTCCTTGCCCCTCCCTATCTCTGTAGTTTCCTCCAGCCCCACAACCACCCGAGATGTCTGCGCTTCTCCAATTCTGCCCTCCTGAGCATCCCTGATTGTAATCGCTCAACCATTGGTGGCCATGCCTTCTGTTGCCTAGGCCCCAAGCTCTGGAACTCCCTGCCTAAACCTCTCTATCTCTCTTTCCTCCTTCATGAAGCTCCTTAAAACATACCTTTGACCAAGCTTTTGGTCATCTGCGCGAATTTCTACTTATATGGCTCAGTATCAAGATTTTATTGCATCATACTCCTGTGAAGCACCTTGGGACATTTCACTATGTTAAAGGTGCTATATAAATATAAGTTATTGTTTTTGTTATTGCACCACATTATAACATTAGAACCGTGACTACAATCGACAAAAAAAAGTTCTTCATTGGCTGTAAAGCACTTTGAGATGTCCGGTGGTTGTGAAAGGTGCTATGTAAATACAAGTCTTTCCTTAAGTCTTTCTTTCACAGTTAGGTAGGATGTTCAAAGATATAATGGCAATGGGCTGTTTTTGACTTTACAATGTTTTGGGCACACTGCACAGTTCATTAAAGTTAATTCCATTATGTTTCAATTTAATTATACATTGTGATATCTGATAGCTCATAACAGAAGGTTCACAAATTCAATTTTTGTAAGTCTTCCCCTAGCAGTCCTTTAACATAGAAACATAGAAACATAGAAAATAGGTGCAGGAGAAGGCCATTCGGCCCTTCGAGCCTGCACCACCATTCAATAAGATCATGGCTGATCATTCACCTCAGTACCCCTTTCCTGCTTTCTCTCCATACCTCTTGATCCCCTTAGCCATAAGGGTCATATCTAACTCCCTCTTGAATATATCCAATTTGTCCAGGATGAATTGTGGACATTTAGGGGTCACTGACTGGTTGGCGCAGGCCACAATTCTACACATGAGCTCCAAATAAATAATTTATCTCCTGATTATTTTGTCAAATGTGTACAAGTTAATTGCGATGTCTGATTTTCCAGGGCCAGGTTGTGTCAGGGGTGAGGAGACTACACAAGGACCTGTCAGTTATATTAGTGGTCATGTGGTGTGACAAAGTGCAATTGTACCATGGGTATCTGATGTTAAAAGTTCAAAATGACAGAAGAAGCTGCACACTTGGGACAACACGGCAGTGGGGAAATCGGAACCACTTTCAGGTTCGGGCTTCAGTAAGATCTTCTCTCAGGTGCCGAACAGGTATTCTGCTATAGTTTACCAGTCTGGTGAGAAGGAAAATCAGCCAGCTATTGCACACAGCTGGCCAGCAGGTAAGGTGTGGGGGGGATAGGGAACAAATGCTGGGGGGTTGCAAAAATGGGTGGGCAGCGAGCTGGAGGAGTTTTGTGGGGCACTTTTGCTCCTCCTGGCCCCACAAAAAACTTTAAAAGAAACAAAAACTTATCTCTTGGGAGAGGCCTGCAGTGGGCCCATTAAGGATCTCTCAATGCCTAGAGAAATTGAAGATGGCATGTAGTGGCATGAACAACAGGCATAGTTCCCCAATGTGCATATTTAACAGCCTTCCACTTGTTTTGGACGGGACTGCTAGGTTCACATTTAAAGGCCTATTTGAAAGTTGATTCAGGCTGGCAAAGGGGTTCACAAGGTCCCCATTGGATTTTCAACTGCTGGTCACCTGATTTTCAAGGTGAGCAACTATTGACCGACAGTTGATAATTTCCCTCTTGCACTTCAGAACATGACGTTTGAAGCACCATAATTTCAGCGGCCATTTTGGTCAGGAAGTCATCCAGTGGCATGTTAATGAGGCCCTGCCACTAAATTGGCCAGACCTCCTCACTGTTGCTCACCAATAGACTGGCCGGTTGCTAGGCCGCATTCCCGCCTGGAAATTAAAACCGATCCCACGCTGTCACATGTCTCACCTATTTATAACTTCGTATCGTGTTTACCAAGGACTGAATTATAATACACCTCGATGACTAATGACACGAAATCCGCTTCTAAGAAAATAATCATTGTGTAGCAAAATGTTCGAACAACTATAGGTCTCACAATGGATACCTTTTATCTATATTTCTATTCTTCTCTTTTTTTGCAAATACTGCAATAACAAGAACAGGATGAGTGTTTACTGACAACACATATTCCATCTACAAAAAGTTTTCAATGAATTGGAAGCAGGTGAATCCTACTGAACTCTCCGGAAACATGACCTCATCACTGGAGAGTTGAATACACGGTCAACCGCAAAAAATATAATAAGTGGGCGAGAGATCTGGATTTAAGAATGACATTTAATTCTTTGCGTGTGTCTCCGAACAAATTAATGTTTGTTTTGAAAGGTCACCTGAAGGGCATAAGAAGGAAGTGACTTAGTACCTTTTTAATAATTTTTAAAGAGTCTTAACTGGATCGAAGAATTGGCAGTAGCTGTATTCTGCTGTTATTCAAGCTAACCCAAACATCTGCAGCAGATGGTCCCACCCTACAAACAAAGAAACTAAGACTTTGGAAATAATACTTTTATAACATAAAAGAAAATAAAAATAAGTTTTCTTTTTGTTCTGTAGCCGGTGTCACAAAGGTAACATCCGACTGTACATTGTTTAATAATTTCCCCTTAAACCACAGTCATGTCCGTTGATGAGCCCCGCCATGGATCAAACTTGTTATTTGAAATGTGTCTATTCTTTGACAAGAAAGGAAGCCACATGTCTAAGAGCACATGGCTTTGTAAGAATTGCCCATAAAAGGACAATCACTGGCATTTTTATGTTAGTGCTTTTTTGTGCAAATTAAGTTTGCTTTTTTGATGAATTAATGTCATTAACTAGTGTACAAAGCATTTTGAGATGTGATTTCTGCTTGTTTGCATAGCAAAGGTTGCACAACACTTATTCTAATATGAATAAGTGTTCTTTGTCATCAATTGATTCTTCTGCACATGTGGGATATATTTTCCACCATTTGCTAATGTTAGCATAAAAAGTCAAGATGAGTATAACAGGGAAATGTAGCTATACAAACATAACTCTTTTGCTCATACTAGTAAGTGGAGTAAAATATGTGCAATGGTAGTGTTTTATGAATGGGGTAGAAATCACTTATTGTGATCACACAAATTGATTGATAACCCTAACCAATTAATCAGTTTAATCTGAGTCGCATT
Source organism: Pristiophorus japonicus (assembly GCF_044704955.1). NCBI lineage: Eukaryota > Metazoa > Chordata > Chondrichthyes > Pristiophoridae > Pristiophorus > Pristiophorus japonicus. The sequence continues at coordinate 176,993,894 of NC_091982.1, read as the reverse complement.
TAGATGAACAGACAAACAAAAAACCTTAAGGTTTCTATAAGAATTGTGAATAACAAATAAAGATTCAGAAGAAAAATTACTGACAGCTCCCCTGATGGCACTGTGCAGACCAGCAGGTTCAAATCATGGTCCGTGCTGAGTTAGCTGATCTCAATTAGGATGAAAATAAAGGCACTACAATTGGCCTCGGCACCTTGGCATAGTAAAATAAAAATTGTACAGGACCCATTTTTCTTCTCCTACGATTCTGTGGAAGTGCATACATAGAGATCGGGTGGGATAGGATTAGGCTTGGCTTTCACAGTCAAACAACTGACTAGCACCCACTGAATATTAACCACTTTGACGAGATACTGGGTGGTTGACATCATGGAGCCATTCCCAGTAAAGTGTGAATGTCATCAGAACAGGAAAGGGATCGGAGAAATTTAGCCAAAATAAACACGTTTTTAACATTCCAGAAAAGGAAAATTGGCATGACGTTTATTGCACGTCGGATAAATCTTGTGAGATCCCAATTTTGCCTCTTAATTTATACTAACCAAACATATTGGGTGACCAGATCTCTTTGACTCACCAATGTGACTGCGCAGGCACAGTAGTGTTCTCGGTGTCAGAGGAAGCCAGATCTCACTGTTGGCAAAATGCAAATTCAGTGGGTCCTTCAACTTGAGCTGGTCTCACTGCTAAGCAGTTCTGTATAGGAGGGTCTACACTTCAATTGTAGTGCCACATATATCATAGATCATTTGGAAGCAACAGTAAAAATCAAGAATAACAACATGGGAAGAATGCAAAAGTATAATACTGCGGATGCTAAAAATCTGAAACAGAAACAGAAAATGCCGGAAATACTCTTTTAAAATACAACTCTTTTAAAAATGGACATACTAACTAATTGTTTTCAGTAGCCAGTAATCACTTTTACTACATTTAATATAGGACTCACTCAGGCTAACATACCCAGCATTGAAGCACTGACCACACTCGATCAGCTCCACTCGGCAGGCCACATAGTCCGCATGACAGACACAAGACTCCCAAAGCGAGTGCTCTACTCGGAGCTCCTTCACGGCAAACGAGCCAAAGGTGGGCAGCGGCAACGCTACAAGGACACCCTCAAAGCCTCCCTGATAAAGTGTGACATCACCACTGACACCTGGGAGTCCTTGGCCCAAGGCCACCCTAAGTGGAGGAAGTGCATCCGAGAGGGCGCTGAGCACCTCGAGTCTCAACGCCGAGAGCATGCAGAAATCAAACGTAGACAGCAGAAAGAGCGTGCGGCAAACTCATCCCACCCATCTCTTCCCTCAACGACTATCTGTCACACATGTGACAGAGTCTGTGGCTCTCGTATTGGACTGTTCAGCCACCAAAGAACTCACTTGGAGTGGAAGCAAGTTTTCCTCGATTCTGAGAGACTACCTATGAGGTGGAATGGTAGAGAGCTTTAAGGAGGAAATTCCAGAATGTGGTGTCTAGGTGGGTAAAGGCACAGCTGCCAATGTTGGAGTGAGGGGAGGAGGGGAAGGATGACAAGAAATTGGATTTTAATACTAATATATTGGCATTTTTAATATGGAAAATTAAGGGGAATCTAATAAAGGCTTTCAAAATTATGCAAAGCGTTGGGAGGGTAAATAGTGAAAGACTGTTAGGAGGGAGATTGGTGGTCGGGGCCAAGGCCTGGAGGTTGGACGTTCGGGATCTCAGAAATGGCAGTGATTGTGGTAAATATCTAACTTTTTTTTTACTTACGTGATCTTTTACTACGTGATCTTTAGAGTTGATTTTCCCAGAGGCTGGTGCTGACAGCCAGGGGAAAAACCAATGCTGTAGCAGGGAGCTTAAGTAGGTGTTAGGCCTCATATTTGCATTTGCAAATGGTCTAATGCCTGCTTCAGGCATGGATAAAGGATGCCCCTTGATTGTCCTTTCCCAATATGGCAGGAGGTGCACATCCGGTCAGAAGTGTGTGCACACTTTCTGTCTGCCACTGTGTTGCCTAAGGAGGCCATGTAGCTCTTAAAAAAACAGGTGATACTCATCCCAATTTAACCTCCTATGATTCTAAAGACATGCAAAAGTGTTGTGATATGAGGCCATATAAAATCAAAGCAAGCATTGGGGTTTATTTCTAGAGATATAGAATTGAAAAGCAGTGAAATTATGCTGAACTTGTATCGAACCTTGGTTAGACCACATTTGGAGAACTGCATACAATTCTGATTGCCATATTATAAAAAGGATATAGAGGCACTGGAGAGGGTGCAGAGAAGATTTACAAGGATGATACCAGAAATGCGATGGTATACCTATCAGAAAGGATGAACAGGCTGGGTCTCTTTTCGCTTGAAAAAATAAGGCTGAGGGGTGACCTAATAGGGGTCTTATGGAAGGTTTTGATAGAGTAGATACAGAAAGAATGTTTCCACTTGTGGGGAAGAGCATAACTAGAGGCTTTCGATATAAGATAGTCAACAAGAAGTCAAATAGGGAATTCAGAAGAAACTTCTTTATCCAGAGAGTGGTGAGAATATGGAACTTGCTCCAACAGGGAGTGGTTGAGGGGAGGCTAGATAACCTTATGAGGGAGAAAGGAATAGGGGGTTATGCTGATGGAGTTAGATGAGGAAAGATGGGAGGAGGCTCGTGTGGAGCATAAACAGCATGGTTGGGCCGAATGGCCTGTTTCTGTGTCGTATATCCTATGTAATCCTAAGTAATCCTATGTAATTGTTGACGCTATGATCATAGCTTTTTAAAAGTTTGCTACTGTTATTTAAGTCCAGTGTTTTACACTTAACCATTGTTGTTTTATGTAATAGCATAAGTGTTACAATTAATAGTGGCTCATTCCAGTTAATAATAACACATCTTGATATGTACTATAGGCCCTTCTTCAAACACCAACAGAAATTTCCTACCACTGATATTGGAGATTGCATTTTTTTCCCTCAAAACCATTAACCACAAGCCCCATTTGAACAGGTAAAAATAGCATCTACAATAGTGATAAATCAAGACTAATGTACCTTTACCCCAAATTCAGAAGTTAACCCTTAAAAGTCTTGTTGCAAAATGTTTCTTTAGCAATCCTTGTGGTCCCATATGTGTGAGTCTGTCAAATTGGTGCTGAATTATAGGCACTGCATGCAGTGGGTTCACGTCTGTCAAGGAGCTAGGTTACAACTACCCAAACTCATTTCAGATGGTGTCTTAATAGTCTTTGGAGACCAGATAATTTAATCCCATCTGTCTACATTAAATTCAAACCCAGTGTATAGTGGTGAATGGACAGTGTTCAATTTGGTGATTACTACCAATGAATTCCTAACATGTGGAACTTCCCTGGATCTCTGTATTGTAGAAGTGGCAATAGTGAGCAAATATTGTAAGCACCATGATATATGCAAGTTTCATAGTAATGCATATGAGGTCTTTTTACAATGAATAGTTGGTTATTTACCACTTTAAATATATCACAGTATCAAAACAACCTGTTCACTTTCTGTTTTGCGAGCAGTTGGATGATTAATGCTAGCTTAATCCTTTGGGTGTTATTAATATTTAAAACATTTACACCGCTGCTACTGATATGGGATTACAACTCTCAACTGCTTAGCTACCTTGATCACTTTATTATCCTCTAGGCTGTCTAATGTTAAAAGGTAATGAGGTGGCCAGGAGTTCATTACTGAAATTAAGGAGGTCATCTTTGAACTTGACTTTTAAAATATCAATTTTACACTCATGTTTATAATGCATGAGTCTTTTGCCCTTTGTACTGAATGTAGATAATTATGGATCCACAGGAATTACTTAATTGTTGCTGGCATTCATTATGCATCTGAGTCAGATTCTTATGCTTTCTTTTGTAAAGCTAAGACAACTTTGTTTGGTAACTCATGATAATCTATTAATAGGAAAATTATATGTGTAAAACAAAAGACTGTGCTGACTATTACAAATTGTGCAATCACCACTTAAAGGAAAACAATATTACAGGGGATTACTTTGTTTTTTTTGCTAGTTTCCTTCCGTTTCTCTCCTCCTCTCCTGAAAGCACTTTCTCATTATGGGCTATGGGCCCACAGGTGCCAGCAGTCTCCTTTTCCTTAACTCAAGTTCCCATTCGTCAAGAGCCCAGGAATGTAGCTAGCAATTTGAAATTTGTGCGCACACAAACCAATCCACTGTCTCCCTTCCATCACAGCCTACCACCCCTAGACACTAACCTTTTAGCCCGCAGCAAACATTGGGCTAGAACCTCCACTTTTTTTGTCTGCTTAACGGCCACTTAATGTCCATTTTACCGCTGAAATGACGTATAACGCCCATATATTACCCATTTTGGCAGAAAATGGAAACTGGCGGGCATTTTTCGGAAACTTATCGGCGAGCGTTACTTTCCCCATGGGCTTAACACTGAAAAAAGTATTACCGCCCGCCTACTTTTTTGGGGCGGAATCAGCAGAATGGGCAAATTCAACACCCATAATATCGGCCAGCATTTCCATACAGAATTAACGCCGAAATTCAATATTAACTCCCGGCGACTGTTTTTTGTCGTAAAGAGCATATTTGCCCAAACTAGCGGCCATGGCGATCGCCCATCGTCAATTTCAGCACCTCGCACACATTTCACCCACAATATCGCTCGCTCAAAAAACCGCCCACAAAAAGTGGAACTAACTGGGACGAATCACAGCGTTATGGACGCCATGTTGCAGATCACATGTCACATCCTTTAAAAGGCTGCTGTGCTTCAACCTCGGCGGAGTTCGGATGTACTCTGCAGGTCGTTGGAGTTGATGTGAACATCTCTAAAAACATCTTGACCACACTGTGACCGATTGGAATTGATGAGGTGTCTTCGTCGGGAAATTCCTTGTTTGTGTGCAATCGGTGGAAAACAGAGAACTACTTCAATGGGGCCTGTCCTTTCTCGCTCTCTCTTGGTGACCAAATACATGCAGCAGACTCAACATCACCAAAGGAACTGCATTATGTGCCCAATGAACGAAATGACAGACAGATGAGGAGGACTAGACGTTACACCCCCCCGCAAGTACAAGGAGAGGCATTCTTACCTCGACTTGCCCGATACCACCTGACTTAGGAGACTGCGCTTCCACAAAGAGGTTATCACTGAGGTCTGCCAGCTGATAAGGGCAGATTTGCAGCCTGCCAGCACCATCAGAACTGCATTGTCCGTCAAGGTCAAAGTCACCACGGCACTATTGTTCTATGCCTCGTTCTTTTCAGGCCACAGCTGGCGACATCTACGGACTTTCTCAGCATGCCACACATTGCTACATTAGACAGCTCACTGAAGCCCTGTACGCACGCAGGAGGGACTTGATCAGCTTCCCTATGACCAGGGAGGCACAGAGTGAGAGGGCTCTAGGATTCTCCAGAATTGCAAACGTCCCCAAGGTGCAGGGAGCAATAGACTGTATGCACATCGCGATGCAGGCACCTTTTCAGGATGCTGAGGTTTTCAGGAATCACAAGGGATTCCACTCCCTGAATGTCCAGCTGATTGTTGACCACCAGCAAATTGTACTGGCTGTGACTGCTCAATTTCTGGGCAGCAGCTATGATGCGCACATCCTGCGTAAGAGCACTGTATCTGACTTGTTTAACAATGAGCCACAAGGTCAATGCTGGATGCTTGGGGGCAAAGGATATGGCCTCGCCACCTGGCTGATGACCCCCTGCGTGACACCCATACCGAGGCCGAGAGGCGATAAAACGAGAGCCATAGAGCAACTTGCAATATAGTTGAGAAAACTATCGGAGTGCTGAATCAGCGCTTCAGATGTCTGGACCACTCAGGAAGCGAGCTCCAATATCACCCTGAGCAGGTAGTTCAATTCGTGGTGGTCTGTTCGATGCTATACAACTTGGCTATCAGGAAGGGACAAGAATTGCCTGATGAGCATGGCAATCCACCTCACCAGAGAGAGAAAGAGGAGGACGAGGAGGCAGACACTGACATTGGGCCAGACAATCAGGCTGACACTGAAGCTATGCCTCTGCCCCCCTGTAGACCGCATGAAAGGGTGGCATAATAGTTGCAAGAGCCCTATGCCAGGAGCTCATCAATGATCGCTTTACCTGAAAGAACGTTGGTGTTATTTACAAGACTGACACACTGCTGGGTGTGCAGGTCATACATCAATGGTGGGCATCACCTTGGTGACAGTTAAAGTTCAAGTTGATTGAAGTTACGTGTGATTTTATCCTTTGATGTTAAGCAATCACCAGCGTGCAATGTTGCAGCTATCTGAGCCAAAGTGCTGCAAGGTTTTGTTAAATAAAAAACATTTAAACTGAACATTAGTCTGAAATCATCAGTATTTCTGTACAAACCAGCCCTCACTACTCCCCTCACCTCCCCCCCCCCCGCCCCACCCCCAGCTTCTCCTCCCCACCTCTACTCCTTACCCTTACCCTCCTGACTCCAAGCCATCTGGCCGGGGAAGTCCTCAGGCGATGCTTCATTGAGGGGGACGGGGGTGGGGGGCCAAAGTGCTGCTTGGACGGATACGGGAGAGGACAGTCCCGAGGCGGGAGCATGCTCCGAGCCATAAACAAGATGTTGCTGCTGGCTCTCATGTGTAGTTGGCAATGGGGATGCATCACCTTGGGGTGCAGTGCGGCGCTTTGGGACCACTCGGAGCCCTCTGCCACAAGTGTTCCTGGCTACCAGCTCCAGGGCCTCCACCATCCCTTCCATTTTATGTTATTTGTTGGACAAAAACTCGGTGCCAACTATGTTATTGGTGCTTAGTGGGCTTTTTGCTGCTGGTGGATCTCTATCGTTCCAAGCACACACCACAGCCACACACGCTTTCAGAACCTCTGAGCTCCTTCTCTCTCTGTCTCCTCTTCTGCGCATTTCATGGTGACCCTTGACCTCCAGAATCGTGGGAATGGAGCATTGCCATGCTGTTGCTAAGGATGGCCACATAGGTCAGAAAAATTTTAACGCTACCGCCCATTTGATATCGCTCGTGGTAACGCCTATTTTCAAAAATGTAAGCTAGGTGTTTTGAGAATGGGCAAGAAGCCGGCGATCGGAAAACCCTTTTTTAATGCCTACTCCAGAAATAATGCCCATTTTTGGGCGCTCAGCTCAAAAGTAGAGGTTCTAGCCCATTGTCATTTTTTATGTAAAAAGTTCAAATAGCACACCAGCGCAAGGATGATAAATGCTTCAAATTCCTCAGATTGATTTTCCAGCCTCTGTAAAATAAATATGTATACAATGACATGTGTTTTCCTATACATGTGTGAAACTAGTCATTCAGGCCAGGATTTTCCGTAGCTGGGTGTGTCCGGTGCGGCCAGTGTCGGTGACGGGTCGCGGATCCACTGCTGACTCTATCCTGCTGGCTAAAATGAATTTACGTTGATAGGGCTTGTTAAGCTCGCCCAGCGCGTTTCCTAGCCCAATTAGTGGAAGCGGGTCTGGTGATGTCATTCATGACGCGCCATCAGCCGGTTTCCATAAAGGGACCATGGCCAACTTTCTTTTGACATTTGTACTTGACAGGATTAATGCTGAGAATATGTTTCCTCTGGCTGGGGAATCTAGAACATGGAGTCACAGTCTCAGGATAACTGATCGGCCATTTAGTACTGAGATGAGGAGAAATTTCTTTACTCAAAGGGTTGTGAATCTTTGGAATTCTCTTCCCCAGAGAGCTGTGCATGCTCAGTCATTGGGCTAGACTTTCCAGTTCACATCGCTGGGCTAGTGCCCATATATCATTCAAAAAGGGCTGATATCGTCTAAAAATGGAAAGTTGGGACACATCATCGAGCTTATTGCCGACATATCGCCCGGCGCAACTTCTGGCTCACATCGCCATGGTGATCGCTGAGGTGATCGCCCACACATCGCCCAGCCCAATTTTCGGCACATCGCCGGTGTAGTGTATGGAGAAAGATTCAGACTGAACACTGTGAGCTCAAAGTAAAGTGTGACCTTAGTCTTTTATTGCAGATCTCCAGAGTGCCTCTCCAACCTGTGAAGCCTTCTTAAATACCTGTGTTCCCAGGGATTATGGGATCCCTTGGGACTCCGGGGAATGAGCCCTCTGGTGGCTGTACAGAGTAAATACAAGTCCACAAATATAATAACATTCCCCCCCAAAGACAATAGGGTAACTATTTATAATGTGAGTCGATCTGGAGCCCTTCTTGCCCTGGTTGATCGGTGTGAAAGCTGGTGTTGTTGAATCATTTGTTGGGCCCTCGCTGGGCCGCCTGGTGTGTTTGGCCCTGGAGGGCTGCTGTGGATGGTGGGTTCTGCTTTGTGGTCAACCGTGGTGTCTGTTGCTACTGGTGTCTATGTTGGGGGATCAAAAAAGGTAGGGTCCAAGGTGGGTTGCTCAGGGTAGTCTGTGAATCTGAGTTTGATTTGGTCCGGTGAATGAGTCTATTTGAAAGTTTGACCTGAAACACCTTGCTCTGCTCTTTGCCCACGACAGTGCCAGGAAGCCACTTGGGACCTTGTCAGTAATTTAATACAAATACAGGATCATTGACTTCAATCCTGCGTGACACATTTGCACTATCATGGTATGCACTTTGTTGAAGCCGCCTGCTCTCTACCTGTTCATGTAGATCAGGATGAAATAACGAGAGCCTTGTCTTAAGTACTCTTTTCATGAGCAGTTCAGCAGGTGGGATCCCAGTGAGTGAGTGGGGTCTTGTGCGGTAGCTAAGCAGGACTCGGGATAGGCAAGTGTGAAGTGAGCCTTCAGTTACCCTCTTCAAGCCTTGCTTGATGGTTTGCACTGCTCTCTCTGCCTGACTATTGGATGTTGGTTTAAACGGGGCAGATGTGACATGTTTGATCCCGTTACGGTCATGAATTCTTTGAACTCAGCACTGGTAAAACATGACCCGTTGTCGCTCACCAGAACATCGGGTAAGCGTGAGTGGCAAACATGGCCTGCAGGCTTTCAGTAGTGGCAGCGGACGTGCTAGCCAACATTATCTCACATTCAATCCACTTGGAGTATGTGTCTACAACCACAAGGAACATTTTACCCAAGAACGGGCCTGCATCGTCGACGTGTACCCTAGACCACGGTTTGGAGGGCCAAGACCATAAACTTAGCGACGCCTCCCTGGGTACATTGCTTATCTGTGAGCATGTATTACATCTGTGAACACAGGACTCTAAGTCCGCATTGATACCGGGCCACCACACGTGGGATCTGGCTATCGCTTTCATCATTACGATGCCTGGGTGGGTACTGTGCAGGTCATTGATGAAGGTGTCTCTGCCCTTCTTGGGGACCACTACTCGATTGCTCCACAGAAGGCAGTCTGCCTGTATAGACATTTCATCTTTGCGCCGCTGGAACGGCTTTATCTCTTCGTGCATTTCCACTGGGACACTGGACCAGCTCCCATGAAGCACACAGCTTTTGACTAGAGATAATAAGGGGTCCTGGCTTGTCTAGGTTTTGATCTGCCGGGCAGTGACAGGTGATTGCTCACTCTCAAATGCTTCCATAGCCATGGCTAGATCTGCGGGCTGCGCCATTTCCACCCCAGTGGTGGGCAATGGCAGCCTACTGAGAGCATCGGCGCAATTTTCTGTGCCTGGCCTGTGGCGGATGACGTAGTTGTATGCGGACGTGAGCGCCCATCTCTGGATGCGGGCCGATGCATTGGTATTTATCCCTTTACTCTCGGAAAACAGATATATAAGTGGCTTATGGTCAGTTTCCAATTCGAATTTTAACCCAAACAGGTATTGATGCATTTTCTTTACCCCATAGACACACACTAACGTTTCTTTTTCAATCATGCTGTAGGCTCTTTCGGCCTTAGACAGACTCCTGGATGCATAAGCAACCGGTTGCAGTTTCCCAAAATCATTAGCTTGTTGCAATACACACCCGACGCCATATGATGACGCATCACATGCGAGTACCAAACGCTTACATGGATCATGCAACACAAGCAATTTGTTTGAGCCTAACAATTTTCTCGCTTTTACAAAGGCATTTTGTTGGCTTTTGCCCCAAACCCATTCGCCCCTTTTCATAGTAAGACATGTAGTGGTTCTACCAGGGTGCTGAGACTCGGTAAGAAGTTACCAAAGTAGTTCAAGAGTCCCAGAAACGACTGCAACTCCGTCACGTTCTGTGGCCTCGGTGCGTTCTCGATTGCCTCTGTCTTCGCGTTGGTGGGCCTGATGCCGTCTGCCGCAATCCTCCTTCCCAAGAACTCCACTTCAGGCGCCAGGAAAATGCACTTCATTTTAACCTGAGCCCCACGTGGTTGAGTCGACTAAGAACTTCCTACAGGTTCTGCAGGTGCTCAACTGTGTTCCGACCTGTGACCAAGATGTCGTCCTAGAAGATCACGGTTTGCGGGACCGACTTCAGTAAAGTTTCCATGTTTCTCTGGAATATCGCCACTGCTGATTGGATTCCAAACGGACATCTGTTATAAACAAAATGACCTTTGTGTGTGTTGATGCAGGTGAGGGCCTCCGATGATTTCTTCAGTTTCTGCTTCATGTAGGCTGAAGTCAGATCCAGCTTCGTGAACATCTTTCCTCCCGCCAGTGTTATGAAAAGGTCGTCGGCTTTTGGTAGTGGGTATTAGTCCTGCAGGGAGAAACGATTGATAGGTACCTGTAATCGCCACAGATTCTGACGGTGCCATCTCCCTTGAGGACTGGGACAATAGGACTGGCCCACTCGCTGAACTCGATCTGTGAGATGATGCCCTCTCTTTGTAGCCAGTCAAGTTCGATCTCTACCCTTTCTCTCATCATGTACGATACTACTCCACCGTTGTGATGGATGGGTCGCACCACCGGAATTAGGTGGAATTGCACTTTTGCTCCTTGGAATTTCCCGATGCCTGGTTCGAACAGCGAAGGAAATTTGTTTAAGACCTGGGCACACAAAGTGTCGTCAGCGAGCGATAGTGCTCGGATGTCATCCCAGTTCCAGCGTATCTTTCCCAGCCAGCTCTTGCCGAGCAGCATGGGACCATCACCCGGTACTACCTAGAGTGGTAGCTTGTGCACCGCTCCATCGTAGGAGACCTTTACAGTAGCACTGCCGATTACAGGAATCAGTTATTTTGTGTAAGTTCTTAGTTTCATGCGAATTGGAGTTAAGACTGGCCTTGAGGTCTTGTTGCACCACAACCTTTCGAAAGTCTTTTTACCCATGATGGACTGGCTTGCGCCCATGTCCAGCTCCATTGACACTGGGAGTCCATTTCGTTCAACATTCAGCATTATCAGGGGACAATTCGTGGTGAATGTGTGTACCCCACATACCTCTGCCTCCTCTATCTGAGGCTCTGTTTCGTCGTGATCCTCCTCTGCAACCTGGTAGTTTGCAGGTTTAACAGGCTTAGCAGCTCGCCTGCACACTCATTGGAGGTGTCCCATTGTTCCACAGCCCTTGCAAACGTATCCTTTGAATCGGCATGAATGGAAATGATGATCAGCCCCGCAGCGCCAACAAGGTGTTAATGGCCTTGCATTCATCACCCTTGATGGTGGACTCTGAGACATCTGCGGACGTGCAGCTGCAGGTATGTGTGACCTGCCCTTTATGTTGCGATTCGAAAACAACATCACTTTGTTCACAGTACTTGTAGCAGCACTTATGTGCTGAGAGATTTGCTTCGTATTGTCACTGGTGGCAATGAACGCCTGGGCTATTGCTATGGCCTTACTCAAGGTTGGGGTCTCTACAGTCAAAAGTTTGCAAAGTATGGTTTCGTGGCCAATGCCAAGTATGAAAAAGTCTCTGAGCATGTGCTCCAAATATCATTCAAATTCACAATGTCCTGCAAGGCGTCTTAGCTCGGCGACATAACTCACCACTTCCTGGCCTTCAGACTTTTTGTAGGTGTAGAACCAGTACCTCGCCATCAGAACGCTTTCCTTCGGGTTCAAATGCTCTCGGACCAGTGTGCACAAATCGTCAAATGATTTATCTGTGGGTTTCGCTGGAGTGAGCAGATTCTTCATGAGGCCATACGTTGGTGCCCCACAGATGGTGAGGAGGATCGCCCTTCGTTTGGCAGCGCTCTCTTCCCCATCTAACTCTTTGGCCACGAAGTATTGGTCGAGTCGCTCCACAAAAGTTGCCCTCCGAAAATTTCTCCAAGATGCCCACTGTTCTCTGCATCTTTGGGTTCGCTATCTGTATCTTGTCGCCAGTTGTAGTGTATGGAGAAAGAGTCAGACTGAAAACTGTGAGTTCAAAGTAAAGTGTGACCTTAGTCTTTCATTGCAGGTCTCCAGAGTGCCTCTCCAACCTGTGAAGCCTTCTTAAATACCTGTGCTCCCAAGGGATTATGGGATCCCTTGGCACTCCGGGAAATGAGCCCTCTGCTAGCTGTACAGAGTAAATACAAGTCCACATATATAACAGCCAGCACATCGCCGGGCTGATCCCTGGCCTTCCTCACAGAACTGGGCTCTACAGACGCCATTTTGAATGTCGGAGGACAGGAGGCCTCTTAAACAGGGGCTAAGATGGATTGTGAATTATTTAAGGGCTGTTTAAAGATAGATACACTCATAATTAGACGTTTTCTTATATTTATATTCATAAGTGACATTTCCTACTTACTTGGTCTGGCCTGGACATTGTTTAACAACAGTTGCACTAATGTTCTATTTTAACTTACGTTATTAGAAGACACTGCACAACAATTGTAAAGTGAAATAAAATGGTTTTAATAAAATGACAACTTTTGAACGTAATTTTTCAATTACAAACACCAAAACTCCTCCCACCACTGCTCCGTCCCCCGCCACCCAACCCCCCCACCCCAACAGTGAAACGACAACACCAACAATAAATGTGAACAATAGGGACAATATTAAAAAGCGTGCACCCCCCTCCCTACCTGCGGCCACATTTCCCTCTAGATCCTGCACCCACCCCCCCCACCTCCCCGCTGTGCCATTGCCTCACCCACCCATTTTGGTCCCCGGGTACTGCTGCAAAGCCAGCGTGCAGTGGGCGATGGTAAGACTTCCTGCCGTGGTGGGGGACATGCTGGGACGATCGCCTGTTGGGGGGCTGTTGGCAGGGAAGACAAAACAGGGGGAATCACCTTCCGAATCAGGAGGTGGTGCATCCTCTTGACTCGCCTGTGTGCCAGTGCTTGTGGTCACGGGAGCTCGGGATGCACACCGTATACCACCAAGAACGCATGTCGCATGGCATGGTTGGAGGAGGAGAAATCACGCAACTCCAGGATCATCTGCTGCATTGCCTCCACTTGGCTAGCAGGGAGAATTCCTGCATGAACCCCACAAACACCTGGAGCTGCTCGCGTTGGATCGTGACAGACTCCTCGCACAGTCATGCCAGGCGCTCCACGCGGTGGTCCAGGGTAGGCCTTTGCTCAAGCCGATGACCTGGTGTCTGTGGGAGCTGCGACAGCACCAATGTGTGCCTTGGTGTCACCAACTGCATGCCGCTTGGTTCCGGTACCGCCTCAGTTGGGATCCCCATCATGGCTGCAGGTTCCCCAGACAGAGGGATGCAAGGGACATCCTCCTCTGTCTCCAGGTATTCCTCCTCCTCCTCGGGCTCACCACCCGTGATGAATGACACATGCAGTGGGTCAGGTCCATGTGAGTGTCTGTCCTCCCGTTGTGCCTCTGGAGCTGGTAAAGCTGCAAGACACAATTGAGATTATAAGAGCAGAAAACATTGTTGCGCCGTGCTGGCATACGTAGGAGGAACAGTACTAATCCCATAAATGTGACAGAGAAATGTTATATATTAATGCATAATATGGTGGTATCTATGGCAGTACATCTATGTGGAAATCACTGTGTCAGCGAGCTGTGGAGGCTGGATCAGTCGCAGATAGACCGAATGATAAGGGAGTGAGGGTTTATGGGGTGCGGACACAGAAGGGGACAGATGGCCAGATGGACTGCTCTTATGTTCTTATGTTGTTGACCTGAGAATGGCAGAGAATCGCACAGAGGCTGCATGCATAACATGACATCATTCGTCTATGATATGAGAATGAAATTATGTCACATAGTTCTTACACTGCTTGACACATTACTCACGTGGTGCATGCGATGGTCCGGCAACACCACGAGTGCTGACCGCTCAACTGTGGGCCCCCACTAGTGCTGCAGCACGTTCCTCCAGGTCGGTGAGGGTCTGTATTACAGCACGGCCTCCCCCGGTGCAACTCTGCTGAGCCCAATTATGAGAGATCTTCCTCTGCAAATGTGAATAGAGCATGGCATAAGCTATTTGACTAGGTTATGTCATTTATACACAACAGTTTCAAACATTATGTGCTAATAGGGGTTGTGTCCACAATTCAATGACAGTAGCTGATGTCCAAAAGTGTCCCAGGCCAGACAGTGAGCAAAGGCAGCTCTCCCCCAGTCCATGCTGGGACCCTGTGTAAGTGACAGCAGCCAGAGAGACTTAAAACGGGCACCGGTTCATGGCCCTATCCAGTTCTTAGCGGGGATGATATATGTTATATAAGTTAGAATAACAAGCTTACATTCAATCCAGGAGAATTACCATTATAATGATTATTATACTTAAAATGTGCATCATTAAAATATAAAGTCGTACTTACTCTTGCTGAAGCAACAAAGCTGTTCCAGCATTTGTGGCACTGGTCGGAGCACCTGGGTTCATGGGATGCAGACGAGACGACCTCGGCTATCTCGCCCCATAACCTGCGGTATGCCCGTGGTGCTGATTTCCCACCACGCTCCCGCCCCCCGCCAGGTCAATTGGGCCCAGCGGGAGTGCACCTCTGCCACGAGGGCCTCGTTGGCCTCCTCGGAGAAGGGTTTGGCCCTCTTCCACCCTGTCTCCACATTTCTCCCACTTTCATCACTGTCAGATATATAACTCTGTCTTTCTTTCTCTCTCTCTCTTTTCTCTCACCTCTCTGTCTCTGCCTTCCTCCTCCCTCTCTCTCTCTCTCACTCTCTCCTCTCTCGATCTCTCTCCCCCTTCTGCGCATGTGTGGATGACCCCTGACTTCCCGAAACGTGGGAAAACATGGCCAACCAAAAAAAAAATGTGCATACCCTTCGCCATCGCTGAGCTATCGCTGGGCGATGTGACATCGCTGGGCTATCGCTGGGCGATTTGACATCGCTGAGCTATCGCTGGGCTATCGCTGGGCGATGTGACATCGCTGAGCTATCGCTGGACGATGTGACATCGCTGAGCTATCGCTGGGCGATGTGACATCGCTGAGCTATCGCTGGGCGATGTGACATCGCTGAGCTTTCGCTGGGCGATGTGACATCGCTGAGCTATCGCTGGGCGATGTGACATCGCTGAGCTATCGCTGGGCGATGTGACATCGCTGAGCTATCGCTGGGCGATGTGACATCGCTGGGCTATCGCTGGGAGATGTGACATCGCTGGGCTATCGCTGGGCGATGTGACATCGCTGGGCTATCGCTGGGCGATGTGACATCGTTGAGCTATCGCTGGGAGATGTGACATCGCTGGGCTATCGCTGGGTGATGTGACATCGCTGAGCTATCGCTGGGTGATGTGACATCGCTGAGCTATCGCTGGGAGATGTGACATCGCTGGGCTATCGCTGGGAGATGTGACATCGCTGGGCTATCGCTGGGAGATGTGACATCGCTGAGCTATCGCTGGGTGATGTGACATCGCTGAGCTATCGCTGGGCGATGTGACATCGCTGGGCGATCGTTTCGCCCATTTCACATCGCTGGGCTATCGCCGAGCTGAAAATCGCGATCCAGAAAATTGCCGATGTTCCAGCGATCATGAAGGCTGCAACATCGCTAAGGCTGGAACATCGCCCATTTTTTGGGCACTAGCGAACAAAGTGGAAAGTCTAGCCCATCGAGTATATTCAAGACAGAGATCAATACATTTTTGGGAATTAAGGGATTTAAGGAATGTGGGGTTAGTGCAGGAAGGTGGTGTTGAGGTAAGAGATAGCCATGATCTTGTTGAATGGCGGAGCAGGTTCGAAGGGCCAAATGGCCTACTCCAGCTCCTATTTCTTATGTTCTTATGTTCTTATATGCTTATGGAAGGAGTCAGAGCACACAGGGAGGTCCTGTTCCCTTCCGATGGGCGGAAGACATCTCCTCAGGAGAGCCTAGTCGCACATTGCAGAGGAGGTCAACAGCAGGGATGTGGTCAGGAGGACCTGGGTGCAGTGGCACAAGCATTTCAATTATCTCATTAGATCATGAAACATTAGTACAAAGCCACACTCCACCTCATCCTGCTATGCCTCTCACCACATCCCTATCATACTGCCTTCCCTACCCTACTCTTTGCACCTCCTTACTTACACCAACTTACCTTGCACCTCCATCCATCTCTCTCTATCTACATTATCAGAACCCCATCTCACAAGCCACCCCTCACACTCACCCTCATCCTAGTGGAATTATACCAACTAACACAAAGGTAGCCACTTGGGTGTATTATCCAATGCTTATTTAAATTTCTATTAATGTGCTGTCAAACATTGAAACATAGAAACATAGAAACATAGAAAATAGGTGCAGGAGTAGGCCATTCGGCCCTTCGAGCCTGCACCGCCATTCAATAAGATCATGGCTGATCATTCCCTCAGTACCCCTTTCCTGCTTTCTCTCCATACCCCTTGATCTCTTTAGCAGTAAGGGCCATATCTAACTCCCTCTTGAATATATCCAATGAACTGGCATCAACAACTCTCTGCGGTAGGGAATTCCACAGGTTAACAATTCTCCTCATCTCAGTCCTAAATGGCCTACCTCTTATCTTAAGACTATGTCCCCTGATTCTGGACTTCCCCAACATTGGGAACATTCTTCCCGCATCTAACCTGTCCAGTCCCGTCAGAATCTTATATGTTTCTATGAGAGCCCCCCTTATCCTTCTAAACTCCAGTGAATAAAGGCCCAGTTGATCCAGTCTCTCCTCATATGTCAGTCCAGCCATCCCGGGAATCTGGTGAACCTTCGCTGCACTCCCTCAATAGCAAGAATGTCCTTCCTCAGATTAGGAGACCAATACTGAATATAATATTCCAGGTGAGGCCTCACCAAGGCCCTGTACAATTGCAGTAAGATCTCCCTGCTCCTATACTCAAATCCCCTTGCTATGAAAGCCAACATACCATTTGCCTTCTTCACTGCCTGCTGTACCTGTATGCCAACTTTCAATGACTGATGAACCATGACACCCAGGTCTCGTTGCACCTCCCCTTTTCCTAACCTGTCGCCATTCAGATAATATTCTGCCTTTGTGTTTTTGCCCCCAAAATGGATAATCTCATATTTATCTACATTATACTGCACCTGCCATGCATTTGCCCACTCACCTAATCTGTCCAAGTCACTCTGCAGCCTCTTAGCGCCCTCCTCACAGCTCACACCGCCACCCAGTTTAGTGTCATCTGCAAACTTGGAGATATTACACTCAATTCCTTCATCTAAATCGTTAATGTATATTGTAAAGAGCTGGGGTCCCAGCACTGAGCCCTGCGGTACTCCACTAGTCACTGCCTCCCATTCCGAAAAGGACCCATTTATCCTGACTCTCTGCTTCCTGTCTGCCAATCAGTTCTCTATCCATGTCAGTACATTACCCCCAATACCATGTGCTTTGAGCTTGCACACCAATCTCTTGTGTGGGACCTTGTCAAAAGAATTTTGAAAGTCCAAATACACCACATCCACTGATTCTCCCTTGTCCACTCTACTAGTTACATCCTCAAAAAATTCCAGAAGATTCGTCTTCTTTCATAAATCCATGCTGACTTGGACCGATCCTGTCACTGCTTTCCAAATGTGCTGCTATTTCATCCTTAATGATTGATTCCAACATTTTTCCCACTAATGATGTCAGGCTAACCGGTCTATAATTACCCGTTTTCTCTCTCCCTCCTTTTTTAAAAAGTGGTGTTACATTAGCTACCTTCCAGTCCATAGGAACTGATCCAGAGTTGATAGACTGTTGGAAAATGATCACCAATGCATCCACTATTTCGAGGGCCACTTCCTTAAGTACTCTGGAATGCAGACTATCAGGCCCCAGGGATTTATCGGCCTCCAATCCCATCAATTTCCCTAACACAATCTTCCGCCTAATAAGGATATCCTTCAAGTCCTCCTTCTCACTAGACCCACTGTCCCCTAGTACATTCGGAAGTTATTTGTGTCTTTCTTCGTGAAGACAGAACGGAAGTATTTGTTCAATTGGTCTGCCATTTCTTTGTTGCCCATTATAAATTCACCTGAATCCGATTGCAAGTGACCTACATTTGTCTTCACTAATCTTTTTCTCTTTACATACTTATAGAAGCTTTTGCAGTCAGTTTTTATGTTCCCTGCAAGCTTCCTCTCGTACTCTATTTTCCCCCTCTTAATTAAACCCTTTGTCCTCTGTTGAATATAAATTTCTCCCAGTCCTCAAGTTTGTTGCTTTTTCTAGCCAATTTATATGCCTCTTCCTTGGTTTTAACACTATCCTTAATTTCCCTTGTTAGCCACTGTTGAGCCACTTTCCCCGTTTTATTTTTACTCCAGACAGGGATGTACAATTGCTGAAATTCATCCATGTGATCTTTAAATGTTTGCCATTGCTTATCCACCGTCAACCCTTTAAGTATCATTTGTCAGTCTATTCTAGCCAATTCACGCCTCATACCGTCGAAGTTACCTTTCCTTAAGTTCAGGACCCTAGTTTCCGAATTAACTGTGTCACTCTTCATCTTCATAAAGAATTCTACCATATTATGGTCACTCTTCCCCAAAAGGCCTCGCACAACAAGATTGCTAATTAGTCCCTTCTCATTACACATCACCCAGTCTAGGATGGACAGCTCTCTGGTTGGTTCCTCGACATATTGGTCTAGAAAACCATCCCTAATACACTCCAGGAAATCCTCCTCTACTGTAGTTTGGTTAGCCCAATCAATATGTAGATTAAAGTCACCCGTGGTAACTGCTGTACCTTTATTGCACACATCCCTTATTTCTTGTTTGATGCTGTTTAATCCTGAGATTACTACTTTTGAGGTCTTACTTTTTAATTTATTCTCAAAATTTTCTGGTCTTGGACAGATTTGTGTGCACCTTTTGAAGTGGCTTAGTGAGTTGCAGTGAATGGCGGGGCATAACGGTACCTCCCACAATGGTAATGAGTGTGAAAGGAATGGCTTGGATATTGTAGGGATGCTTTATGGTGTTGATGGGGAGCGGGCAGGGAAGTGGATCTGAGTCCATGATCAGATCAGCCATGATCTTATTGAATGGCGGAGCAGGCTCGAGGGGTCGAATGGCCTACTCCTGTTCCTATTTCTTATGTTCTTATGTTGATGTAGGGTGGTGCCAACCTGGGGTATTATGTGGCAGCCAGGGTGTACAGCATCAAGTGAAGTAAATCTGGTCATGGTGAGGCCATCCATGGCCTCCAGGGCAGCGATGTGGTTGGGTGTTGATGCCCTGCGTCCTGTGCAGCACAGGTGATTGCGGAGAAGGTTGGTGTTGCTGTTGGAGTTGCTGGTGTGCCTGCTGCTACAGGCATTGGGGCTGATCATGTTCCGATTCTGAGGAAGAACGATGAGACAATCTAAAGGGCACCAATGTTGATGGAATATATGGTAGGTGAAGAACAGTTGACAGAAGCGATCTGTCAATGGCGAGAGCGGTAATGAGGTGAGGCTGGATGGAGACATGTGTAAAAAATTGCAGCACGGTGAATCTGTTGTAGAAATGCAGTGAGAAACAGCTTGTGGCTGAGGAAAGTGATGATCTGTCAAATGGGAGCTTTTTCTGTACATTTGAAGCTGTCAAGGAATCAGCTGGAGCAATGGCCACTGAACTCCCGCCTCAGGTGGACAGACGTGGTCCCCGAACAGCGTGGTTCCCGTGGCTATGAAGGTAAAGTTAAAAAGTAAGCTAAAAAGCCTGTTAACCTCTGGTAAATACATTATAATGATTTTAATTGGGTTGCCCGGCGCTGCAAGTTAGGTCTGCTCAGCACTGTCAGACCCGTGATTGGGAAAGCTGCATTGCGGCAGGTTGACAGCGGTTTCCCGACCCGCCACCTGTCCCACCTGCTGATAACATGGAAAATTCCGGCCTGAATGTCAGCGGGTTATTTGATTGTGGAAGATATTTCACTGAAGACTGACAGTTTCCTAAGTCAGGTTCAACTTATGTACCCATTCCAGCATTGGCCACTGGTTGGTAGTCAAAAGTGATTTTACCTTTACCTAGCCCAGGCACACTGAGGCCAATCATAGAACCCCAACCCCATCAGTAGATATCAACTAATGCAGCACAGATCAGGAATCTAATGTGGAGCCTTCTGTTTTGCATGGGGGCTGGGAAGATACTTCCCACCTGCAAAGCTTGCAAAAAAAAACATTCTCCCCCTTTTGAGGGTAATACAATTTTTAAGTGTTGTAGTACAGTCTGTTGGAAAACCCCTATGACAGTTGGAAGAGAGACATTTTGTTACAGCATGTTATAATATGCAGCGCACCTGCCAGAGATGGCTCTCGCTTTGTTGAACATATATCAGCATCCTTTTCAGTTCTGTATACTAATCCGGGAGCTCCAATTATATTCAAAAGTTCAGCATTTGCCAGACTAAGAAGAGACTTATTAAATATTAAGCGGTTCACCAAACTGCACTTGTACAGGTCACTGGCTTAATCCTTCTTACTTGAAAGGTCACAAAAGTTGTCATGAATTTCATAACTATCGAATGACATAGACATGATCAAGTTACAACAGTGATTCACTTCAGTGGACTATTAGCTGGGACTCAACATCACAGGAGAATTATTGGGGGATAAATTGGCCCTTGTACCCATTTTTGGGCGATAAATTTGGCTTGTTACACATAACAGCTGACGCTGACCTTTTCTCCTTTGTGCTTATTTGTTCCTACCTTTGACCTTTACTTATACACTGTTAAAGTCCTCAGTACCTCTGCTAAACTGGCAAGAATGAACATAATTGAATAGTTATAATCATATTTTATTGTTTAATTTCTGGTCTTTTTTTGGTACTTTTTGGAGTTGTCCATTCAGACCACATTGTTTTCTTCAATTGTTTATAGGCGTAAAATAAAAATGTTGCCCATTGCGAAGCATTAGTTCAGACACTTGGTTAACATCAAGCTTGCACTCCCTAACTGATATATGAACTTGTGAAGTAAATAGTGTGGGTGACAACTGCCACATGAACCTTTTTCACAAGTACAACGATGCAAATCAATAAGAAAATCAGAAACATTAGCTAGACCATGAAAGAGACATGATAAATTAGAAGTGCGCATGAAAGTTAAATATAGTAAGAGTGAAATAGATGGCAAGACAATGCAAGTTATGATCATAATAAGTGACAGTGTCAAAAACAGGAAATTTAGGAAAAATATTTTTGACATATAAAAATTCAGTAGCAAGCATTCGGGAACCATTTTGTGGATGTCCATGCCACAAATTCTTCCTCACAAAACTCATGGCACGTTGCTATAGAAGAATAGGTTGATGACAATCAGTCAGTGGCAGGACATCATCTCCTGGTTCCAGTTGTACACAGATAGTGACCTAAGTTAACAACACTGGCAGACAGAGTGAACCAGCACTGTGCAACAATGTCTGACTATCCCTGCCACCCCCCGCCACCCTCATCATAGCCCATGCCACACAAATTCTTGTGTGTAGGATTCTGCAAAGCTTTGCATCAATATACCTTTCTGTAAATATTATTTTAAGAAAATGTACTATAACTACACCAACATCACTAGTGTATACTAAGAGAATTAAGGAAATGTTTATACCTTGTTAAGTGTTAGAAGATAGACATTTCTGTGTTTGTAATTTGTTTATTTGTAATGATTGGCTTCTTGAAATAAAGTTTTCAAAAAGTATTTTGCATTATTCTGTCAAATATGTCAATAGAATCATAGAATCATAAAATGGTTACAGCACAGAAAGAGGCCATTTGGCCTGTCGAGCCCGTGCCGGCTCTCTGCAAGGGCACTTCAGCTAGTCCTACTCCCCCATCCTTTCCCTGTAGCCCTGCAAATATTTTTTTTTCAGGTACTTATCCGATTCCTTTTTGAAAGCCACAATTCCTTCTGCCCCCATCACCCAGGCAGTGAATTCCAGATTCTAACCACTCGCTGCTTAAAATTTTTTTTCCTCATGTCGCCTTTGGATCATCTGCCCATCACCTTAAATCTGTGTCCTTTGGTTCTCCACCTTTCCACCAATGGGAACAGTTTCTCTCTATAAACTCTATCTAGACCTCTTATAATTTTGAACACCTCCATCAAATTTCCTCTCAATCTTCTCTGCACTAAGGAGACAACCCCAGCTTCTCCAGTCTAGCCACGGAACTGAGGTCCCTCTTCCCAGGAACCATTCTTGTAAAACTTGTCTGCACCCTCTCTAAAGCCTTCACATCCTTCCGAGTGTGCGGTGCCCAGAATTGGACACAAAACTCCAGTTGTGGACGAACC
The DNA here is from genome assembly GCF_044704955.1 of Pristiophorus japonicus. Lineage (NCBI taxonomy): Eukaryota > Metazoa > Chordata > Chondrichthyes > Pristiophoridae > Pristiophorus > Pristiophorus japonicus. Next base: position 176,971,353 of record NC_091982.1, on the reverse strand, counting down.
AGTGTTTTATAAACGTTCATCATAACTTCCTTGCTTTTGTACTGTATACCTCTATTTATGAAGCCCAGAGTCCCGTATACTTTTTTAACCACTTTCTCCACCTGCCCTGCCACCTTCAATGATTTGTTCACATATCCCCCCAGGTTTCTCTGTTTCTTCATCCCCTTTAGAATTGTACCCTTTAGTTTATATTGCCTCTCCTCATTCTTCCCAAATGTATCATTTCACACTTTTCTGAATTAAATTTTATCTGCCACATATCTGCCCATTCCATCAGCCTGTCTATGTCCTCTTAAAGTCTATCCCTATCCTCCTCACTGTTCACTATACTTCCAAGTTTTGTGTCATCTGCAAATTTTGAGATACTACCTTGTACACCCAAGTCCAAGTCCTTAATATATATCAAGAAAAGCAGTGGTCCTTTTACCGACCCCTGGGGAACACCACTGTATATCTTCCTCCAGTTTGAAAAACAACCGTTCACCATTCTGTTTCCTGTCAGTTAGGCAATTTCGTATCCATGTTGCCACTGTCCCTTTTATTCTATGGGCTTCAACTTTGCTGGCAAGCCTATTATGTGACACTTTTTCAAATGCCTTTTGGAAGTCTATGTGCACCACATCAACCGCACTACTCTCATCAACCCTTTCTGTTACCTCATCAAAAAATTCAGTCATGTTAGTTAAACACAATTTGCCTTTAACAAATCCATGCTGGCTTTCCTTAATTAATCCACACTTGTCCAAATGACTGTTAATTTTATCCCATATTATTGTTTCTAAAAGCAAACTATTTGAAATTATAACAGCTTAAAAAATTAATAACTTTTTCATGCAGGAGCAAAAAAATCTACATAAGTATTTATCTATCTTCAGCATAGTCCCCTTCCTGATATACTGAATGTTACTTATCTTTTACATTGAATAGAATAGGTTAATTGAGGAAATATTAGAGATAGTTTTCTCCCCATACTCTCTTAACATGATCTTCTACCGCTCCTGTACTGCAGAAAAATGGAGATCTATTTTAGTCCCTAGCTCTTTTCAACAGAGAGACTTTGCATGATACACTAATACAATGGAGAACACAATTTTTCAGAGAAATATAATCATATCCAAATAGTGTAGTGGGATGGTGGAAATGGTGTATGCAAAGAACGGATTATATTCAAAGAATGGGGAAGGTCATATAAATGTAGTACATTTTACTTTCTTCTTCATTTGCTTATCATTACTCGAATGCTCTCCTAACTGGCCTCCTGTTCTCCACCCCGCATAAACTTCAACTCCTCTAAAACTAAACTGCTCATATCCTGTCCCATACCAAGTTCCACTCACCCATCACCCCCATTTTCTCTGGCCTTTACTGGCCCCTTATCCTCGAATGCCTCAAATTTAAAATTCTAATAAGAATATAACAACATAAGAAATAGGAACAGGAGTAGGCCATACGGCCCCTTGAGTCTGCTCCGCCATTCAATACGATCATGGCTGATCTGATCATTGACTCAGCTCCACTTCCCCGCCCGCTCCTCATAACCCCTTATCCCCTTATCGTTTAAGAAACTGTCTATTTCTGTCTTAAATTTATTCAATGTCCCAGCTTTCACAGCTCTCTAAGGCAGCGAATTCCACAGATTTACAATCCTCTGAGAAAAGAAATTTCTCCTCATCTCTGTTTTGAATGGGCAGCCCCTTATTCTAAGGTTATGCCCCCTAGTTCTAGTCTCCCCCATCAGTGGAAACATCCTCTCTGCATCCACCTTGTCAAGCCCCCCCACAATCTTTTATGTTTCGATAAAATCGCCTCTCATTCTTTTGAATTCGAATGAGTAGAGGCCCAACCTACTCAACCTTTCCTCATAAGTCAACCCCCTCATCCCCGGAATCAACCTAGTGAATCTTCTCTGAACTGCCTCCAAAGCAAGTATATCCTTTCGTAAATATGGAAACCAAAACTGCACGCAGTATTCCAGGTGTGGCCTCACCAAAACCTTGTATAGCTGTAGCAAGACTTCCCTGCTTTTATACTCCATCCCCTTTGCAATGAAGGTCAAGATATCATTGGCCTTCCTGATCACTTGCTGTACCTGCATGTTATCCTTTTGAGTTTCATGCACAAGTATCCCCCAGGTCCCACTGTACTGCGGCACTTTGCAATCTTTCTCTATTTAAATAATAACTTGCTCTTTGATTTTTCTGCCAAAATGCATGACCTCACACTTTCCAACATTATATTCCATCTGCCAAATGTTTGCCCACTCACTTAGCCTGTCTATGTCCTTCTGCAGATTTTTTGTGTCCTCCTCACACATTGCTTTTCCTCCCATCTTTGTATCATCAGCAAACTTGGCTATGTTACACTCAGTCCCTTCTTCCAAGTCGTTAATATAGATTGTAAATAGCTGGGGTCCCAGCACTGATCCCTGCGGCACCCCACGAGTTACTGGTTGCCAACCAGATAATGAACCATTTATCTTGACTCTCTGTTCTCTGTTAGTTAGCCAATCCTCTATCCATGCTAATATATTACCTCCAACCCCGTGAATCTATGCGTTTAAATCCCTCCATGGCCTCAGTCCTTGCTATCTCTGTAGGCTTCACTGGTCTTACAACCCCCCAACCCCAAACTCACTGATCTAACTATGGCCTCATGCATACTACCCTCTGATAATGAAGCAGTCCATACCCACATGCAGCAAGATCTGGATGACATTCAGGCTTGGGCTGACAAGTGGCAAGTAACATTCGCACCACACAAGTGCTAGCCAATGACTATCTCCAACAAATGACAGTCTAACCACCGCCCCTTGACAGTCAACGGTATTACCATCCCTGAATCCCCCCCACCATCAACATCCTCGGGGTCACCATTGACTAGAAACTTAACTGGACCATCCACATAAATACCGTCGCAACAAGAGCAGGTCAGAGGCTGGGTATTCGACAGCAAGTGTCTCACCTCCTAACACCCAAAAGCCTTTCTACCATCTACAAGGCACAAGTCAGGAGTGTGATGGAATACTCTCCACTTGTCTGGATGAGTGCAGCTCCAACAACACTCAAGAAACCCAACACCATCCAGGACAAAGCAGCCCACTTGATTGGCACCCCATCCACCACCTTAAATATTCACTCCCTCCACCACTGGCGCACCGTGGCTGCAGTGTGTACAATCTACAAGATGCTCTGCAGCAACTCGCCATGGTTTCTTCGGCAGCACCTTCCAAACCTGCGACCTCTACCACCTAGAAGGACAAGGGCAGCAAGTGCATGGAAACAGCATCACCTCCACATTCCCTTCCATGTCACACACCATCCTGACTTGGAAATATATCACCATTCCTTCACAGTCACTGGGTCAAAATCCTGGAACTCCTTTCCTAACAGCACTGTGGGAGTACCTTCACCACACAGACTGCAGTAGTTAAAGGAGACGGCTCACCATCAACCTCTCACGGACAATTAGGGATGGCCAGTAAATGCTGGCCTTGCCAGCGATGCCCACATCCCATGAATGAATTTTTAAAAACACCACCAACCCCCATTCCCCACAACCTTGCGCCCATCCCCAATCTTTGCATTGCCATTGGCAACTATGCTTTCAGTTGCTTAGATCCCCGTCACTGAAATTCCCTCCCTAAACCTCTTCAGCTGCCTTTCCTTATTTAAGCCACTCCTTAAAGCCCACCTCTATGACTAAGCTTTTGGTCACCTTCCTAATCTGTCATCCTTTTCTTAACATCCATTTATTCTCTGTAATATGCATTGTGCGTTGTTATTGTTGTTGTTACCCTCACACCACTGAGTCAGAGAACTGAAAGTATGGGCCCCAGTTCAAGGTTTGAGCTCATAACCTAGACTGACACTCCAGTACTAAAGGAAGGAAGTTCTACATTGTCAGAGACACAGAAAGGATGCCATCCTTTGATAACAGTGACAGCAATTCTAAGGTAATTATTATGTAAAACATTTTGAGCATAACTCACATAGGTTTCTTATGGTATGTCAGAGGTATGCAGTTGCAAACAGAGAGTGCTAAGGTGAAGTGTTGTTTGACTGGATTCTGGAAAATAAATAATGTTTTTCTTATCCACTGTAGTTTGACACATAGAGAAATAAACTTGTTCCCTTCAAATACAATGGTTAAAATAGCTGCTATAGTTGCGTAAATAAACAATCCATTGAACATAATTACTATTTTGCCTCTCAAAGTTTCCCAGATCAAGTTCAAAAGTTCATGCTGTTTTGATGTTTTGTACAAAAAAATGACATTCACAGTCCTAGTCATCATCGTCATAGGCGGTCCCTCGAAGGTAGATGACTTGCTTCCACGTGAGTTCACAAATGTTTCAATGAAGGACCCGATGTCCCAGTCCTGAACTCCAATTGAGGGGGTGGAAGATGCCTGTGCATGGATTTTTTTTAACGTGTGGTGACCGTTGTACATCAGCCACCACACGGGCTTGACAGAGCTAGGCATTTATCCAGTGGCAAGGGTTAACCAGGATGACTGGAGACCTGCTCTGCTGCACGGACCTAGTGCGCACACATATCGCAGTGTGGGCTGGCCCGTGCTGCCCCTGGGTCCTCGGTTCTTCTGAACCCCTTACCCTCATTTGCCACAGCAGGGATAACAGGGAGATTCCTCTGTAGTTGCCGCAGTCAGATTTGTCCCCTTTTTTAAAGAGGGTCACGATTACTGCATCTCTGAGATCTCCTGGCATGCTCTCCTCCTTCCAGATGAGAGAGATGAGTTCATGCATTTGTGCCAATAGTGCTTCTCCACCATACTTTAGTGCCTCAGCTGGGATTCCATCCGCTCCCGATGACTTGTTGTTCTTGAGCTGACAGATGGCCTTTTCTACCTCCTGCAGGGCTGGGGTTTTGCTGAGATTGGTGGCAGGTAGCTGCGGAATGGAGTCAAGGACACTCGAGTCAAAGGCAGAGTCTCGGTTCAGGGAATCTTTGAAGTGCTCCTTCCGGTGGGTCCTGACTGCCTCGGTGTCCTTGCTGACTGCCTCCCATTCTTGGCCAGCAGTTGGGTGGGGCTTTGGATGCTTGGGTTGTAGGTGGACTTGACTGCGGTGAAGAATCCTCGCACATCATGGCTGTCGGCCAGCTGCTGAATCTCATGCGCTTTCTCCACCCACCATCTATTCTTTAGGTAGCAGGTTTTTTGTTGTATCTCGGCCTTAAGCCATCTGTAAAGCTGCTTTGCTGCTCCCGAATTGGGTTGTTGTTTTAGGTTCAGAAATGCTCTGCGCTTGCGATTTATTAGCTCTTGGATCTCAAGGTCATTATCATCAAACCAGTCCTGGTGTTTCCTGGTTGAGTGACCGAGCGTCTCTTCACAGGCACTGGTTATGGTGGCCTGGAGGGCAGACCAAGCGCTTTGGGCAGTCTGCGTCTTGGAGTCATCAAGGGTCACAAGGTTAGCAGTGAGGCGCTGGCTGTATAGGGCTCTCGAGCTGGGTATTTGAGTGTCCCAGGACAGGGAGAAAGACAGGGAGCGAGACAGGGAGAAAGACACGAAGCAGGACGTGGAGCGGCTGCAGGACATTTTGGAGGGGGATGGTGAACAGCAAGTTGTCGTGGTGCATATAGGTACCAACGATATAGGTAAAAAATGGGATGAGATCATACAAGCTGAATTTAGGGAGCTAGGAGTTAAATCAAAAAGTAGGACCTCAAAGGTAGTAATCTCAGGATTGCTACCAGTGCCACGTGCTAGTCAGAGTAGAAATAGCAGGATAGTTAAGATGAATACGTGGCTTGAGGAATAGTGTAAGAGGGAGGAATTCAAATTCCTGGGACATTGGAACCGGTTCTGGGGGAGGTGGGACCAGTACAAACTGGACGGTCTGCATCTGGGCAGGACCAGAACCAATGTCCGAGGGGGAGTGTTTGCTAGTGCTGTTGAGGAGGGTTTGAACTAATATGGCAGGGGGATGGGAATCTATGCAGGGAGACAGATGGAAGTAAAATGGGGGCAGAAGCAAAAGGGAGAAAGGAGAGAAGGAAAGGTGGAGGGCAGAGAAATCAAAGGCAAAAATCATAAAGGGCCACATTCCAACATAATTCTAAAAGGACAAAGAGTGTAAAAAAAACAAGCTTGAAGGCTCTGTGTCTCAATGCGAGGTGCATTCGTAATAAGGTGGATGAATTAACTACGCAGATAGCTGTTAATGGATGTGATGTAATTGGGATTACGGAGACATGGCTCCAGGGTGACCAAGGCTGGGATCTCAACATCCAGGGGTATTCAATATTCAGGAAGGATCGACAGAAAGGAAAAGGAGGTGAGGTAGTGTTGCTGGTTAAAGAGGAGATTAACACAATAATAAGGAAGAACATTAGCTTGGATGATGTCGAATCTGTATGGGTAGAACTGCGGAACACCAAAGGGCAGAAAACGCTCGTGGGAGTTGTGTACAGACCACCAAACAGTGGTAGTGAGGTTGGGGATGGCATCAAACATGATATTAAGGATGCATGCAATAAAGGTACAGCAGTTATCATGGCTGACTTTAATCTACATATAGATTGGACTAACCAAACTGGTAGCAACACGGTGGGGGAGGATTTCCTGGAGTGTATAAGGGATGGCTTTCCAGACCAATATGTCGAGGAACCAACTAGAGAGCAGGCCATCCTAGACTGGGTCTTGTGTAAAGAGAGAAGATTAATTAGCAATCTTGTTATGCGAGGCCCCTTGGGGAAGAATGACCATAGTATGGTAGAATTTTTCATTAAGATGGAGAGTGACACAGTTAATTCAGAGACTAGGGTCCTGAACTTAAAGATAGGTAACTTCGATGGTATGAGACGTGAATTGGCTAGGATAGACTGACGAATGATACTTAAAGGGTTCACGGTGGATCGGCAATGGCAGACTTTAAAAGGTCACATGGATGAACTTGAACAATTGTACAGCACTGTCTGGCGTAAAAATAAAACGGGGAAGGTGCTCAACTGTGGCTAACAAGGGAAATTATGGAAGTGTTAAATCCAAGGAAGAGGCATATAAATTGGCCAGAAAAAGCAGCAAACCTGAGGACTGGGAAAAAATTAGAATTCAGCAGAGGAGGACAAAGGGGTTAATTAGGAGGGGGAAAATAGAGTATGAGAGTAAGCTTACAGGGAACATAAAAACTGACTGCAAAAGCTTCTATACATATGTGAAGAGAAAAAGATTAGTGAAGACAAATACAGGTCCCTTGCAGTCAGAATCAGGTGAATTTACAATGGGGTACAAAGAAATGGCAGACCAATTGAACAAATACTTTGGTTCACTAAGGAAGACACAAATAATCTTCTGGAAATACTAGGGGACCGAGGGTCTAGCGAGAAGGAGGAACTGAAGGAAATCCTTATTAGCCAGGAAGTTGTGTGAGGGAAATTGATGGGATTGAACGCCGATAAATCCCCAGGGCTTGATAGTCTGCATCCCAGAGCAGGCCATCCTACTTAAGGAAGGGACCCTATAAATAATGGACGCATTGGTGGTCATTTTCCAACATTCTATAGACTCTGGATCGGTTCTTTTGGATTGGAGGGTAGCTAATGTAACACCACTTTTAAAAAAAGGAGGGGGAGAGAAAACAGAGAATTATAGACCGGTCAGCCTGACATCGGTAGTGGGGCAAATGTTGGAATCAATTATTAAAGACGTAATAGCAGCGCATTTGGAAAGCAGTGACAGGATCGGTTCAAGTCAGCATGACAAATCTTCTAGAATTTTTGAGGATGCAACCAGTCAAGTGGACAATGAGAACCAGTGGATGTGGTGTATTTGGACTTTCAAAAGGCTTTTGACAAGGTCCCACACAAGAGATTAGTGTGCAAAATTAAAGCACATGGTATTGGGGATAATGTATTGACATGAATAGAGAACTGGTTGACGGACAGGAAGCAAAGAGTAAGAATAAACAAGTCCTTTTCAGAATGGCAGGCAGTGGCTCGTGGGGTACTGCAAGTTTCAGTGCTGGGACTCCAGCTATTTACAGTATACATTAATGATTTGGACGAAGGAATTGAATGTAATTGTAAAGTCCTTACACAATACCACAAATCCACACGAGGCACATTCTATGGACAAGGTCACTCCATGACCTGAACCTTTATTCACAGGACTAAGAAGTGATGACCCTGCGTGGGACCTCCCTTTATATACCTGGATGACCAGGTGAGGAGTGTCTCCCACAAATTCACCCCCTGTGGTCAAGGTGTGCATTCCTTACGTATATACAGTATTGCAGTGTTGTTACATAAAGGTTACATACATGACACCACCTCCCCCTCAACATCTTATTGGGATCATAGGTTAAGTCTCTCGGGTGGTCTGCGCTGCATGGTTAATGCCATTACCCGACATGAACTCCCGGAATTCGTGGCTTGTGAAACATGGGCCGTTATCGCTAATAAGGATGTCCGGCAAGCCATGGGTTGCAAAGACCATGCGCAGACTCTCCACAGCGGTGGAGGTTGTGCACGAATTCAAAATGATGCACTCGATCCATTTCGACTATGCATCAACCACAATGAGAGTGCCACAGTTGAGGCTCTGGTTGTTGAGCCTTGGTATGCGTGTCTGTCATTGATGTGATTCCGGCCTGTCCGGACTGACCGCAGGGACTGTGCATGCTGCTGAATGTTCCTGTTGCTCGTTCACTGGCGGTGGTGTGAATACCATCTCATGATCTTCCTCAGGTTCCTCAGTGTCCATGCTAAACCTTTTTTTTACTTGGTACAGATGCTTGCAGCATATTTGCCCATTGCTAAGTTTAACCAATATGACCCTATTCCCCTTTTTGTCTATTAAAGTACCCTCAAGCCATTTTGGCCCCAAAGTGTGATTGAGAACAAATATGGGGTCATCAATTTCTATTCATCTCCCCCTTAAATTTCGGTCATGGTACTTGTTTTGGGACTGGAGCTTGCCCTCAACAATGTCTGGATGAATGAGGGACAGCCGAGTTTTGAGTGTTCATTTTATAAGTAGCTCCGCGGGCGGGACCCCCGTGAGCGAGTGTGGTTGGGGCCTATTAGCCAGCAGGAGGCACGATAGGCGGCATTGAAGAGAGGGTCCTTGAATCCGGAGCATGCCTTGTTTTATGATTTGGACCGCATGTTTCACCTGGCCATTGGAGGCCGGCTTGAACGGTGCTGTCCTAACATGGTTAATGCCATTACCCGACATGAACTCCCGGAATTCGTGGCTTGTGAAACATGGACCGTTATCACTAATAAGGATGTCCGGCAAGCCGTGGGTCGCAAAGACCATGCGCAGACTCTCCACAGCGGTGGAGGTTGTGCACGAATTCAAAATGATGCACTCGATCCATTTCGACTATGCATCAACCACAATGAGAAACATTTTTCCCATGAACGGGCCCGCGTAGTCTACGTGAATATGTGACCATGGCCTGGTGGGCCAGGGCCACGGGCTGAGCGGGGCCTCCCTGGGAGCATTACCTAGCTGGGCACATGTCACGCACCTGCGAACAGTGTTTCAGTTCTGAATCAATTCCCAGCCACCACACGTGACCGGGCAATGGCCTTCATCAGCACGATGCCTGGGTGCTCGCTGTGGAGTTCCCTGATGAAAGCTTCCCTGCCCCTCTGGGGCATGACTACCCGGCTGCCCCATTGTAGGCAGTCGGCTTGGATGGAGAGCTCATCCATCCATCTGTGAAACAGTCTGACCTCCTCAGGGCATGCTCCGTGTGCGGGCGCCCAATTCCCAGTCAGGACACATTTTTTAATCAAGGATAGGAGGGGATCTCTGGCGGGCTGTGATGGGGGAGCCTGCACTGTCAAAGGCATCGACAGCCATGACCATCTCAGCGCTTTGCTCCGCTGCCCCCTCAGTGGTGGCCAGTGGAAGCCTGCTGAGCGCGTCAGCGCAGTTATCGGTGCCGGGCCGGTGCCGGATGGTGTAGTCATATGCAGTGAGCGTGAGAGCCCATCGCTCTATGCGAGCTGACACATTGGCATTGACAGCCTTGCTGTCTGACAGCAGGGAAGTTAATGGCTTGTGGTCCGTTTCTAATTCGAACCTCCTGCCAAAAAGGTACTGATGCATCTTTTTCACCCCATAGACACATGCGAGTGCTTCCTTCTCAACCATCCCATATCCCCGTTCAGCTTGAGAGAGCGACCTGGAGGCATAAGCCACAGGTTGCAGTTGGCCCTCAGCGTTACCCTGCTGCAACACGCACCCAACCCCATAGGACGATGCATCACATGTCAGAACCAATTTCTTGCGGGGGTCGTACAGGGTCAACAACTTATTTGAACAAAGTAGGTTCCGCGCCTGGTTGAAAGCCCGTTCCTGACAGACTCCCAAAACCAATCGCAACCCTTACGCAGGAGCACATGTAGCAGCTCCAACAATGTGCTTAAGTTCGGCAGAAATTTCCCGAAATAGTTCAAGAGTCCCAGGAATGAACGCAACTCCGATGTGTTGCAGGGCCTGAGCGCTCGTCGAATCGCCTCTGTTTTGGATTCGGTAGGCCGAATCCTGTCTGCAGCAACCCTCCTGCCCAGGAACTCAACCTCAGGAGCCAAAAGCACACATTTAGACTTCTTGAGTCGCAGGCCTACCCGGTCCAGTGGGCGTAGCACCTCCTCCAGGTTGTGGAGGTGTTCCTCGGTGTCACGACCAGTGATCAGCATGTCGTCCTGAAATACGATTGTTCCAGGAAAGGATTTGAGCAGGCTTTCCATGTTTCTTTGAAAAATCGCGGCCGCTGATCGAATGCCAAACGGACACCTGTTGTAAACAAACAGTCCCTTGTGCGGGGTGATGGTGGTCAGTAGTTTAGATTCATTGGCCAGTTCTTGGGTCATGTAGGCTGAAGTGAGGTTAAACTTGGTGAACAGCTTGCCGCCTGCCAGCGTGGCAAAAAGGTCCTCCGCTCTCGGGAGTGAGTATTGGTCTTGTAGGGACACCCGGTTGATAGTGGCCGTGTAGTCGCCACAGATCCTGACCGAGCCATCCGTTTTTAGGATGGGAACGATGGGGCTCGCCCAGTCTCTGAATTCAATGGGTGAGATGATGCCCTCTCTCAGCAACTAGTCCAACTCGCTTTCAATTTTCTCCCGCATCACATACGGCACAGCTCTGGCTTTGTGGTGCACTGGTCTGGCGTCCGGGGTGATGCGTATCACTACTTTGGTACCATTGAACGTCCCGACGCCAGGTTGAAATATTGATTCAAATTGCTGTAGCATCTGTGAGCATGAACTTCGCTCCGCAGATGACATGGCGTGCACATCCCCCCATTTCCAGTTCATCTCCGCTAACCAGCTCCTCCCCAACAGTGTGGGACCATTGCCCGGGACAATCCAGAGCAGCAGCCGGTTCACTGATCCATTGTGTGTGACCGTCGACATTGCACTGCCTAGCACTGGAATGATTTCTTTGGTGTACGTCTGTAATTGCGTCTCAATGTGTTCTAGTTTGGGTCTGCTGGCTTTGAGTGGCCAGAGCTTTTTGAATTGTTCAACAATTGTTGAATTGTTGAAAGCCATGAGTGACTGGCTGGCCCCCGTGGCCATCTCTATGCGTACAGGGATGCCGTTTAATAGGACTTTTATCATCATAGGTAGCGTTTTGGTGTATGAGCTGTGAATGTTTGCCACATGAACCCGCTGAACTTCAGCATCCATTGATTTGCCCCAAGCGTCATCCTGTCTCGCAGACCCCTCATCTGGTTCATCTGCCTTGTATATTAGCCTGGTTACAGGCTTTCTGCACATTCTGGCTAAATGGCCACTGAGGTTACAATTTCTGCAGACGAACTGTTGAAACCTGCAAGTCCTGGCAGCATGTCTGCCCCCACACCTCCAGCATGAACTGAGATTCCCATTGTTGTGAATAAAGGAGCTATGACCTGGCATTCCTCACTGATTGTCCCTTTGTCTGCTCTTGAGCACCCTGTTAGTGGGTGTCAATGGCCCCATCCCGGGCCGCATTGTCCACTGGGGGGACGTAAATGTCCGTTCAGCCTGCCATTGTCTCTGTTGGAGACTTACTCTTGAGTCTATTGCTGCCTGGGGTGTGTCGAACTGCCCTTGCCTGCCTGCGGGGCTCTGTGTCGTGTTTATGATATTGACTCCCTGATCCATTGCCACGTTGGAGGCAGAATTGCGCGCGTATATTATCTTGGTTTCCTCCTCCCCCGCCATAAAAGTCTGAGCCATGAACGCCGCCGCTTCCAAGGTCAATTGGTCTCAATTAGCTTTCTGAAAATCCCAGCATGACCGATGCCCTCAATAAAGAAATCCCTTAGCATTTCCCCCCTGCAGGCGTCTGTGAACTTACAGAGGCTGGCCAAGCACCGGAGGTCCGCAACGAAGTCCGGTATGCTCTGACCTTCCCGACGTCAGTGGGTATAGAATCTGTGTCAGGCCATGTGTATGCTGCTCACCGGTTTGAGGTGCTCACCGATTAGTTTGCTGAGCTCTTTAAAGGTTTTGTCCGCCGGCTTCTCGGGTGCTAGCATGTCTTTCATGAGCGCGTAAGTCTTAGGTCCACAGTTGGTCAGCAGGTGAGCCCTTCGCGTGTTGGCCGCTGCGTCTCCCAGCCAGTCCTTCGTGACAAAACTCTGCTGGAGCTTCTCAATGAAATCATCCCAGTCCTCACCAAAACAGTACCGTTCATCTGTGCAGCCGGTGGCCATTCTCGTGAGTCGTTGATTCCCGTTTCTCGTCGCCAATGTAAAGTCCTTACACAATACCACAAATCCACATGAGGCACATTCTATGGACAAGGTCACTCCATGTCCTGAACCTTTATTCACAGGACTAAGGAGTGATGACCCTGCGTGGGACCTCGCTTTATATACCTGGATGACCAGGTGAGGAGTGTCTCCCACAAGTTCACCCCTTGTGGTCAAGGTGTGCATTTATTACATATATACAGTATTGCAGTGTTGTTACAAAAAGGTTACATACATGACAGTAATATCTCCAAGTTTGCAGATGACTCCAAGCTGCGTGGCAGTGTGAGCTGTGAGGAGGATGCTATGAGGCTGCAGGGTGACTTGGACAGGTTAGGTGAGTGGGCAAATGCATGGCAGATGCAGTATAATGTGGATAAATGTGAGGTTATCCACTTTGGTGGCAAAAACAGGGAGACAGAATATTATCTGAATGGTGACAAATTAGGAAACAGGGAGATGCAACGAGACCTGGGTGTCAAGGTACATCAGTCATTGAAAGTTGGCATGCAAGTACAGCAGGCGGTGAAGAAGGCAAATGGCATGTTGGCCTTCATAGCGAGAGGATTTGAGTATAGGAGCAGGGAGGTCTTACTGCAGTTGTACAGGGCCTTGGTGAGGCCATACCTTGAATATTGTGTACAGTTTTGGTTTCATAATCTGAGGAAGGACATTTGCTATTGAGGGTGTGCAGCGAAGGTTCACCAGACTGATTCCCGGGAATGGCAGGACTGACATATGAGGAGAGACTGGATCAACTGGGCTTTTATTCACTGGAGTTTAGAAGGATGAGATCTCATAGAAACATATAAAATTCTGACGGGACTGGACAGGTTAGATGCAGGAAGAATGTTCCCGATGTTGGGGAAATCCAGAACCAGGGGACATAGTCTAAGGATAAGTGGTAAGCCATTTAGGACTGAGATGAGGAGAAACTTCTTCACTCAGAGAGTTGTTAACCTGTGGAATTCCCTACCGCAGAAAGTTATTGATGCAAGTTCGTTGGATATATTCAAGAGGGAGTTAGATATGGCCCTTACGGCTAAAGGGATCAAGGGGTATGGAGAGAAAGCAGGAAAGGGGTACTGAGGTGAATGATCAGCCATGATCTTATTGAATGGTGGTGCAGGTTCGAAGGGCCAAATGGCCTACTCCTCCACCTATTTTCTATGTTTCTATGTTTCTATCAAGCAAAGCATGAGGAAAGTAACCCAAGGGTCACTGCAGACCCGCTTGTCCTGCATACTGCTGAGTTACAGAACAAGACCCCACACACTCACAGGGGTCTCGCCTGCTGAACTCATGATGAAAAGAGGTCTCGAGCCAAAGTTATCTCTTGTACACCCGGATTTAAGTAATCAAGTTGAATACAGAAGACAGAGTCAACAAGGGTACCACGATCGCGCAACTATGTCACGCGAGATTTCTGTTAATGATCCTGTATATGTGTTGAATTATGGTCAGGGTCCCAAATGGATCACTGGTATGGTCATGGCCAAGGAGGGCAACACACTATTTGTTATTAAGCTCAAGAATGGGCAAACTTGCAGGAAATACATGGATCTAACAAAGCTGAGGCACACAGATGAGCCAGAGCAGTCGGACGAAGAAACCGTCGACGACCAACCAACCTACCAGCCGCCTTCAGTGGACTTAAGGGTCATCAGTGAACCCGGAATTTCCATCACGGACTTGTTCAATAAAAATGTACTTGCAATTCCTGACATGGCCACTACCACCCCCAACAATTCAGCCATCCAGCCACCAGCCACAACAGACTCTGCACATTCACCCAAGGCCGGAATCGAACTGAGATGGTCAACCCGGGAGCATAACGCACCGGACCGTCTCAACCTGTGAAAGACTGTGATAAGATCTCAGAGGAGGGTATTGTCATGTATTTATATGCAGTTTGTAGCCACCAGATGGTGTCATTGCTGGAGGCCACTGAGCAGCACGCATATGGTGCTGCTGTGGTATAAAAGGCCAGTCATTTAGTGAGTCAGGCACTTTGGGCCTTGTTTAGTTAAACAGCACTCAGTTTTAACCTTTATTGCATACATAACAGGCATGGCTGGTGGAAAGTGGCCATGTGTCAGGGCCATGGACTACAGATGGCCTTTCAGGATGCCCTTGACCAGCCCTGGGCCTGGAAGGCCTGGCTATAGGCTGCAGCACCTCATGCTGGGCGGCGGCAGTCTGGGCTGGCTGGGTGATAAGTGTAATGGCGAGTGGCAGTGGTGGTATCAGGAATGCTGTTATCCTGAGAGAGAGGACAGTGGGTTCCTGCTCCATTGACCCACTGCCTCTCCCCCAGGATAGCACTTGAGCATCCCCACTAATCTCCTGGAGCACAGTTTGGTGGGCTGCTGTGACATCATGAGATTCCCGGTGGACTGTGATGGACCCAGCAGTAATGGCAACAGTCAGAGCATATGTGGCATCCAGCATCTGAGACACGATGGCAACAACCACACTCTTCATCACAGCACCAAGACGTTGCGTTACTTCCGCCTGTGCTGCAATGGAAGCTGCCACATTGCCCATGACACGTATCATGAGGTCTGAATCCACACGGTCTCTCTGGGAGTCCACCATCATCTGCAGACTGGCAATGATGGGCTCCACGGTGTGCGCAGAGCTCTGTGCAATGCTGGAGGCGCACTCCTCCATGTTCCTTACCACTGCTGAGAGGCTATCGGGAACCCTTGAAATTGCACCTATCATCTCAGAGTGCATGGCCATCACCCTTTGTGTGAATCCCTCCCTATCGAGGTCCACATCTGAGCCCTGTGCAGCAGAACTCGTGCACTAACTCGCCCTCCGAAGAGAAGGCACCTGAGGTTCTCTTTCCCCTTCACCTTACTGCAGCCCGCTAGGCCCCGGTGCATCACCCAGTGCAGACCCCTATACTAAACTAACCTCGAACGAATGCAGAGTGCCAGTATCTGAGCTGGTGCCGGCGAGCGACAGATGCAATGACGCAGTGCTTGGCTCTTTCTCCTCCTCCACCTTTTCCTCCTCCTCCTCTTGACTGTGTTGGTGGGAGGGGCAGTGGGGGGGGGGGGGGAGGGAGGGGGCACAGGTGCAGGCTCCACATCTGCCATCTGGTTATCTGAAAGCATAAATGGCACCAGACTTGTTACGGTGAGGGCAGGGGGGCAGGAATGGAGCAAGGAATGCAGACAGTATCAGGAACTGGAAAGTGAAAAAGCCTTATGGTTTGACAGGGAAGTGGGATAAGAAAAGGAGAGGGGATAAAGATACCGTTGTTGCCCCCAGCGGGGTCGAAGCGCCCACCACCTGCGGGCCAATGAGTCACAGCACTCACTCCTCAAGGTCACTCAGCTCGCACAGTTCAGGTTCCCCTCCTCCAGTCCACTGTTGCTCCCTTCTGTTATGTACCATCTTGGCCTGCAAAAGAAAGGAACTTGTGTGAATCTAGCTATGTATGTGGAATATATGCCTGCCGTGGTTGAATAGCTGTGAGTGTAGGCAAGGCATGAGATGAGAATGTGCGTGTGAGTAGCTGCAAATGCTTGGTGGTTGAGTGGTGGGTAAGTGATGGTTTGCACAGTGTGCACAGGCAGAGGTTCAAAGGCTGGTAGGTAGGAGGTCTAGTAGCATGTACTCACCTTCACTATCCGTCTGAGGTCATTGAATTTCTTTCGGCACTGTGCGAGGTTTCTGTCTACTACAGTGCTGGCTGACACCTTCTCAGCCACCTTTCACCACATGGCCCTGAATACCTGTGGAGATGGCCTCCTTCCAGATGGAGGGAACAATGACTCCCTCCTTCTCTCCACTAACCCTACCAATGTTTCCATTATTAATCCATATGGCCCTCTCCCTTGAAGCAGGATTCGCACCAGTCATTGTACAAAGATGTCTCAGTTGCTGAGATGTCTAACTTAAGTGCAGAAATGCTGAAAATGAGCAGTAGCAGTTTGAAATTACCTCCCCTTTAAGAGCTAGATTGAGCTGGAAGCAAGGATTGAAGGCTGATTGCTGAATGCAAGTCAGCTGAAATTGGGTAACTCTCTGTCAATAACACCCCTGCAGCGCCCAACTGAGGCCATTGGTGCCTCATTTACTGCCCCTTCACTCCTGGGATGAAAACGCCCAATTTCCCAAAATTTTGCAAGCCCATTCCACCGGGTGCTAAATTTTCAAAAAGTTAAAAGCTAATGCCCCACTTGGGGCGGTACCGAATTTCACCCCCTATGCCTCTATTAATAAAGTCAAGGATCCCATTTTTTCACAGCCTTCTCAACTTGTCCTGCCACATTCAAAGACTTATGTACATACACCCTCGGGTCTCTGTTCCTGCACCCCTTTAAAATTATACCATTCAACTTAAATGGCCTATCCTCATTCTTCCTACCAAAATGTATTACTTCAGACTTCTTTGTGTTAAATTTCATCTGCCATGCATCTGCCCATTTCACCAGTCTGTCTATGTCCACCTGACGTCTGCTACTCTCCTTTTCAATGTTTACTACATTTCTAAGTTTCATGTCATCTGCAAACTTTGAAATTATGGTATGTATATACAAATCCAAGGGCTGAATTTTTGGCTCATTTGTGCCTCTGTTTGTACCCTGGAGGGGTGGTAAATGGTGTTTCAAGGTGTAACATCGGGCATCCAGCTTTTACCACCCGGCCGGCAAATTTGGCTCATGGTTTGTTGTGGCGCAAAAACTTGCAGTCCCAACCTCTAGTTTCATTGCGATCATGACGTCAATCGACATGCATCGCTCCGCTAGGGCCTCGGATGCAAAATTAGGCCCTAATGCCTCATTTAATGCCCGCCCCAGGAAACGTTTGAAAACCAGGTGTTCCCAAGGTGCAGAAGGCAGTATTGGCAGTGTTGTTAAATGGAGGGATGAGGATCCTAAATCGCAGGTCACATTGACTGCAACGGTTGCGCACATCACGCTGTGTGAAGCTCCAACTTGCAAACGGCACTTTTATTTGCCATTAGTGCCCCTACAAGGGGATTGAGATCATTTAATGGGGGCATTATTTTGCCAACATGTCATGCTCCATGATATTGCCAGGGGTGTCAAGCTAGAAGAAGGGCTCTTGGCCATGTCAGCCCACGTATGAGGAGAGGCCGAAGACATCTGGAGGCGGGCTTACCCCCCCACGGGTTTACAGGCACCAACACTCATACCCCCAGCTCTCTGAGGAGCAGCGTGTGAGAAGGCTGCGCTTCCGAAAATAAGTGCTGACAGAAATATGCCATCTCCTACAAGCAGACCAATGCCTGGACTGCTCTGGAGGCAGCCTTCAATACTCCCCTCAACAGGTATCCAACTTCATTGTGGTATGCTGCATGTTGCACAACTTGGCCATCATGAGGGGTCAGGCATTGTCACTGGGAATTGCAGGCCCACCTCAGGAGGAGGAGGATGATGAAGAGGAACCTGGCGAGGCCCCCATTGGATAGCAACCCCATCCACGGGGGGAGGCAGCGTGGAGATGCTGCCAGACCAAGAAATATAAGTCGCCAGCTCATAATGGACCGGCTCTCAATGTCCTAGGGGGAGTGTTTGCTAGTGCTGTTGGGGAGGAGTTAAACTAATATGGCAGGGGGATGGGAACCAATGCAGGGAGACAGAGGGAAACAAAAAGGAGACAAAAGCAAAAGACAGAAAGGAGATGAGGAAAAGTGGAGGGCAGAGAAACCCAAGACAAAGAACAAAAAGGGCCACTGTACAGCAAAATTCTAAAAGGACAAAGGGTGTTAAAAAAACAAGCCTGAAGGCTTTGTGTCTTAATGCAAGGAGTATCCGTAATAAAGTGGATGAATTAACTGTGCAAATAGATGTTAACAAATATGATGTGATTGGGATTATGGAGACGTGGCTCCAGGATGATCAGGGCTGGGAACTCAACATCCAGGGGTATTCAACATTCAGGAAGGATAGAATAAAAGGAAAAGGAGGTGGGGTAGCATTGCTGGTTAAAGAGGAGATTAATGCAATAGTTAGGAAGGACATTAGCTTGGATGATGTGGAATCTATATGGGTAGAGCTGCAAAACACCAAAGGGCAAAAAACGTTAGTGGGAGTTGTGTACAGATCTCCAAACAGTAGTAGTGATGTTGGGGAGGGCATCAAACAGGAAATTAGGGGTGCATGCAATAAGGGTGCAGCAGTTATAATGGGTGACTTTAATATGCACATAGATTGGGCTAACCAAACTGGAAGCAATACGGTGGAGGAGGATTTCCTGGAGTGCATAAGGTATGGTTTTCTAGACCAATATGTCGAGGAACCAACTAGGGGGGAGGCCATCTTAGACTGGGTGTTGCGTAATGAGAGAGGATTAATTAGCAATCTCGTTGTGCGAGGCCCCTTGGGGAAAAGTGACCATAATATGGTGGAATTCTGCATTAGGATGGAGAATGAAACAGTTAATTCAGAGACCATGGTCCAGAACTTAAAGAAGGGTAACTTTGAAGGTATGAGGCGTGAATTGGCTAGGATAGATTGGTGAATGATACTTAAGGGGTTGACAGTGGATGGGCAATGGCAGACATTTAGAGACCGCATGGATGAACTACGACAATTGTACATTCCTGTCTGGCGTAAAAAAAAAAGGGAAGGTGGCTCAACCGTGGCTATCAAGGGAAATCAGGGATAGTATTAAAGCCAAGGAAGTGGCATACAAATTGGCCAGAAATAGCAGCGAACCCGGAGACTGGGAGAAATTTAGAACTCAGCAGAGGAGGACAAAGGGTTTGATTAGGGCAGGGAAAATGGAGTACGAGAAGAAGCTTGCAGGGAACATTAAGACGGATTGCCAAAGTTTCTATAGATATGTAAAGAGAAAAAGGTTAGTAAAGACAAACGTAGGTCCCCTGCAGTCAGAATCAGGGGAAGTCATAACGGGGAACAAAGAAATGGCGGACCAATTGAACAAGTACTTTGGTTCGGTATTCACTAAGGAGGACACTAACAACCTTCCGGATATAAGAGGGGTTAGAGGGTCTAGTAAGGAGGAGGAACTGAGGGAAATCCTTATTAGTCGGGAAATTGTGTTGGGGAAATTGATGGGATTGAAGGCCGATAAATCCCCAGGGCCTGATGGACTGCATCCCAGAGTACTTAAGGAGGTGGCCTTGGAAATAGCGGATGCATTGACAGTCATTTTCCAACATTCCATTGACTCTGGATCAGTTCCTATGAAGTGGAGGGTAGCCAATGTAACCCCACTTTTTAAAAAAGGAGGGAGAGAGAAAACAGGGAATTATAGACCGGTCAGCCTGACATCGGTAGTGGGTAAGATGATGGAATCAATTATTAAGGATGTCATAACAGCGCATTTGGAAAGAGGTGACATGATAGGTCCAAGTCAACATGGATTTGTGAAAGAGAAAGCATGCTTGACAAATCTTCTGGAATTTTTTGAGGATGTTTCCAGTAGAGTGGACAAGGGAGAACCAGTTGATGTGGTATATTTGGACTTTCAGAAGGCTTTCGACAAGGTCCCAAACAAGAGATTAATGTGCAAAGTTAAAGCACATGGGATAGGGGGTAGCGTGCTGACATGGATTGAGAACTGGTTGTCAGACAGGAAGCAAAGAGTAGGAGTAAATGGGGACTTTTCCGAATGGCAGGCGGTGACTAGTGGGGTACCGCAAGGTTCTGTGCTGGGGCCCAGCTGTTAAACTGTACATTAATGATTTAGACGAGAGGATTAAATGTAGTATCTCCAGATTTGCGGATGACACTAAGTTAGGTGGCAGTGTGAGCTGTGAGGAGGATGCTATGAGGCTGCAGAGTGACTTGGATAGGTTAGGTGAGTGGGCAAATGCATGGCAGATGAAGTATAATGTGGATAAATGTGAGGTTATCCACTTTGGTGGTAAAAACAGAGAGACAGACTATTATCTGAATGGTGAGAGATTAGGAAAAGGGGAGGTGCAACGAGACCAGGGTGTCATGGTACATCAGTCACTGAAGGTTGGCATGCAGGTACAGCATGCGATTAAGAAAGCAAATGGCATGTTGGCCTTCATAGCGAGGGGATTTGAGTACAGGGGCAGGGAAGTGTTGCTACAGTTGTACAGGGCCTTGGTGAGGCCACACCTGGAGTATTGTGTACAGTTTTGGTCTCCTAACCTGAGGAAGGACATTCTTGCTATTGAGGGAGTGCAGCGAAGGTTCACCAGACTGATTCCCGGGATGGCGGGACTGACCTATCAAGAAAGACTGGATCAACTGGGCTTGTATTCACTGGAGTTCAGAAGAATGAGAGGGGACCTCATAGAAACGTTTAAAATTCTGATAGGTTTAGACAGATTAGATGCAGGAAGAATGTTCCCAATGTTGGGGAAGTCCAGAACCAGGGGTCACAGTCTAAGGATAAGGGGTAAGCCATTTAGGACCAAGATGAAGAAAACTTTTTCACCCAGAGAGTGGTGAACCTGTGGAATTCTCTACCACAGAAAGTTGTTGAGGCCAATTCACTAAATATATTCAAAAAGTAGTTAGATGTAGTCCTTACTACTAGGGGGATCAAGGTGTATGGAGAGAAAGCAGGAATGGGGTACTGAAGTTGCATGTTCAGCCATGAACTCATTGAATGGCAGTGCAGGCTAGAAGGGCCGAATGGCCTACTCCTGCACCTATTTTCTATGTTTCTATGTTTCTCCTAAATGGAGGAAACTGAGGGATGGAGCTAGTACTGGACACGCTATGTGCCCCTATAAAGGCACATCTCCGGTGAACATTGGAATGATACACAAGACACCAATGGCAAATGATGAAATATACATTTTACTGCAACAAAGTAACAAAGCTCCCTTCCACCAAAATAAAACCATACAATATACAAAGTTGTGTTGCAGGGCACTAAACAACAATGAAATTCTTTAAATCAACAAAACTTTTTTAACACTGTAATTTTTGGCTCAGGCACAAAAACTTCCTTGTGTAACACCTGATTTTGTGCCCCCGATCATGGAACTTCATTTTTTGCCAAATTTTGCAGATGAGGGCGCAAACTCTTTCCAGGTGGTATCAGGATCACCCCGCCGCCATTACCGTCCAGAAATCTCAAAAGCCAAAGATCCAGCCTCAGATGTTTAAGATATATATCAAGAAAAGCAGTGGTCCTAATACTGACCCCTGGGGGACACCTGGGAGGTGTATACCTCCCTCCAGGCAGAAAAACAATTGTTCACCTATACTCTCTGCTTTCTGGCCCTTAGCCAATTTTGTATCCATGCTGCCACTGTCCCTTTAATCCCATAAGATTAATTTTGATAACAAAGACAATTTTTCTGCTCAGCAGAACAGGAATGAGGTTAGAATGGGCCAGCAACAATATCAGTGCAGGTTTGGGTGGTGGTGGGGGGTGGGGGGGCGGGGGGGTCGCGAGGGTGTGGTGTGAGTGCAGGTAACAGAGAGTAAAATGCTGCTCAGAGAGGGAAGGGAAGCGAAGGCCCAAAAGCAGGAGCAAATATGTCATTGGGGAAAGTGAATGCTTGCTGAAGTGGGGAGCTGAAATGCGGCAAGAAAATTGGTTGAAATACCACTCAGTGGGGAAGGGGGAAGAGAAATGGTGCTCAATGGTTGAAGGGGAGTGGGAGTGCCTTGCCAAAATACTGCTCAGTGGGGAGGGGCACATTGCAATGCCAGAAATCCTGCTGCTTGGGAAGAGTTTGGCTAACAGGCCGAGATGTTGATCAGAGGGAAAGCAGCGCAGTTCAGGTTGCATATCTCAGCAACGAATGCCAAGAGGACGCATGTACAATGGGCCGATGATCAGGCAAGCAGATAGCCAAATATATACCCTATAGGGGAATGTTGTGCTGGGTGAGAAGGTGGCTGGACCGGCAGGCTACAGGAGCAGATGGTGAGCAAGGGGCCTGGCGATGAGGAAGGCAGAGGCTGAAGGACAAAGGGCCTGCCAAATGTGAGGGAGAACAGTAGGTTTATCGGGGGAGGTTTAGAAGGGACAGCTACCAGGAGTGGGTAATTGGGCTGCTAATGGCGAAGAGAGTCTTGTGGATCAGACCACATAGTGGAACGACATTTTGAAGGAAAAACATACAGTGGGGTGAGGTGGTAGAAAGTCTAGGAAGGGGCTGTAAGCGATTAAAAAATTACAATAAAGTTTTTAATTTATTTGTACATCTTAAAATATACCTTCTTTACTTACTTCAACCGACATGGCTGCTGGCTAAGACAACCGAGCTTGAAAAGCTTAGGCTGCTCCACTGGGACGCAAATGGCCCGACCTTGCGACTACATGCAGACTCAAGCAGATTTTGTTTTGGTATTAACTCTCAACATACAATATAGCAGCTGTTGTATTAATACATAACATTATATGACATTTAACACTGAAAAATCCTCTCACAGAGCCACATAAAGGTACCGCAGGAAAATGCTATCACTTTTTAAAAAATTAATTTTTGCTTTGTGGTAGTATAAATATAGGACTTTACAAACATTTTAAAATAGAATGTTGCAACACACTCAATTAATACATAATAGATTACTGGAGAATATCTCATGTTGCTTCTTATTCTAAACCAGATGATACACTACATTTGAAGGGCAGAAACATTATACAATGCATAACATAATGTAATATGTTGCTGCTGAAGTGTAGGTTGCCTATTCCTTTAAGGTTGCAAGGTATAATTGCCCTACATTCTTGAAATTAATGCTCATGTCAATCAGGTCAGCTTACAGATCAGAATTCTGGCTTTGTTTGTGGGAAGATCAATTATGAAGCTGCACACTGGCATTTGGCTCTGGTATTAAATGTGATTCAGGCGTTAAAATTACTTTGGCGGCTGGGAGACCCCACGACAAGGCACATAAAACATGACGCCAGATTTGCATCTGGCCCCTTTTATTTCTATTTCTAGATTCTGAAGCAAGGAAGAATATTTTAAAGAACTTTCGCACTCGGAGAGTAACAATGGGACACCATTATCAATGGCTTGAGAAGAACATGAAACTAATCTGGAATCACAGTGGAAATGAGGAAAGATCATGTTACTTTTGTAAGATTATGATGAATAAAACTGTTAAATGACCTTTATCCTTGCGATTTTCTCTGGTTGGGCAATATCTATCCTATCACATGAGAACAGATGAATAAGGAGGCATTTCTGATTTGTTTATCCAGAACAAAACCACAGTCCTCAAAGTCATCCTACCCAGAGTTCACTGCATGTACCCAGGTGAAAGGTGCAATAAGGCAAAATCAAGTTTTTGATGGCAATGCAAAACAAGGCTTGGAGCACATTCAAGAGGACTCCACTGAACTATTCAAATAGGACAGTTTCAAATAACGGCTGTGTCCTTTAAAGTGATGTATAGAAATCCAATTATATTAATCTGAATTGATGCAACCTATCGTAAGAATTGTAATGTAATGCAGAAATAATTGTAATACAGAAATAACATATAAGCTGCCTGCTGCTTTGGTAGCAATACAATTTAGAAACCTGTTTCATGTTTGCACTCAGGAATGTTCTTTACTTTGGAGATATTTAAAACCAGATATAGTAGAACCAGATGTAGTAGACCATAATATGGTGGAATTCTATATTAGGATGGAGAATGAAACAGTTAATTGAGAGACCATGGTCCAGAACTTAAAGAAGGGTAACTATGAGGCGTGAATTGGCTAGGATAGATTGGCGAATGATACTTAAGGGGTTGACAGTGGATAGGCAATGGCAGACATTTAGAGACCGCATGGATGAACTACAACAATTGTACATCCCTGTCTGGCGTAAAAATAAAAAAGGGAAGGTGGCTCAACCGTGGCTATCAAGGGAAATCAGGGATAGTATTAAAGCCAAGAAAATGGCATACAAATTGCCCAGAAATAGCAACAAATCCGGGGACAGGGAGAAATTTAGAACTCAGCAGAGGAGGACAAAGGGTTTGATTAGGGCAGGGAAAATAGAGTACGAGAGGAAGCTTGCAGGGAACATTAAAACGGACTGCAAAAGCTTCTATAGATATGTAAAGAGAAAAAGGTTAGTAAAGACAAATGTAGGTCCCCTGCAGTCAGAATCAGGGGAAGTCATAACGAGGAACAAAGAAATGGCAGACCAATTGAACAAGTATTTTGGTTCAGTATTCACCAAGGAGGACACAAACAACCTTCCGGATATAAAAGGGGTCAGAGGGTCTAGTAAGAAGGAAGAACTAAGGGAAATCCTTATTAGTCGGGAAATTGTGTTGGGGAAATTGATGGGATTGAAGGCCGATAAATCCCCAGGGCCTGATGGACTGCATCCCACAGTACTTAAGGAGGTGGCCTTGGAAATAGCGAATGCATTGACAGTCATTTTCCAACATTCCATTGACTCTGGATCAGTTCCTATGGAGTGGAGGGTAGCCAATGTAACCCCACTTTTTAAAAAAGGAGGGAGAGAGAAAACAGGGAATTATAGACCGGTCAGCCTGACATCGGTAGTGGGTAAAATGATGGAATCAATTATTAAGGATGCCATAGCAGCGCATTTGGAAAGAGGTGACATGATAGGTCCAAGTCAGCATGGATTTGTGAAAGGGAAATCATGCTTGACAAATCTTCTGGAATTTTTTGAGGATGTTTCCAGTAGAGTGGACAAGCGAGAATAGTTGATGTGCTGTATTTGGGCTTTCAGAAGGCTTTCGACAAGGTCCCACACAAGAGATTAATGTGCAAAGTTAAAGCATATGGGATTGGGGGTAGTGTGCTGACATGGATTGAGAACTGGTTGGCAGACAGGAAGCAAAGAGTAGGAGTAAATGGGTACTTTTCAGAATGGCAGGCAGGCAGTGACTAGTGGGGTACAGCAAGGTTCTCTGCTGGGGCCCCAGCTGTTTACATTGTACATTAATGATTTAGATGAGGGGATTAAATGTAGTATCTCCAAATTTGCGGATGACACTAAGTTGGGTGGCAGTGTGAGCTGTGAGGAGGATGCTATGAGGCTGCAGAGTGACTTGGATAGGTTAGGTGAGTGGGCAAATGCATGGCAGATGAAGTATAATGTGGATAAATGTGAGATTATCCACTTTGGTGGTAAAAACAGAGAGACAGACTATTATCTGAATGGTGACAGATTAGGAAAAGGGGAGGTGCAATGAGACCTGGGTGTCATGGTACATTAGTCATTGAAGGTTGGCATACAGGTACAGCAGGCGGTTAAGAAAGCCAATGGCATGTTGGCCTTCATAGTGAGGGGATTTGTGTACAGGGGCAGGGAGGTGTTGCTACAATTGTACAGGGCCTTGGTGAGGCCACACCTGGAGTATTGTGTACAATTTTGGTCTCCTAACTTGGGGAAGGACATTCTTACTATTGAGGGAGTGCAGCGAAGGTTTACCAGACTGGTTCCTGGGTTGGCGGAACTGACCTATCAAGAAAGACTGGATCAACTGGGCTTGTATTCACTGGAGTTCAGAAGAATGAGAGGGGATCTCATAGAAACGTTTAAAATTCTGACGGGTTTAGACAGGTTAGATGCAGGAAGAATGTTCCCAATGTTGGGGAAGTCCAGAACCAGGGGTCACAGTCTAAGGATAAGGGGTAAGCCATTTAGGACCGAGATGAGGAGAAACTTCTTCACCCAGAGAGTGGTGAACCTGTGGAATTCTCTACCACAGAAAGTTGTTGAGGCCAATTCACTCAATATATTCAAAAAGGAGTTAGATGTAGTCCTTACTACTCGGGGATCAAGGGGTATGGAGAGAAAGCAGGAATGGGGTACTGAAGTGGCATGTTCAGCCATGAACTCATTGCATGGTAATGCAGGCTCGAAGGACCGAATGGCCTACTCCTGCACCTATTTTCTATGTTTCTATGTTTCTATGTTTCTAACCAGTTTTGCAGCACGCCAGGGCAGATATAAACTTGTGCAGGCCCAGACTCAGCTACAAACAGCAAAGGTGGGAAGTGGTTAATGTATTCTGGTGTCAGGACTTGCTTGAGATTATATTTGCATTGAAATGAATTTACTTCTCCTTTCATCCTTGTGTACATGTATCATCTTATTATAAAAGATGCATCACAGAGTTTCTCAAAATGAAATGATGGAATGTATTAACCATTTAACAGTTGTTAAGAAAGTCATGTGTTTCTCCTTTAAGAATATCTTTTCTGTGGCAAAGAAAACAGATTGAAATACATCACAGTCACAGGACATAAAAACGCAAGCCTCCCCACACTTGCAGGTGTTTGGTTTCATTACTCCAATGAACTATAGCTGCTGATGAGTTTCTCTTGTACTTTTGGTTTCCGAGTACATGTCTGAATGCAGTAAAATTACTCAATTAAACACATCTGTCCCTTCATCAAGAAGTTTTGTTCCTCTTCGCTGAAAGCTGAGATTAACCTGCCGCTCTGAATCCACCTGGGCAATACACTGGCAGCTTGTTTACCATGCAGCTCTGTCAGAAGTCAGGGGTCAAGCTGGCTTCACCAGTGTCAGTTTTTTTCCTCGATGCACAATTAGCTGTGGAGCAGATCACAAATACGCTCTAATTACAAGTCAATTATTGTAAATGTTCAAGCTCCCAGAGGGAATGAAGGGGAAAAAAACAACTCAGCACGAGTACATAAGTGTAAGGAACAGGAGCTGAAAATGTGTTGGTTGCCAGACACCAGAGCAAACATCCACGTGGCTGTTATTGCTGAATGCTTCATACCTGTACAGCATCCCAAACTTTAGCTACTTGGATGCTGCTTCTTTTTTGCACAATTATAGTAGGCATCCTTAGTCAACATACAACTTCACATCAACTAAAATAAAGGGAGTTTGCAGTAAACACAAAGGCAATACAGAAAGGGCAAGAACTGAATAGCCTATTCTATTTGAATACAATCTGGTGAAAGTTGCTTTTCCACAAAACTGATTTTCTGGATTAAAAATGCTCATTATGGATTGCCTTTATCAACAGTCTTTTTAATCCTTCTTTTGCTAAATAAACCAGTGCTCTATATAATTGGTATACAGAATAAATGTTAGCTTTTATTGACGCAGTTTTTATTGATGCAGCAAGACGTTAACAACAAAAGAAAGATTTTACCATCCATTGTTAATATTCATCCATTTATTCATGTAAATTTTGACTGATAAACAACAAATTAAACTAAAGTCTCAGTATCTTACTTAAACTGTATGTATAACACTATGGGGCGGAAATTCGGTACTGCGAATGGTGGCGTGGTGGTAAATTTTGCACTGGAAAATGGTTTGTGTCCGCAGCCACAAAATTAATCAGCTGGCCCTGAGTGTGGAGCGGAGCGCTAAGGGAGGATTTCCACACCTCTTTTACGGTGCTAGGCTGGCTGAGCAACTGAAAATGCCAAGCTAAAGAGCCGGCCTCGGAGCGCCCTAAGAGAGGGTTCCCTGGG
Organism: Pristiophorus japonicus; assembly: GCF_044704955.1. NCBI lineage: Eukaryota > Metazoa > Chordata > Chondrichthyes > Pristiophoridae > Pristiophorus > Pristiophorus japonicus. The sequence goes on along the minus strand of NC_091982.1, from coordinate 176,943,236 downwards.
GAAAAAAATTGACAAAAAACCCACCAAAAACATTCCCAATACCTTACTGACGCCACATAAACATAAATCGCAAAAATAAACAATAAAAAACAATCACACTTACCTCAGGTAGACATTCCTTCCCTCACTGCGGCCGGTACAGCTCAGACCGCCCGCTTTCCCAGGCAGTCCCACTAGGGCCCACAACAAGGATCCAAGGGTCCCCCAGAAAACAAATTTAAGAACTGTGTCACAACCAGGAACGTTGCACACTGGCTTTCCTCTCCCGAGCGGTACTACTCTCCACCCCTGCAAACCTGGCACTGAGTGGGGCGCTGAAAGCTGGAAGAATGATTTACACTGCCATTATCACCCCCTCCGGGGCCCGAACAGAGGTGGCAACAGACCGAATTTCCACCCCGATGAATTTTGAGTTGTAATATTTGGAATAAAATTTAATTCATTCAGAAAAAAGCTGAGATTTAACATTTTCCTGGTTTATCTAGCTGACTGATGGTATATTACAATTCTCACTGGTTTTAGTAGCATTAGAATCGGATGCTTAAAGCAAAGAAAATTGATTATATTTAAATCAGATATCATAGAAAAATGACACCCCATTCATATTTGTTTCTCGTGTGTCTAATTGTGTTTTTTTTATTAAATCCTTGATTCAAGAAGGCTATCGGTTTGTAATCAATTATAGGACTTACCTACCTATAAGAACATAATTAGGTAAGAAGTGAGAGATGGAACAAGCAAGATCATGGTATGCAACAGTATTTAATTTGCTTCAATTAGTTACTTCTATTTTACATTTTAGATGATTGGATTTTCTCACTTTCATGAGCATTAGCTTAATTTCCTCGAACCAGATAACATTTTCTGATGGATCAATTTCTGTAGAAAAATAAAATACAAAACCCCAAATAAAACAGCAAGCAGAGAAATCTCAAATCTTGAAGCAATAATTCTTTTTTTTCACGTAATCATATGTTGAGAGTTGTAATATAACTCTAGAATGGTAGTTCAAAAGCTCAACTCCCATTCAAAGGGATTCTGGTCAGATCTCAGTCCAACTCAATTTTGCTCAGTGGATGCGTTTGTCAAGTTCTTGGCTGGGTCATGAGGTAAAGCATATGTCACAGCAGTTTGCTATCCCTTCCTTGTACAATTATACCAGCTGACTAATAATCATGGAGGACCATTACTGGTACCCACTGCAAAATCTTCAACCCATACTCTTTTGTTTTGAAAGATGAGGAATAATTAAAGAGTTATTCTAAGGGGGAAACTGAGGTCATTAAAAAATGGATACACAAGACTGCCCCATTAGATATGGTATGTATTTGACTGAATAATAAATGGATGATAGCAGTGGGTTCCAGGTGCCACTGTGTTTTCAGTTTACATCATGAATTTAAATGCAGCTGGAAACCTGCAGCTGTGCTCCAAACTTCTGAGATCAGGACCTGTTGCTGGAGATCAGCATCTAAAAGGCACCAAGTGCTTACAATTGTCCCGGGGGGTGCCAAATCAATGTTTCTCCCTGCCTGCACACTCTTTGGACTAGCCCCAGAACTCTTGCTGACCCTTCAGTCATCAAGGGTTCTGGGGTATAGGCACTAGCATCAGCTTCTTATGAGCACCCCTCTGCTGGGGTGACAATCCATTGCAGTCCTCTGCAAATGGTGCAGAAGGGTGAGGATGCACCTTTCCACAACACTACAATGGCTATGCTGATTTGCACCTCCCACAGTTGTATCCCTCGGGGTGTCCCAGTACATCTCAACAGGAGGAATGGCATGGCAGACTGATATAACCATTCTTGGTCCCTTTTTCCTCTGTCCTAAGCCTGGGGAAAGCTGATTGCCAGGTGCAGAGCAGAGGGCAATCTACTCTTTTGTAACTAATAGCAATGGGTGTTACCTAATAACTCCAGAGACTGACATCACGATAGAAAAGTAAATATTATAGTGTATTATTGGCTGTCTCCTATCACTGCTGCACAATAACAAAGGGCTTTTCTTTTCTGTTAATTGCCTCTTTGATGTGTTGATAGGATAATATTTCTGCTTAGTAATACCCTAAAATACTCTAATGATGGAGACCAATTTAGAGTTTTAACTGTTCTGAGAATTTTGTAATAATCAAATTAATTATTCTACCAAAATTTGTTCAAAGTTTATTTAAAAAACACACTGACAATCCTTCTTTACACACCATTTATTTGCTACTCAGAATTTTATTTATGATTTAAAAGCACTGTATATAGGCCACTTGGGTTGAAATCTTTGCTCAAGTATGACCCTCTGAACAATTAATAATAAAGTAAATCATAAGCAGATGTTGTCAAAAATAACCTGGATTCTTGGCTCGCCTGACTTTTAGTTAAATCATTTGTTGATGTCGAAACAAACTTGTAAAATCCTAATTTTGTGCTTTCATATATACCTCCAAATGAATGCATACGGGTCTCCTTATTTACTACTAGGGAATTTTAACATTTATTTTCCAAAATAATTTTGTTATAGAGCACCGAGTGGCTTAATAATTTCTCAGGTGAAAATACACATTATGTTCACAGATTATCTTTAATATATATTTAGAGAAACAGAGAGAGGGGCTACCTATAGCCATGTCTGATGCAGTTCATTCATCTGCAGGTATGCAGCTGAGTCTGCCTCTGCTCAAAGTGTTCCAGTATTTGATGGATTAGTGCTGATCTGCACTGATTGCTCACACCTGTGTGTCTCAGCAGTTGACGTGGTAACCTGTGTTCCGCTCTGTGTGCAATCAGCCGTGAATGGGTAAGACCCTCATCTGCGATGTCTCATGCAAACAGACTCATCCAACAGGTTGGACCAGACACCTGCATGAGAGGGGGGGGGAGGAAGAGATGCAATCATAGGTTAGATTATCTATCCATATCACAGCTTTCCATCTGCAATTACAAGTCTGTTCTCATTAAACAAAACTAAATCTCTAAGCATGTCATTGTATTATTAAAATGCACTGAATCACATACATTATGATTCCACACTGAAAAGTTTGAGTTCTGAAAATTAGTACCAGGTTAAACCACACATCAAAGGTTGGCTCAACTCTGAAAATTGCCCACAATTTGACCCGAGTTGCGGAACTCAAATTGGCTCCCCAGTAAATCAGATCCACTTCACTGTTGCTTTCCTCCAAGGTAAGCTCAGTGTTTTGACATCAACAAATGATTTAACTAAAAGTCATGCTGCGTGTATATAACTGGGAAAGCAATACTCATCCATTGTCAGCTTTTCCTTATGTTCTTTCTGGATGACACTTGGCCCTGCCTTATCTCTGCAACCTCCTCCAGCCCAACACCCCTCCTCCAGCCCTACAACCCTCCAAGATCCCTTATGCATCTCTGATTTTAACCGCTCCACCATTGGCGGCCGTGCCTTCAACTGCCTGGGTCCTAGGTTATGGAATTGCCTCCCTAAGCCTCTCCTCTTCTCTACCCTCTCTACTCCTTTAAGACGCTCCTTAAAACCTACCTCTTTCCTGTCCTAATATTTCCTTTTGCAGCTCAGCATCAAATTTTGTTAGATATCATTTCTGTGAAGCATATTGGGGCATTTTTCTATTTTACAGGTGCTATATAAATGCAGGTTTTTGTTAATTCACTACTGAGATATAACACTCAACTCACTCAATACATTAGTGTTCACTTTGAACAGGTCTCAGCTCGATTAATTGATAATGGAGACAACAGAAAAAGCAATTTAGGCCCAATCCCAACAGAAATAATGGTATCCAGAAGGCTGCAGTGTCCTCCCCATATTAGGGGAGTGTGCCAAGGAAATGAAGAACGATGTAAAAAGAAAAACAAATACTAGTTTTAAGAAAGCATGGTGCAGAATAAATTGCCATGGAAAGATTACAGCACTTCAGTTATAATTATACTCTCTGTACCATGGTTAATTCCTCTTTGGAGAAGCTCAAGCTGTCAAGAAAAAAACTATTGTTCTGTAAGCAGAACATGTTCTTATGTAAGTATTTTTGTATTTTTTTAAGTATATTAAGTAATGTTTTACATTACACACTTTTGTAAAAATTATTTAGAAATATCCCTGACAAACTCACCAGATTAATTTTAACTTTTGGCAATAATGTAAAATTGGGCATATCGGACTTGCAGCCTGTTATACACCTTTCCACAATTCACTTTCCTTTAAAGACAACGCAAATGAAAATCGGGAGAAGTGGCCGGTCCGATATCCGCTGTTCAGGTTAAAATTACCCCCAGCTGTCTTATTATTTATGATTCCTTTTCCTGTTTTGGGTTTCAATTTTCTCCTCTCACCTCATAACACTTTCTTATGGTCAGGAAGACCCAGGCCAAAGATCCCTTTACAAGTTTCATAACAACAGGCCAATATATTCGAAAATTGCACTTTGGTCAGGTTTTCTTCCCATGAAGCAAAACACTCTGGGCCCGAATTTGGTCAAATCCAAGTTCCCCCCGTTTTTCGGCAGTCCCCGGGTGGTGCGTGATTTTTTACTGCCTGGTACCGCTGGGGCCAAGTGAGCGGGAGATTCATCCCGCTTTTCTCAGCGGTAGTGGGAGCTGAGTGCTGCGGGCGAAGGAGGCCTTCCAATTCGGGAATCATCGGCTCCTAAGTTGTGCGCACGCACCACCCCCAGTCTCTCTCACCCCCCAGTGAGAGACTGCCGACCTGAGAGATCGCTGTGGGGGGAGAGAGACTAGGGGGTGAGAGAGACGGGGGGTGAGAGAGATTGGGGGGTGAGAGAGACTGGGGAGTGCGAGAGACTGGGGAGTGCGAGAGACTGGGGGATGAGAGAGACTGGGGGGTAAGAGAGACTGGGGGGTGAGAGAGACGGGGGGTGAGAGAGACTAGAGGGTGAGAGAGACTGGGGTGAGAGAGACGGGGGGGGTGAAAGAGACTAGGGGGTGAGAGAGACGAGGGTGAGAGAGATGGGGGGTGAGAGAGACTGGGGGGTGAGAAAGACTGGGGGGGGGGAGAGAGACTGGGGGGGTGAGAGAGACTGGGGGGGTTAGAGAGAGACTGGGGTGGGTGAGAGAGACTGGGGGGTTGAGAGAGACTGGGGGGTTGAGAGAGACTGGGGGATGGGGAGAGACTTGGGTTGGGGAGAGACGGGGGGGCAGAGAGATTGTGGGGGTGAGAGAGACGAATAAAATTTTTATTATAGTTCATTAATAAAGGAGTAAATAAGGCTTTATTAGACCATTTATAAAATAAAATCACTCTAGTGAACACACACAATTTCCAGACTCAGTGATTATATTGCTATTCAAACTGCATTATTGGCTAACACTAGAAAATACTACAATCCATTAAAAAATACATCAAACTGTGGAGAACTATAAAGATCTATGTAATATCAAACAAACCTGTCAGCTGTGTACATACTGCCCACTTAAGATCTACTTAAATGCACCTTCTCCAGGACGGTATGCAGTTCTGGCAGTATGTCAGCGGTATATCATGAAACTTGCATTTTTGGGCGATATGTGGACGGTTCTACATGGGTGGGCTGTGTGCAGACCGCCCGGCGGTATGTCACTTATGAATCTTCCACCGGGCGGTATGTGCCTGTTTTTGACGAAACTTGTATTTTTTGGCGGTAAGCGGGCGGTATGTTGATGAATTTCGGGCTCTCTGTATGTGAAATGCTTATCCCACCTACACAAGTCATCACAGCATACAGTTTTGAATCACAAGCTTCTTCAGAATGCAATTTTGACCAGAACCCTGAAAAACTTGCAGTTAATTTCAATGTAATGAGTAACAGGCGGGGCTAGACAAGCATATGAGGGAGAAGGGAATAGAGGGTAATGCTGATAGATTTAGACTGGAGATTTAGATGTGGAAAGACGGGAGGAAGCTCAAGTGGAGCATAAACGTCAGCTTGGGCCGAAAGACCTGTATCTGTGCCGTAAATCCTATGTAATCCTATGTCACTCTTCAACACTTGTCAAGCCAGTGACAAACCAGTTAATTGATATAAATGTCAATAAGTTCATGGGGGTAACTTTCACCTTGACCGCTTGGGCAATAAACTAGTGGAGCAGATTGATGCTCGTTATAGAACTGGCACCATTTTCACTTCCATTATAATGGCCGACGATCTGCTCCACCAGTTTACCACCCAAGAAGTGAAGGTGACAACTAACCCCATTCCTACAATTATGGAACACACATTATTTGTGGATACTGGCTCAACAACAATTTAGAAAAGGTCAAATGACCTTATACATACTGGTAATGTCTGTCATGGATTTGTTGGAGGGGAGGAGTCGAACAGCTCCAAAATATGTGAAGGAGCCTAAAGTGTGGCAATTTTGCTGAAAAGATTAATCATTCAGAAGACCTGACAGAAGGTCCGAAATAAGTTGAACACCTTAAAGAGGACAAAAGTAAAATGTGACTATTACTAATAAATATATCCAAAAAATGTTAAACTGACACAGTGTACTGTAGGTTATAGCAGATACTGTAGAAGACATGCAAATAGCAAAATTCTGCAAGTTACATTATATATGCTATGATGGGAAAGAAAATATACTACAGGAAAGAATTTGCATGAGCCAAATCACCCCTGTTCTTATGTTTAATAGTAAACACTTGGACATAATGGGAGGCCAGTGTGGAACAAGTGTTTGATAAGAAACTAACTACTTAGGGGAAAGCAAAAATCTATTTTATTCCGCAGGGAAGCGGTTGGAAGACATTGAGACTGTGGAAAGTAGAGGAGCGCACAGAACTACTGGTATCGAAACAGAGAAAATAGGTACAAGGGTCGGCCATTCGGCCATTTGAGCCTGCACCACCATTCAATAAGATCATGGCTGATCATTCCCTCAGAACCCCTTTCCTGCTTTCTCTCCATATCCCTTGATCCTCTTAGCCGTAAGGGCCATATCTAACTCCCTCTTGAACATATCCAATGAACTGGCATCAACAATTCTCTGTGGTAGGGAATTCCACAGGTTAACAACTCTCTGAGTGAAGAAGTTTCACCTCATCTCAGTCCTAAATGGCCTACCCCTTATCCTAAGACTGTGTCACCTGGTTCTGGACTTCCCCAACATTGGGAACATTCTACCTGCATCTAACCTGTCCCATCCAGTCAGAATCTTGTATGTTTCCATGAGATCCCCTCTCATCCTCCTAAACTCCAATGTATAAAGTCTCTCCTCATATGTCAGTCCAGCCATCCCGGGAAACAGTCTGGTGAACCTTCGCTGCACTCCCTCAATAGCAAGAACATCCTTCCTCAGATTAGGAGACCAAAACTGAACACAATATTCCAGGTGAGGCCTCACCAAGGCCCTGTACAACTGCAGTAAGACCCCCCTGCTCCTATATTCAAATCCCCTAGCTATGAAAGCCAACACACCATTTGCCTTCTTCACCGCCGTACCTGTATGCCAACTTTCAATGACTGATGAACCATGACACCCAGGTCTCGTTGCACCTCCCCTTTTCCTAATCTGCCGCCATTCAGATAATATTCTGTCTTTGCGTTTTTGCCCCCAAAGTGGATAACCTCACATTTATCCATATTATACTGCATCTGCCATGCATTTGCCCACTCACCTAACCTGTCCAAGTCATCCTGCAGCCTCTTAGCATCCTGCTCACAGCTCACACTGCCACCCAGTTTAGTGTCATCTGCAAACTTGGAGATATTACACTCAATTCTTTCATCTAAATCATTGATGTATATTGTAAAGAGCTGGGGTCCCAGCACTGAGCCCTGCGGCACTCCACTAGTCACTGACTGCCATTCTGAAAAGGACCCGTTTATCCCGACTCTCTGCTTCCTGTCTGCCAACCAGTTCTCTATCCACGTCAGTACATTACCCCCAATACCATGTGCTTTGAGTTTGCACACCAATCTCTTGTATGGGACCTTGTCAAAGGCCTTTTGAAAGTCCAAATACACCACATCCACTGGTTCTCCCTTGTCCACTCTACTAGTTACATCCTCAAAAAATTCCAGAAGATTTGTCAAGCATGATTTCCCCTTCATAAATCCATGCTGTTTTGGACCGATCCTGTCACTGCTTTCCAAATGCGCTGCTATTTCATCCTTAATAATTGATTCCAACATTTTCCCCACTACTGATGTCAGGCTAACCGGTCTATAATTACCTGTTTTCTCTCTCCCTCCCTTTTTAAAAAGTGGTGTTACATAAATCACATATTCTATGATTTTCATGATACATTATATCAATGCCCAAGTTCATCCGTGTGTGTAATAACAATACAAAACCTAAACAGTGGTAATGACAATGCAGGTGTCAGTGTTGGCTCATTGGTAGCACTCTCACCTCTGAGTCAGAAGTTCGTGGGTTCAAGCCCCACTCCAGAGGCTTGAACACATAAACTAGGCTATCACTTCAGCGTAGTGGTGAAGGATTGCTATAGTGTTGGAGGTGCCATCTTTGAAATGAAACATTAAACCAAGGCTTCATCTGCCCTCTCAGGGGGATGTAAAGAATCCCACCACACTATTCAAAGAAGAATGGGAAAGATTTCCTGGTGTCCTGGTCAACATTTATCCCTCAACCAACATCACTAAAATAACTTAGCTGGCTATTCATCTCATTGCTGTGTTCCAATTGGCTGCCTGCATTTCCTTACATTACAACAGTCACTACACTTCAAATATACTTTGGAGCATCTGGAGGTCATAAAAGGCACTATATAAATGCAAGTTCATTATTTCTAGTGGTGGTGGTTGATAAGAAACCAGGTGATACAGGGCAGAGGTCCAGCATTCTGAATTCCCTTCCTGAGTTGTATGGGGATACAGGACACAGACCTTAGTTGGTCTGATTTACATTATAGACAATTGAAACAATAAGCCTCAGGTAACTACATAAAAGGAAATGCTAGGCACTGATGCAGGCTCATCAGGGTTTGTCACAGATACCGGTACTGGGTCTCCAGTATCAGCTGAAGCCTGCATACATGCCAACCTAGAAAAACTGCAAAAGCTGAACAATAGCTTTAAAAAAGCTGACACACCCCCAAGAAGCTGACAGCTCCAAATCAGCTCTGAATATAGACCTACGATATGTGAAGACAAAGCTTTCAACAGTGTCCAGAGAGGCACAGGTTTTTCATAACATAAGCTGCAAGTATGCCCAAAATTACATTGCGTTCATTTCAGTGCACAAATGTACAATTAGCAATAGTGGTGATTTAGAAATTACTGAAGGGGATATAAATGCTTAAGGCAAAAGCATTATTTTCTATGGAGGTTATCCTCCCAATTCCCCACAATTTTTAATTTTTGTCACTTGATTTAGCATTTTGGAGCCACCTGTAATTCTGAGGGTGAATCTCAGTATATTTTTTAATAACATAAAATGCATCAGCACTCCAAACCCACTCCTTAATATATTTCCAAACTTAGACAAGTACAGTAACAGGAATTGGAAAATAAAACTACTTCATGGCCATTTGCACCAGGGAACATCCAACTTATCTTAAAAATACAGCGACAACCAGCATTGAAAACCAGAACCCTTTGCATGAGACAATATGCCCCAGAAAGATTCTTTTGAGAAAAGTAACATTTTTAGAAATTGTATTTTAGTCGTTTTTAGTTTATATGTAGCTACTTTAGGGACAAACACTAATAAACACCCCATAACTATATCTCTCAGAAACCAAGTCGGGATTCAACAATGAGAGAAAGTAACAGCTGATTGATTCCAGTTCCACCCTCCAACCTGTCTGGTGTTGATTCGCTCCAATCCCATCGTCCAAATGATCCCATTGATTGAAACTGACAACTTCCAATGCCAGTGAAAAAAGTGGATTCTTCTTGTAAAATGCTGACACCATGGATTGAAAGCTTGATATCAGTTTAAAAGGCATTTGTGAGCCTGCCCATTGGCTATACTACCCCAACTAGTGTTATTACTTTAAGTGGGAGTGCATGTACTATTAGGGGGCATCATAACCGACATGCAGAAATTTAGAAGGAACATGGGAAAGTTCAGGAGGTAAATGTATGTACACAAATAGTATGTACAACTTAATAAAACAAATTCATTTTAGTATATCTTAGACAGTCATTCTTACAATGTGCAGAAAATAACATGAGTTGTCCAAAAGAAATCACAACAAAACATCTGCAGTTCTCTGCAAAGAAAAGTAAGCAGCTGGAATTTCTGAAATTATAAATATGTACAAAGGAAAGTAATCACACCCAATTCTTACAACATTGGCTAGTCTACTGTTGGTAACTGCCACACAACATAATACTCCTGATCTTTCATAGATGCTAATGGCTCCTTATTATGAGGCTTCTGTTCATGGCAAATTTGTGTAGCATGCATTGAACTGCATTCATTTTGCAGACGCACTCTAGGGCATATTGTACTGTCCTGTATAACCAATTTGAACATCTAAAGCACTGCCTTAGCACACCAAACATCTACTCAGTGAAGGCCCTACTTTCCCCATGTGCCTCATCATGTTTTTATTTCTGCTGGGTGCATTGGCTGTGGCTAAGTATTATCAAACACGGTTGGCCATGCTCCTCTTTCTCATGGAAGCCAGCTATCCACCTTTCTTTAAATGTGCTGTATCACATTCCATTTCTTTAGAATGAATACATGTATTAACTCCCACTCCCACCCCAACCCCACTCCGTAAAAAAACATGCTTTGAGGTGCATTATTTTGTGGCAGGAGTAACATAGCATTTTCATGTAGATGGAAAAACAGCCCTTCCTAATTCGGGATGACATTGGATTATGGATGCACGAATAGTTATATATGTATAGTCAAAGATGCACTATACTGTGGGGAAGCCAGAAATTTTGGGGAAAAATGCTATTTCTGTTGCTGTTAGTCATTGAAGTGTATATAGCTGGATGCATGATGTCACAGGGCTTCAGTTACTTCCTTAATGTATTGTACTGTAATGGTTAAAGTGGTTGATTCTCGAGATGACACATTTGGGTGCTTGGACGGTCTTGCTGGCATAAAATAGTGACGACCTTCACTGCCATTGGCAGGGCAGTGCACATGGTTGACTGTCCCTTCAGATCATCATGGAACAGATGGCATAAACCCACTCATGCACTGGTCCTCCATCATACTCAGCTAAACTCTGTTGCAATAGACTCATTGATTGGCATAAAACCCATTGCTCCTATGACTCTGCTCTCCTGGGCAATGGCCATCACACCCATGCTCTTTGGTAGATAGTTCCTCTGTATAACTCATTTCTTTCACTGCTGTGATACTCCAAAAACTGCTCCTTCATTAAGTTCACTAATGCTGGGACTGAAATGGAATAAATACTAATTCTTGATTATCCTCTGTAATTCTGCACAAATTCATAATTAATGACCTTAACAAGAAAATTCAGCATAGCATTTTGCCAAATTTTACCCATTTTGGATGGGTAAAAGTCCTTAGACCTCCACTAAACACAGTTAAATTGCCCTACTAACTTTTACTGCGATACAGAAGATTTTACTCAAATTATCATTGCCTTTACCAACTGAACTGGTGGGAGAGCAAGGTTCTATATAGTAGACCTATGGCTCTACTCTCCTGGGCCACACTTTCCTTCACCTCCTGGCTCAGTTGATAAACACAGTGTATAACAGAGCCTGATAGCTAGCTCACCTTCGCATGTGCATATGTGGATGTCATCGGAGGATAGGATTGGGCTCAGTTGTGGTACCCTCACTTTCAAGTAGTCTGCTGGCACACTCACAGTCTAAGCTACTTCATGCTGACTATGTTGTTGCATTACTATCATTCAAGCAATGCATAAAATTGGAACTGGTTTTACCCTTTATTTGTTTTCCATCAAATTATGACCAGCAAATATTACATTAAAGGAAGCAAGGATTTGGTTCTCTCTGTGTGGTCTGAGGTGTTCATCGGTGCAGGTGTTTATCTGTGTGAATCGCAATTTGTTTCCTCCCTCCTTCTCCGCGATTATCAATTCGATCTAGCTTGAGGCCAACAATCATTTCCTGTCTGAACTCAGAGGAAATGAAAATTAACCTCTATTTATTCTCTTCTTTTCCACAGGATGGTGGCAGCAAACAAAAGGAGGACACAAAAAACAATGGCTGTAGCCCTTCTGATTAGCAGCTGTCAGTAGCTAAGATTTTCCTTCAAAAATGGACTGCTTTAGTAGTATCAATTAGAAACATACTGGAAAAGTAATTAGATAGAAAGTTAGTGTCAGGTTCTTTTTAACTGATTAGTGTTTGATTGATAGTGTCTGACATTTTAGTCTGGCTTACTCTATTTCTTTGAAAAAAAGAAAGATTAAGACAATCCATTGCACATTACCCCGGAGTTGCAAGGTGCTTAACAGCAGCCAGCAGAGAGGATTCCTCAGTGTTCATTAATCCAAACAGTTGAAGAATGTCGCCACACTAACTACACCCACCTGGAAGATTGTTCCAAACCCTGCCAATATTTCTTTGTTTTAGAGCTTAGATACTCTGAGTACTGAGAAAAAAAGGCATTTCTATTTTAGTGTCTCATCAATCGCTCATCAAAGCCAGAAAACCCAGTTAACCCCTTTAAACCACTCCTAAGTCTGCCCAGCAGTACACACACTAGAGCCTTTGCTATCAACCAGAAGGTCAGAGGTACAAATCCCTCAGCTGCCTTTCACTCAAAAGCACTAGTTACATAGGGGTGGGTGGGTGGTAGTCATCACTTCTTGCCAGAACCACTAGATGGAGGTTTATATGGAAACAGGGCCCTTACCAGAATTGCATTTTGATCCTGTCGGCTGCTATTGCTGCAAGGAGGACAACAGTAGTGAAAACAGTCATAGTCTGGACAAGCCTGATGGCTGAGGAGGGTATTAAAAATGTATTGCCCTAGAAATTTCATGCACTAGAAAAATTCAATATGTAAATCATGCTTTCATATCCGTTTATGGTGTCTAAATTTACTTTTCCAAAATTGACAATAACCACAGAAATAGGAGAGCAATTAGTAATTTATAATCCGGATTTTACATTATTTGGCAGAATTACAAGCTTCAGTGCATACCTGAGCCTTGATTTTAAGTAAAAGTCTTCGTTTGACACAAATTGCAATATATCATACCACAGTCTTGTCTCAGTAATCTAATTACATTTGTCAGATTGCAAACTGAGATCGACTAACAAGGTTAATGGATTATAAATCAGTTAGACTGACACACCAGATTCACCCAGTAATATTAGTAAATACTCAACTGTTAACAAAGATTTGCACTCATGATTTTAGTTAGGAATTTTTAATTCAAGGTATATTTTCATCAAATTTGAGATTTCATTTAAAAAAATAATCATAGGCTGAGAATGGAACTAGATAATATTTAGTTCAGAATTAAATTAATTCTAGAGTTTATTTGATATGTTTGAAAACATACATGTGTGTGTTATCCAAGTTTTTCCAGAAGTAAAATTAAAACATGGATTCTACTTGTTACTGCAGCGTATATAGTAAAATCTTATTTTTTTCAAGCCTCGAATCTAACCTCTATAACATTTTAACATTGAAAGTTCTATTCCATTTGTAATCGGACAAAATTAAGTTCTACAAAGTAACACAGGGTCATTTTGGGCACTAATGTTTCCTCCGGTCCTATTGGAAACACCTACCGTCCACTCAATATGTCACATTTGATAGTGCAGTCACAAAAAGATTATGATGTGGGGCAGTCTTGGGTGCAAACCCTCCTATATGGCTCAGAGATATGGACCATGTACAGTTGACACCTCAAGTCGCTGGAAAAATACCACCAACAATGTCTCTGCAGGATCCTTCAAATCCCCTGGAGGGACAGATGCACCAACGTTAGTGTCCTCAATCAGGCCAACATCCCCAGCATTGACGTACTGACCACACTTGATCAGCTCCATTGGGCAGGCCACATAGTTCGCATGCCAGACACAAGACTCCCAAAGCAAGCGCACTACGCGGAATTCCTTCACAGCAAACGAGCCAAAGGTAGGCAGAGGAAGCATTACAAGGACACCATCAAAGCCTCCTTGATAAAGTGCAACATCCCCACCGACACCTGGGAGTTCCTGGCCAATGACCGCCCTAAGTGGAGGAAGTGCATCCGGGAGGGCACTGAGCACCTAGAGTCTCATCGCCGAGAACATGCAGAAATCAAGCGCGGGCAGCGGAAAGAGCTTGCGGCAAACCAGTCCCACACACCCTTTCCCTCACCGACTATCTGTCCCATCTGTGAAAGCGACTGTGGTTCTCGTATTCAACTGTTCAGTCACCTAAGGACTTATTTTTAGAGTGAAAGCAAGTCTTCCTCGATTCCAAGGGATTGCCTATGAATGAATGAATTAACCAATGTGTTAGGACTTCATAAGGTAGCATGTTGATATATCAGCAAGGCGTGCCATTAGACCACCTTTAAAATCTATCTGTCAGCTCATGAATAGGACTCTAGCCTTTGAGTAAGGGCACATGTTTGAGGACCATTTAAGGATTTAAGCACATAATCTAGATTTACTCCAATACCATATGGAGACAGTGCTATGTGGCTGGGGGTGCCATCTTTAAACTAAGGTCATATTTGCCTGTTCAGATACACATAAAAGATTGTATGGCACTATTTGAAGAAGAGTTCTCAGATGTTCTGGAATATTTATCCCTCAACTAGCATCACAACAGATTTATCTAATTTGCTGTTTATAGGATCACCTGTGAGCATATTGGCTGCCATGTATGCCCACACTAATTCAAGATCACCCATCACCCCTGTGCTTTCTGACCTACATTGGCTCCCAGTTAAACAACGCCTTGATTTCAAAATTCTCATCCTTGTTTACAAATCACTCCATTGACTTGCCCCCCCCCTATCTCTGTAATGTTTATCAGCCTCACAATCCCACAAGATGTCTGCGCTCCTCAAATTCTGGCCTCTTGAACATCCTTCATTATAACTGCTCAACCATCGGTGGATGTGCCTTCAGCTGCCTGGGCCCTAAACTCTGGAACTCCCTCCCTAAACCTCTATGCCTCTCTTTCCTCCTTTAAGATGCTCGTTAAAACCTACCTCTTTAAACAAGCTTTGGATCATCTGCCTTAATTTCTTCTGTGGCTTGGTGTCAAATTTATCTGTTTGTCTGTAACACTGTTGTGAAGCGCCTTGGGACGTTTTACTATGTTAAAGGTGCTATATAAATAAAAGTTATTATTACATAACAATAATAATTACACTTTTAAAATGAATACATTGGCTATGAAGAACCTTAGGATGTTCTGAAGATGTGGAAGGTGCTATATAAATGCAAGTTCTTCAATTTTCATAAATAAAGTTCAAAAAGACTGAACTGTAAGACCAGTGGCATTTGTTACATCCAGACTCGAATATTCCAATGCTCTCCTAGCTGGTGTCCCATCTTCCACCTCCATAAACTTGAGCTCATCCAAAACTCTGCTGCCTGAATCCTAGCTTACACCAAATCCCGTTCACGTATCACCCCTGTGCTTGTTGAAGTACATTCCTACATTACAACAGTGACTACACTCCAAAAGTACTTCAATGGCCGTCAAGCGATTTGAGATGCCCAGTGGTCATGAAAGGCGCCATATAAATGCAACTCTTTCTTTCATATGATTTAAAAATTCTCATCCTTGTGTTCAAATCCTTCCATGGCCTCGCCCCTCCCTATCTCTGTAACCTCCTCTATTGCTACAACCTTCCAAGAACTCTGTTCCTCTAACTCTGGGCTCATGTGCGTCCTCCACTTCCTTCACCCACCATGCCTTCAATAGTTTAGGCCCTAAGCTCTGGAATTCCCTCCCCAAACCTCTTCATCATGCTCTCCTCCTTTAAGACACTCCTTAAAACCTACCTTTTTGTTTGGTCACCAGTTCTAATGCCTCCTTCTTTGGCTCAGTGTAATTTTTTGTCTGATTATGCTCCTGTAAAGAGCCTTAGGACATTTTACTATATTAAAGGTGCTACATAAATGCAAGTTATTGTTGTAGTGGTTACACTTAAAATAAACTCTCACTGTTATTAAAAGTGCCCTCTCACCGACAACAAAAACAAAAATAAATGATGTATCTTTCCACTTTTATGCAAAATACTTTCCATAACTGACATTAAACATTTATTCGGTTTGCCTTAGGACTGATTTAATATGAATCTGTATTTGCTGAGCATATGGCAAAGCCTGAAGTGCAATTGCCCCATAAAACAGAACACAAAGACAATTGTCTGTTTTGTTACTGGTTATCAAAACTAAGAAACCATGAAACATGGTTTTTTGATTCCAATCATGAATTAAAAATCATTAAATTGTACAAATTTGTATGTGTTTTATAAGCAACAAGTACATAAGTCTTAGTTTCAACTCTAAATGCATCACCTTAATAATACATGTAGTAAATTGTAATAACTTCAAAGCTAAAGCTGTTGCTTATCCAGGAAAGAAGAGATTCTACCACATATCACGATGAAATCCATTAACCTTACGCTACTGAATAAACAGCAACACCACAAAAAATGCTGTGACTGGTGCCTTTTATATGGTTAGAACTAATATAGCAAGCACTGTAAGGATCCTAAACCTCCATAGAGCAAAGGACTGAAGTATATGAACAGGAATTTGTCTTAGTCTTAACACCTTGCTGTCCTGTGTAATGAGACAGGATTAATAAATGATCTCCTAATAAAGGATCCTCTTGGAATTAGTGACCATAACATGGTTGAATTTCAAATTCAGTTGGAGGGTGAGAAAGCTGGATCTCAAACCAGTGT
The DNA here is from genome assembly GCF_044704955.1 of Pristiophorus japonicus. Lineage (NCBI taxonomy): Eukaryota > Metazoa > Chordata > Chondrichthyes > Pristiophoridae > Pristiophorus > Pristiophorus japonicus. The sequence continues at coordinate 176,926,452 of NC_091982.1, read as the reverse complement.
CCTAAGCTTAAATAAAGGAGACTACAATGGTATGAAGGCAGAGATGGCTAAAGTAGACTGGGAAAATAGATTAAAGTGTGGGACGGTTGATGAGCAGTGGCAGATATTTAAAGCGATATTTCAGAACTCTCAACAAAAATATATCCCAATGAGAAGGAAAGACTGTAAGAAAAGGGATAAGCATCCGTGGCTAACTAAGGAAATAAAGGAGGGTATCAAATTGAAAGCAACAGCATACAAAACTAGTGGGAGGACAGAGGATTGTGAAATGTTTAAAAGCCAACAAAAAACGACTAAAAAATTAATAAGGAAAGGGAAGATAGATTATGAAAGTAAACTAGCATGAAATATAAAAACAGATAGTAAGAGTTTCTACAGGTATCTAAAAAGGAAAAGAGTGGCTAAAATAAATGTAGGTCCCTTAGAGGATGAGATGGGGCAATTAATAATGGGGAACAGGGACATGGCAGAGACTTTGAACAAATATTTTGTATCGGTCTTCATGGTAGGAGATACTAAAAACATACCAATAGTGGATAATCAAGGGGCTATTGGGAGGGAGGAACTTATAACAATCACTATCACTAAAGAAGTAGTACTTGGCAAAATAATGGGACAAAAGGCAGACAAGTCCCCTGGACCTGATGGCTTACATCCTAGGGTCTTAAAAGAAGTGGCTGCAGAGATAGTGGATGCATTGGTTGTAATTTACCAAAATTCCTTGGATTCTGGGGAGGTCCCAGCGGATTGGAAAACAGCAAATGTAACGCACCTGTTTAAAAAATGAGGCAGACAGAAAGCAGGAAACTACAGCCCAGTTAGCCTAACATCTGTAGTTGGGAAAATGCTGGAGTCCATTATTAAGGAAGCAGTCGTAGGACATTTGGAAAAACATAGTTCAATCAAGTGGAGTCAGCATGGTTTTATGAAAGGGAAATCATGTTTAACAAATTTGCTGGAATTCTTTGAGGATGTAACGAGCAGAGTAGATAAGGGGAAACCAGTGGATGTGGTGTATTTGAATTTCCAGAAGGCATTCGATAAGGTGCCACATAAAAGGTTACTGCACAAGATAAAAGTCCACGGGTTGAGGGTAATATATTAGCATGGATAGAGGATTGGCTAACTAACAGAAAACAGAGAGTCGGGATAAATGGGTCATTTTCCGGTTGCCGCAGGGATTGGTGCTGGGGTCTCAACTATTTACAATCTACTTTAATGACTTGGATGAAGTGTAATGTAGCCAAGTTTACTGATGATGCAACGATGGGTGGGAAAGCAAATTGTGAGAAGGACACAAAAAATCTGCAAAGGGATATAGACAGGCTAAGTGAGTGGGCAAAAAGTTGACAGATGGAGTATAATGTGGGAAAATGTGTGGTTATCCACTTTGGCAGAAAAAATGCAAAAGCAAATTATTTTTTAAATGGAGAAAAATGCAAAGTGCTGCAGTACAGGGGAGATAGGTGCCCTTGTGCATGAAACACATAAAGTTAGTATACAGGTATAGCAAGCAATCAGGAAGGCAAATCGAATGTTGGCCTTTATTGCAAAGTGGATGGAGTATAAAAGTAGAGAAGTCCTGCTACAACTGTACAGGTTATTGGTGAGGCTACACCTGGAGTACTGCGTACAGTTTTGGTCTCCGTATTTAAGGAAGGATATATTTCCATTGGAGGCAGTTCAGAGAAGGTTCACTAGGTTGATTCCGGAGATTAGGGGGTTGACTTATGAAGAGAGGTTGAGTAGGTTGGGCCTATACTCATTGGAGTTCAGAAGAATGAGAAGTGATCTTATCGAAACATATCAGATAATGAGGTGGCTCGACAAGATGGATGCAGTGAGGATATTTCCACTCATAGGGGAAACTAGAACTAGGGGGCATAGTCTCAGAATAAGGGGCCGCCCATTTCAAACTGAGTTGAGGAGGAATTTCTTCTCTCAGAGGGTTGTAAACCTGTGGAATTTTCTGCCCCAGAGAACTGTGGAGGCTGGGTCTTTGAATATATTTAAGGTGAAAAGATTAGACAGATTTTTAAGCGATAAGGGAATAAAGGGTTATGGGGAGCGGGCAGGGAAGTGGAGCTGAATCCATGATTAGATCAGCCATGATCTTAATAAATGGAGGAGCAGGCTCGAGGGGCCAAATGGCCTACTCCTGCTCCTATTTATTATGTTCTTAGTTCTTATCTTATTGCAGTTAGAGGGTTAGCAAACACTGTTGACAATATTAGTGGATGAATACAAAATGTGTTCCCCAGATATTAATTTGTTTAAAACAAAATAAATAGGTTAACTCCTCCCTTCAGTACCAGGCAGTTGAATGTTATTTTAATGTGTTAAATGTTTGGCTGTTTAGTGCAAGGGCCATGAAATCTATAATCTAAAGATTTAGGGGCTGAATTTGGTCATCGGCCATTTCTCGACGGCCTCCGGCCGGCACCTACCTTTTTGCCGCCCACTCCCGTCGGGAGCCACTTTCGGCTCCATTGTGTGGGCAGCAGCGTCAGCGCCAGTCGCCAGGAGCGAGCGGTCAGCGTCATCAGTGTGCGGCAGTTGGAGGCCCCTCCACTCGGGGATCTTCGGAGGGCCTCCAATGTGCATGCGCGAGATTTCGCAATTTTTTTTTTGTAGTTTTTGTCTTCCAACGTGTGGTCATTTCGGGGCTGTTTGAGGCTGATTGCTGTACTGCGAATGCGCATAAAGGCACACTACTTTATTCCACCTGTGAGTGTGAGAGGGGAAAGGAGACAGTTGGCATTTGAGAGGAGAATGTTGGAGGTTGGAGAGAGTTGGAGGTTGGAGAGGACAGAGGTGGAGGTTGGAGAGGACAGAGTTGGAGGTCGGAGAGGAGAGAGTTGGAAGTTGCAGAGGGGGCAGTCGGAGAAATTGAGACACACAAACTGTTGAGCAGCCATTCGTGTTATCATTTACAATGAGTGGCCAGAAATCTGCCATGAAGACCGTCAAAACCAGGCCTAGAGTTCCCTAGTTTAATGAAGAGGAATTGGAGGAGCTCGTAATGGAGGTGGAGCGCAGGTACAAAGACCCGGGATGGTCTGGGCAAGCCTCCACCACCCCAATACCGACACATTTGAAGTGAGATCGCTGAGATCATGAGCGTAATGGTCAACGTTGAGCGGGATGGAGACCAATGCTGGAAACGTTGGAATGATTTGCTGGCGGCAGCAAGAGCGAGCAAAAATTTATTCGCCGCCTCCTGTCTGTTATATATGTAGACTATAGATATACTCTCTGTGTAGTCACTGTACAGTTGCATAAGATGGAGACTTGTTTACCTGATGTACCATCAATAAGGTTTATACTATGTATATACTATGCTGGCACCACTACAGGGTGCAATTGGTGGAGATCCGGGTTTCCTGCCCTGGTATAAAAGGGAAGCCACCATGTGGCTGCCTCACTCTGGAGTTACGAGTAAAGGACCAAGGTCACTACAGTTTGAGTACAACACATTGCCTCGTGGAGTCATTCATAAGTGCACTACAAGCATAATACTGTCCAACGCCAAAAAGGTTATGCACCAGATGTGTGGGAGTCTGTGGGAGTGTGGTGGGGGAGGGGAAGCATCAGCAAAGGGGCTAAAGGCTGCAACGTTTCTTTGTGCAGAAGAAAAAAGCATCCAAGGCAGCAAGCCTGAGTGCGACAGGAGGGGGTCCAGCAGAGGTGGTAGAATTGAGCAGGCTGGAGGCGCTGAACTGGCATTGGTGGGTGCCCACCGCTGTGCAACCACAACGGTTGATGCAGATCCAGTGCTGCTACAGCATGGTAAGGTTATACTAATCTCCGGTGTGAGCCACGCTCATGGCATGAAAGGACATGCAATGGTAATGCACGCACGGTTTACTGCACACTTTGTTGGCCATTATTGTTGTGCCCATGTAGAGATGGAACTCCTTGGTGGCAGAATCCGAGATGGCACGGCTCACATCTCAGCTTGACCATCACCACCCCACCCCTCACAGAATGAAATGTCATCCGCTACTTGCAGATGTTGACTCGGACAGCACAGATCAAGGCACATCATCGACCTCTGGCCTTCAGGGAAGCTGTCAGGCCCCAATGTTTCCCATGCTGACATCGCCCCCAGCTCAAGACAGCAGATCCCTCCTCCACCACCACCTGCCCCCCCTCCCCCATCTCAGATCGCCCATTTCCACCGCTCCCGCCTCCGCCACCCAGAGCCATGAAGAAGAGGAGAGAGAGACGGGAGAAGGGCCCATCTTTAAGCCCCTTGAGCTCCAGGAACAGGATGACAGCAACCTCCTGTCATGTGAGCCAGGTGTCAGCAGAACCTCGGCATCGGCCTCCAAGTTCCCAGGGTTTGGAACTGACTCCAGACTGGCAAGCTCAACCAAGAGCAGAGGCTGTGGCGAGAAGGCAAGCAAGGCATCAGAACCCACCAGGGGCGAGCAACCAACTGAGGATTCACCATGGCTCTCTGCAATTCTGGAGATGGTCCAGCTATCATGGACAAGCGGCAGATAGGTTGCGAGATGCTCCAGACCATGACTGGGATAGCTACCAGCATCGCCACCTTCACCCAGCAGCATGATGACAAGATGGACCGGCTCATCACTGTGTTGGAGCGCACAACCGAGATCGTTGAGGCGATGAGGCAAGAGATGGCTTCTGGGCATGTAGTGCAAGCTCCCGACCCCAATCCCTCAAGGCAGACGGGTCTGGAGGAGCAGGAGATCCCCCTGCCTTCTCACCAAAACACACACATCTGCAGACATCCCGCTGCCCTCCTGCACAACCTCGTCAACCAGAGGCAGAGAGAGGCAGGGGAGCAGGACGCGGTGTGTAGGCGGGGTGAGGAAGAGGAGCTTGGGCATCGCTTCAATGGGGGGAGGGGGGGGGGGAAGAGGTGATGGTGCTGGGTAGAGGGGTGGGTGTTGGTGGTGTAAAAGTTTGTAAATGTAATAATGTTATGTAACCTTTATTATTGTGCACTTGTAAATATACTCACATTGTTGACCCCCTCTTGGTGAGTGTCTCATTTTAACGTTATGTGTGGTGCCTTGTGAGAAACACACATCTGTCCCTCAGGTCATCTGCTTTATCAGGAATATCTTCCCATCCACATATAACTGCATTGTATAATGGGTATGGTCATCAGGCCATCGCAACACACTTTATTTGCTGTGAGGGTTATTCGATGTGTCAGATTAATTACATCTCTCAGAATAGACTTATGTCCATCATCACAACAAGGCCTGCTGGGTACAGGTCTGTTGTGATTAAAACAATTTTTATGAAGTAGTTTCCTTGCAGTACAAAGAAAGATACATTAACATGGCGATAGAGACAATCTAGTCATTGAAACCTTAACAGTAGACCACTGAGTCACCGCGCCCCTTGTCTCTTGCTGTGTTTTATTGACTGTAGTCCTTCCTCAGTTTGATCTCTAGTCGCCCTGTCCCTAAAGTCGAATAGCTGTAAATTTATACCCATTTCCTCCCGTACAAATGTTGGCAGAGTCTGCAGCTGTCTCAGGCTTACAATAGATCATTCTAACCCTAACCCTCTCACCCTCTGTGTGATATCTAGTGCTTCCCTGAGAACTTCTTGAAGGACTGTGTCACGGAATTAATTAATCAGCTTGGATGGACAAAATGTGACTTTTCACTTATTCATAATTATCTTGCCATCGCCATTGGGCTTCTCAATGAAGGTCTTTCAGCAAGGTCAAAGAAAAAAGTTTCCATCAGCCTAGACACATTTCAGTCGCTTTTATCACATCCAAATTAAACCTGACCATCAGCAATAAAGTAAAGTAACATCCACCTAACTTTTTTCCAGCAGTCCCACTCATGATGGTCCGGCATGTGCACCAAAGCCGCGATGTGCAGCGCTGCAGCACTCGGAGCTCTTCTCCCTGCCGCCCAGCTCACGACCAGCTCAGACCTGCTTTTTGCCAACGGTCCTTCTGGCAGGCGGCAGGTCGATCTGAGGCCAGCATCCCTCACCAAAATAGCCGATTTGCAGCATCCGGCATGGGCGGGCGGGCGGCATGATGTCACGCCGGCGGATCCCTCCGTGACCAATCTCGCGGCAGGCGGAACGTGGACGGCAGATGAGCGGTTCTAGAGGAATTGGCCAAAAAACATACATTTCTGGCAGATCCTCGGCGGCTGCGGGCACAACCTGCACCAAATCCAGCCCCTTACTGTGTAGAACCATACTATATTTTGGTTGAAAATCTATTAAGTTCTTAGTGTCATTTGTCCTCAAGTATGTGCAATTTTCTCACGAAAAGATGATGGTAGTTTGTTTTAACAATTTACTATTTGAGTTCCTGTGTTTTAAAATAACGCTTAAAATGTTGCTTTGGACTTTTTAACAAAGGTAGCTTATATCAGTAAATAGCAAGGAACTCAAACTATGTTAGGCTCTGCCTGATTAAATCACCTTTACGTGAAAACTAGGCTTCTAACTTGTTGTGTATCTGTAAAGCATGCACTCTCATGTTCCGCCACCAGGGAGCTCATCCCCTGAAATCCCAAGGGATCCCAACATCCCTTGGGGCACTGTATATAAGCCGGCCCCTAAGGCCTGTTCCTCACTCTGGAGTGTCTTATTAAAGACTGAGGTCACTGTTACTTTAACCTCCCTGTGTGCAGCCTCATCTGTGTTAGGAACATAATAACTGGCGACGAGAATACGAATCCAACGCAAAGATGCAGCAAACTGTGGACATCCTGGAGAAGTTCTCAGAGGGTGAGGACTGGGAAAGCCTATGTCAAACGGCTAGACCAGTAATTTGTAGCCAACGAGCTGGACGGAGAAGGAAGCGCTGCAAAAAGGAGAGCGATCCTCCTCACAGTCTGTGGGGCACCAACCCACAGACTCATGAAGAATCTTCTGGCTCTGGTGAAACCCACAGATAAGTCGTATGAGGAGCTGTGCACACTGGTTCGGGAGCATCTTAACCCGAGGGAGAGCGTGCTGATGGCGAGGTATCGGTTCTACACGTGCCAGCGATCTGAAGGTCAGGAAGTGGCGAGCTACGTCGCCGAGCTAAGGTGACTTGCAGGACAATGTGAGTTTGATGGTTACCTGGAGCAAATGCGCAGAGACTTTTTTGTACTGGGCATTGGCCATGAGACCATCCTACGAAAACTTTTGACTGTAGAGACACCGACTCTCAGTAAGCCATTGCGATAGCACAGGCGTTTATGTCCACCAGTGATAACACCAAACAAATCTCTCAGCACACAAATGCTAGCAATGTTCATAAATTAACTGGAACTGTGTTTGCGAGCAGAAATGTACAGGGCAGAACCCACGAGTCTGCAACTGCCAGCAGGCCTCAGGTGACCCAGTTGACTCAGAGTCCCCAACAAAGGATGAATGCAAGGCAATTCACACCTTGTTGGCGTTGTGGAGGCTTCCATTCAGCCTATTCATGCTGCTTCAAAGAGTATGTTTGCAAGAGCTGTGGAACAATGGGGCACCTCCAACCAGCTTGCAAACGAGCTGCAAGCTCTGCAAAACCTGCTAACCACCACGTGGCAGAGGAAGATCGGTCCATGGTGGATCAAAGCAATTTCGAGGCTCAGAGAGAGGAGGCAGATGCTGAAGTACACGGGATGCACACATTTTCGACGAAATGTCCACCTATAATGCTAAACGTAAAATTGAGTAGCCATGGAACTGGACACTGGTGCTAGCCAATCCATCATGAGTAAAAAGATGTTTGAGAGACTGTGGTGCAACAGGGCATTCAGACCAGCCCTGAGCCCCATCCACACGAAACTGAGAACGTACACCAAAGAGCTTATCACTGTCCTGTGCAGCGCCTTGATCAAGGTCACCTATGAGGGCACGGTACACGAACTGCCATCTGGATTGTCCCAGGCGATGGCCCCACACTGCTTGGAAGGAGCTGGCTGGGCAAAATCCGCTGGAACTGGGATGACATCCGAGCACTATCATATGTCGATGAGGCCTCATGTACCCAGGTTCTGAACAAATTTCCTTCCCTTTTTGAGTCAGGCACTGCAAACTTTTCTGGGGTGAAGGTGCGGATCTACTTGGTCCCAGAGGCACGACCCATTCACCAAAAGGCGCGAGCGGTACCTCACATGATGAGGGAGAGAGTGGAAATCGAGCTGGACAGGCTGCAACGCGAGGGCATCATCTCCCCAGTGGAATTCAGCGAGTGGGCCAGCCCGATTGTTCCAGTACTCAAAAGTGATGGCATGGTCAGGATTTGCACCGATTATAAAGTAACTATTAATCGTTTCTCGCTACAGGACCAATACCTGCTACCTAAGGCAGACGACCTATTTGCGACGCTGGCAGGAGGCAAGACGTTCACCTGACTTCGACCTGCATGAGCAGGAGCTGGAGGAGTGTTCGAAGGGCCTCACCTGCATCAACACGCACAAGGGACTGTTCATCTACAACAGATGCCCGTTTGGAATTCGGTCGGCTGCAGTGATCCTCCAGAGAAACATGGAGAGCCGACTCAAGTCGGTACCATGCACGGTGGTCTTTCAGGACGACATATTGGTCACGGGTCCTACAAAACCTGGAGGAGGTCCTCCAGCGACGGGATCATGTAGAGCTGGTGGCTGAAGAGGTCGAAATGCGTCTTCATGGCAACAGAAGTGAAGTTTTTGGGGAGAAAGATCGCGGCGGACGGCATTCAGCCCACAGACGCCAAGAGAGAGGCTATCAGGAATGCGCCCAGGCCACAGAATGTCACGGAGCTGCGGTCATTCCTGGGACTCCTCAACTGTTTTGGTAACTTCCTACTGGGGTTAAGCACCCTTTTAGAGCCCCTACATGTGTTATTGCGCAAAGGTGAGAACTGGGTATGGGGAAAAAACCAAGTAATTGCTTTTGAGAAAGCCAGAAACATTTTATGCTCCAACAAGCTGCTTGTATTGTATAACCCGTGTAAAAGACTTGTGCTAGCATGTGACGCATCGTCGTACGGAGTTGGGTGTGTATTACAACAAGCTAACGTTGCGGGGAATTTGCAACCTGTCACCTATGTTTCCAGGAGCTTGTCTAAGGCCGAGAGGGCCTACAGCAGAGTGAGAAAGAGGCATTAGCGTCTGTGTTCAGGGTAAAGAAAATGCATCAATACCTGTTCAGCATCAAATTTGAGCTGGTAACTGATCACAAGCCCCTCACATCCCTGTTCGCTGAAAACAAGGGGAAAAATACGAATGCCTCAGCCCGCATACAAAGGTGGGCACTCGCGCTATCAGCGTATAACTATACCATCCGCCACAGGCCAGGCACCGAGAACTGTGCGGATGCTCTCAGTCAGCTACCATTGCCCACCACAGGGGTGGAAATGGCGCAGCCTGCAAACTTGTTGATGGTGGCGCAGCCCGCAGACTGGTTGATGGTCATGGAAGCATTTGAAAATGATAAATCACCTGTCACGTCCCGCCAGATTAGGATTTGGACCAGCCAAGATCCTCTGCTGTCCCTAGTAAAAAAACTGTGTACGGCTCTTGCATCCCCGTTGAAATGCAAGCGCCAATCAAGCCATTACAGCGGCGAAAGGACGAGCTGTCCATTCAGTCAGACTGCCTGTTGTGGGGTAACCACATAGTGCTACCAAAAAAGGGCAGGTAGACGTTCATCTCGGATCTCCACAGCACACATCCAGGTATAGTAATGATGAAAGCGATAGCCAGATCCCACGTGTGGTGGCCCGGTATCGACTCTGACTTAGAGTCCTGTGTATGACAATGCAGCGTATGTGCTCAGTTGAGCAACGCGTCCAGAGAGGCACCACTAAGTTTGTGGTCCTGGGCCTCCAGACCATGGTCAAGGATCCATGTGGACTATGCGGGCCCGTTTCTCTGTAAAATGTTCCTGGTGATGGTGGATGCTTTTTCAAGTGGATTGAATGTGAAATATTCGGGAAGCACCACCATCGTCATCATTGAATGCCTGAGGGCCATATTTGCCACCCACGGCCTGCCTGACATACTGGTCAGTGACAACGGGCCATGTTTCACCAGTGCTGAATTTAAAGAATTCATGACCCGCAATGTGATCAAACATGTCACCTCGGCCCCGTTTAAACCAGCTTCCAATGGACAGGCAGAGCGGGCAGTACAAACCATCAACAGAGCCTTAAACGAGTCACAGAAGGCTCACTCCAAAACCCACCTGTCCCGAGTACTGCTCAGCTACTGCACGGGACCGCACTCGCTCACAGGGGTGCCCCGGCTGAGCTACTCATGAAAAGGACACTTAAAACCAGACTCTCGCTGGTTCACCCCAACCTGCATGACCAGGTAGAGAGCAGGCGGCAGCAACAAAATGTGAATGATGGTCGTGCCACTGAGTCATGGGAAATTGATCTGAATGACCCTGTGTATGTGCTAAACTATGGACATGGTCCCAAGTGGATCACGGCACGGTGATAGCTAAAGAAGGGAACAGGGTGTTTGTAGTCAAACTAGACAATGGACAAATTTGCAGAAAGCATCTGGACCAAACGAGGCTGCGGATCACAGACTGCTCTGAACGCTACAGGACCACAGCAGACACCACACAGCCCACAACACACACCCAAAGGATCAACGACACCACGCCGGACCAGGAAATCGAACCTATCACGCCCAACAGCCCAGCGAGTCCAGGCTCACCTAGCAGCCCTGCAAGGCCAACAACACGCCAGCCCAGCGAGGGCACAGTCAACACACCAGAACCGACATTTGTACCGAGGCGGTCCACCAGGGAAAGAAAGGCTCCCGACCGCCTCACCTTCTAAATAGTTTTCACTTTGACATTGGGGGCGGGGGGTGGGGGGAGTGATGTTGTGTATCTGTAAAGCATGCATTCCCATGTTCCGCCACCAGGGAGCTCATCCCCTGAAGTCCCAACGGATCCCAGCATCCCTTGGGAGCACTGTATATAAGCCTGTTCCTCACTCTGGAATGTCTTATTAAAGACTGAGGTCACTGTTACTTTAACCTCCCTGTATGCAGCTTCATCTGTGTTAGGAACACAATATAACTACCATGCCAGTTAAGTTCTACTGAGTGCCAAAGTTAATCATCTATTCAATTCAAAGGTTATTACTGGCCCTGGTGACTGCCACTATGGAATATACATGATTTTCCTACTTTGATGCTATTAAATTTACAAAAAACCTTTGTGCTAAATCCTAAGAGACATTCTATATTCAATGAATGTGGCATTATAAAGCAATATATGTGTTATTTATGGATAGGCCTACTGAAAAGTGGGATCAAGATAGGATTAAGGGGAAATACTGCATGAAAACTAAATAGTGTGTCCCACCTGACAAGCAAGAGAAGAAAGCAAACCACTCTCATCAGCTATAATTTCATGTACTAGAATTAACTGCAGAGCTGACAATGAAGAGGGGAAATTAATATCATGATAAATGATATTATTATAAAAGACTTGCTAACTGATATTGTAGCTCTGAACAGTCTGATACCTTGATGTGGCTAATTACTATTGCAACCTTACCTATACAAATGCTAAAAATAAATAGAAAAGGAATGCCAGATAATAATCAAACTAATATACACTCTAAGCATTTGTGATAACGATGTCACAGTTTATGACAATTACTTTTAACGTCCTTTGAAATAAAAATCATTTTCTGTGGAACAGTGGGAAAATCTGTAAATGACATTGATATATAATAACTGCAGTGAGGCCTTTGGAGTTATATTCTACACCTAAGTATTTGCTAATTATTGTTCCAGAAATTGTTTGCAATGGTATTTTACTGTCTTTCAAAAAATTTCTTTGCATTATTTTAAGTGCTTCCCATGTACTAATTCGCAGGTTAGCTTAATTTGCCCAAGAGCTTTAACACTTGAACTGAAAGTGAGAAAATGCAAACAGTGGTGCTGAGAGTGTAATCATCTTAAATATATCAATTTAAACAATTCAACTGAATATTAGTGAGGAGGTTAAGAGCTACTCTTAACCAGCAGTTCACAGCAGGTGAACAGTTTATTTATTTAATTAGTATTCCAGCTTACACGAATCAAAAGAAACGTTAAAAGGGAGGAGAAGGCTCACAAACATGAGGAGGATTTTATATTGAGAGCTTTCCCAGACTTTAGCTAAACCTCATCTATTCTTGTCAGTCATGGTAGACAGTTGAGAGCAATATTAGAGGAGGTAATTACATGCATCAGTCAACATCCTTTGTCCCACAGCAACTGAGACTTACAGTAAAGTTGGTATAAGGAAGCACTGTACTAGATTAAAGGTGGAGAGCTTTCTGGAATTTCACTCAGTGCACCAGCTGTTGCTTTCAACCATAGTGCCGAAACTTCAGCCCATTTAAAAGAAACAAATAATAGTGTCAATAGGTTTTAACGAACTGGATAATGATCAATATTTTTAATTCATCTGTGCTCAGGGAACAGACCAAGTAAATGCTCAATGGAGAAACGTCTATGCTATCCATGGCCTCTATTAACTGATCCATTTGATGAAACAATGTGCATCATAAAAGATGCAATAGATCTTAAGTTGAAATGAGGAAATTGTTACTCCTGAGAAATTCGGGTTACTTGCGCCTCCCGTTATCGCCGGACGATGCCAGCACCAACTTCAGGGGATGTGAACCAGGCTGCAGGCCGCTTGTGGAGCGCTACTTAAAGGGGAGGTGGCGGCCATGTTAAAAAAAAAAGTGGCGTTTTTCTTCAGCGCCCAATTTCAAGCGGGACGGGACTTCCACGCCTAGCGCAGAATGTCATGCCTCCTGGATATTACCTCCCCCTTACGGGGCGCAATGAAATTTCACCCCCTTGGTTTCTAGTATGTGCTTTGTACAAATATAATCCTGATGCCTCTTGTATACTTTCTAAAACATTTGATTTAATTTGGCATTCATCAGGGCACAGGATGTCAATGCAGGAAAACGGAACATTTTCACATTTCAGACAACTAGGGGTCAAAATTCAGTAACGCCATTTTTGAGGCGGTGTCACCGCCTGAGCGCTGATTTTACCGCCAGGCGTTAGGAGCAGCCTCAAAGTCCTAAATTCAGTTTTTACGCCCAAAGATGAGAGAGCAGCGCTAAAAAGTGGCATTGCACACTCATCTTCGGGCAGCAGCTCAAGAGGCCCACTGAATTTCCCGACGGGAGGCTGCCGCACTGCTGGAAAAGAAACGTGAAGAAAAAAAGACGAAATCTTCTCTGTTCCACACACACACTTCCCCACTCTTAAAACGAATGAAAACATGCAGAAATAAAAAGAGAGAAAAACGTACCTTCTTTTCTAGCCAATTCCACCCAAGATCCGCTCTGTTACAACTTTTTACTGGCTGTACGGCCGCTTGTTTGTACGGCAACCGTACAAAGCAAATATCACGACAGAAGCATCAAAGAGGCTGGATGACGTCACTATGCTGGTGGCGTTAGCTGGCACAGCATCACCTCTTGGCGTCTCTGCTAAAGAGCCAACTCAATCTAGGGCGAGGCATCGACGCCGCTTCCCGACGACGGTAGGCATTTGCCGCCCATTAGCCGCCTCCTGCGCACGGTAACAGGCGGTATATAAAATCCAATTTTGACCCCCTTAAGCTGGTATCAAACATTACCAGATCTGATATAGCACTATTGAAGCAAAGTAAAACTCACTCTATTCTGTCATAACAAGATGTCTTATACTTAAGAGCTGCCGTACTACATCAGTGTGGCATTTCTTTCATTTTCCACCATATCCATCCTATGGCCTCTGCATGATGGTGCCAATTTAAAGCCAATTGCTTCTGAATTAAGGGCAGTTTTATGTTATACTCCCATGCTCACAAGGAATTGTTCAAACTCAATTCATAAAGGACCATTGCAAACAACGAACAGAGGAAACTTTCATCTCTCAATTGGGGCTGGATTCAAACCCAGGTCTCAATGGTAGAAATAAAGGTTCACTCCTAAATTCATTCCATCTCAGCATTCCCACATCTTTTCACATCTCATTTATTTTCCTCTGAAGGATCAGATTTTTTTCCAATATTGGTAATAAATTGCTTTTTTGCAACGCTTTTCCCAAAGTTGAGTCACACTGGGTCTTGTTTGCAGCATTTCGCAAGATATTCACACCTTGTTTGCCCAACAAAAGTAGAATGCCTAACTGGGGGCAAGAGTTTTGGATTATGCAGACTTTCAGTTTTACTTTAGAAACCCAGTACCTGGATTTTCCTGAAGTTCAAAACCAAAGTGTAGACCATAATACCAGAAGCCCACTAGGTATCAGACAGATTCAGCGCTAGATTATCAGGTTTAGATATTCCAACTGGACTACCAAAGGAATATGGAATATGGAAGCGACCCCCGAAAAATGCCCTCAAATTATCATTCGACGTTTCCTGTGTTTTTCCCTATGTGTGCCAATAAGAAGGAAAATGACCATGCTACATCAGATCAATAAGTAATTGAGGAAGTTGAAAGAAAGGTTATGATCCTGGATGAGAGGGATCAAGAATTGACAGAAGCAGATAAATTTGAGGAGATATTTCGAGGGTGAATGACAAGTACTGGGCTCAACAGGTGACCCACTTCAAGTCAGTGAAGTAGAAGAAATAGTGCAGTGGACCGTGCTGGAATTGGTAGGTGAGTCATTGCAATCCAGGAATTTTGGATTTATTTCTTTGTAAACCCAGCAATATCACTAGAACCCAAGAAAGTCAACACAATCCAATAAGTTCAACACGTTGCCAATTTGCCAACTCCCATTTAGCATTACCGCCCAAGATAAATTTGACCCCAAAAACTCCTATCACAGTGTCACCTAAGGTGTAACTGGCGCTATATAAATGCAAGTTGTTGTAAAGAGATCAATGGAGCATATTTCAAAACTGATTTTCACACGCTACCCCATGTTTAGAAAGAGTTTGTATTTATATGGCACCTTAATGCATCATCAGGACATCCCAAAGCACTTTACATGCAATGAAATGTAGCCACTGTTTTTGTGTAGGAAAACATAAGTCAATTTAAGCATAGCAGGATCTGACATACAATTAAATGAATGACGAATGATGAATGTCATCGACCTGAAACGTTAACTCTGTTTCTCTCTCATCACAGATGCTGCCTGACCTGCTGAGTATTTCTAGCAATTTCTGTTTTTAGTTAAATGAATTACCAGATAACCTGTTTTGGGTAACATGTTGGCTAGGGCACCAGAATTCCATGCTCTTTGAATAGTAGTACTGGATCATTTATGTCTACCGGATCAGGCAACCAAGGCACCATCCTGATATTTCATCCCAAGGACAGTCCTGCTGCCAAATCAGCACTCCTTCACTACTGCACTTAATTATTATTGCCTGGTCGGAGGCACATCTGCTCGCCGGGCAGCGTCGTGAATAACCCGGTTTTAAATGACTGAAAATGATGCTAATAAAACACATCAAACTATTTTCTAGTTAGATTGGGGTACAGTATTCAATTCCTAAATTAAAATTTTTTAAAGAAAATAATTCTTGAAAGTTCCTCCATGGTGTTTAAAAGTTTCTTCAGAAGTTTTAAAAGTTGCTCCAGAAGTTTAAAAAAAGTTTTCCCAGTTATCTAAAAGTTTCTCCAGAGGTTGTAAAAGTTTTCCCAAGTTGTTTAAAAGTTTCCTGTAGTGTCCTTACACACTACTATGAATTCACACGAGGCACATTCTGCAGACAAGGTCACTCTGTGACCCAAACCTTTATTCACAGGGCCAAGACGTGATGACCCTGCGTGGGACCTCCCTTTATATACCTGGATGACCAGGTGAGGAGTGTCTCCCACAGGTTCACCCCCTGTGGTCGAGGTGTGCATTTCTTACAGTATGCAGTGTTGTTACATGAAGGTTACAGTTACATGAAGGTTACATACATGACATCACCTCATCCCCAACGTCTTATGGGGTCAAAGATTAAGTCTTTCAGGCGGTCGACGCTCTCTCGTGGAGCGCCGCAGTTGGGGCTCTGCTTGTTGAGCTTTGGCATGTGTCTCTGTCACCTGTGCTGATTCCGGCTTGTCTGGGCTGGCCACAGGGACTGTGCATGCTGCTGAAAGTTCTTGTTGCTCGTTCGCTGGCGGTGGTGTGGGCAGCATCTCATGATCTTCCTCAGGTTCCTCAGTGTCCATACTGAACCTTTTTTTTACTTGGTTCAGATGCTTGCGGCATATCTGTCCATTGTTAAGTCTGACCACTATGATCCTATTTCCCTCTTTGCCAATTACAGTACCCTCAAGCCACTTGGGCCCCAAAGCGTGATTAAGAACAAATACAGGGTCATTGATTTCTATACATCTCCCCTTTGAGTTACGGTCATGGCACTCATTTTGGGACTGACGCTTGCCCTCAACAATGTCTGGCAGGACTGGATGAATGAGGGACTGCCGAGTTTTAAGTGTACGTTTCATGAGTAGTTCCGCGGGCGGGACTCCCGTGAGCGAATGCGGTCGGGACCTATAGGGCAGCAGAAGGCGTGATAGGCGGTATTGAAGGGAGGGTCCTTGAATCTGGAGCATGCCTTGTTTTATGATTTGGACCGCACATTCCGCCTGGCCATTGGAAGCCAGCTTGAACAGTGCTGTCCTGACATGTTTGATGCCATTACCCGACATGAACTCCCGGAATTCATAGCTAGTGAAACATGGGCCGTTGTTGCTAACCAGGATGTCCGGCAAGCCGTGGGTTGCAAAGACCGCAAAGACTCTCCACAATAGTGGATGTCGTGCACGAATTCAATATGATGCACTCGATCCATTTCGAGTACGCATCAACAACGAGGAACATTTTTCCCATGAACGGGCCCTCGTAGTCTACGTGAATACGTGACCATGGCCTGGTGGGCCAAGGCCATGGGCTGAGTGGGGCCTCCCTGGGGGCATTGCCCAACTGGGCACACGTCGTGTACCTGCGAACACAGTGTTCCAGGTCTGAGTCAATTCCTGGCCACCAAATGTGTGACCGGGCAATGGCCTTTATTAGCACGATGCCTGGGTGCTCGCTGTGGAGTTCCCTGATGAATGCTTCCCTTCCCTTCTGGGGCATGACTACCCGGCTGCCCCATAGTAGGCAGTCGGCTTGGATGGAGAGCTCATCCATCTGTCTGTGAAACGGTCTGACCTCCTCGGGGCATGCTCCGTGTGTGGGTGCCCAATTCCCAGTCAGGTTGCATTTCTTAATCAAGGATAGGAGGGGATCTCTGTTAGTCCAGATTTTGATCTGGCGGGCTGTGATGGGGGAGCCTGCACTGTCAAAGGCATCAACAGCCATGACCATCTCAGTGCTTTGCTCCGCTGCCCCCTCAGTGGTGGCCAGTGGAAGCCTGCTGAGCACGTAAGCGCAATTTTCGGTGCCTGGCCGGTGCCGTATGGTGTAGTCATACGCAGCCAGCGTGAGAGCCCATCGCTGTATGCGAGCTGGCACATTGGCATTGACAGCTTTGCTGTCTGACAACAGGGATGTTAACGGCTTGTTGGTCCATTTCTAACTCGAACCTTCTGTCAAAAAGATACTGGTGCATCTTTTTCACCCCGTAGACACATGCGAGTGCTTCCTTTCCAACCATCCCATATCCCCTTTCTGCTTGGGAGAGTGACCTGGAGGCATAAGCCACAGGTTGGAGTTGGCCCTCATCATTACTCTGCTGCAACACGCACCCAACCCCATAGGATGATGCATCACATATCAAAACCAATTTCTTACAGGGGTTATACAGGGTCAACAGCTTATTAGAACAAAGCAGGTTCCGCGCCCGATTGAAAGCCCGTTCCTGACAGTTCCCCCCCAAAACCAATCGCGACCCTTATGCAGGAGCATGTGTAGTGGCTCCAACAATGTGCTCAAGTTTGGCAGAAAGTTCCCGGAATAGTTTAAGAGTCCCAGAAATGAACGCAACTCCGATGTGTTGCCGGGCCTGGGCACACGACGAATCGCCGCCATTTTGGATTCGGTAGGCCGGATCCCGTCTGCGGCAACCCTCCTGCTCAAAAACTCGACCTCTGGGGCCAAAAACACTCACTTGGACTTCTTTAATCGCAGGCCTACCTGGTCCAGTCGGCGTAGCACCTCCTCCAGGTTGTGGAGGTGTTTCTCAGTGTCTCAATCCATGATAAGAATGTCGTCCTGAAATACAATTGTTCCAGGGATGGATTTGAACAGGCTTTCCATGTTCCTTTGAAAGATAGCGGCCGCTGATCGAATACCAATTGTAGACAAACAGCCCCTGGTGCGTGGTGATGGTGGTCAGTAGCTTGGATTCATCGGCCAGTTCCTGGGTCATGTAGGCTGAAGTGAGGTCCAACTTGGTGAACAGCTTGCCGCCTGCCAGCGTGGCAAAAAGATCCTCCGCTCTCAGAAGCGGGTATTGGTCTTGTAGTGACACTCGGTTGATAGTGGCCTTGTAGTCGCCACAGATCCTGACCAAGCCATCCGTTTTTAGGACAGGGACGATGGGGCTTGCCCTATCGCTGAATTCAATGGGTGAAATTATGCCCTCTCTTAGCAACCTGTCCAACTCACTCTAAATTTTCTCCCGTATCACATACGGCACAGCTGTGGCTTTGTGGTGCACTGGTCTGGCGTCCGGGGTGATGCGTATCACTACTTTGGTACCTTTGAAAGTCCCGACATCAAGTTGAAATAGTGACTCAAATTTCTGTAGGACCTGTGAGCATGAACTTCGCTCCACAGATGAAATGACGTGCATATCCCCCCATTTCCAGTTCATCTCGGCTAGCCAGCTCCTCCCCAAAAGCGCGGGACCATTTCCTGCGACAATCCAGAGTGGCAGCCGGTTCTCTGATCCATTATGTGTGACCACCAACATTGCACTGCCTAGTACTGGGATGATCTCTTTGGTGTACGTCCGTAATTGCGTGTCAATGCGTTCTAGTTTGGGTCTGCTAGCTCTGAGTGGCCATAGTTTCTCAAATTGTTGGACACTCATAAGTGACTGGCTGGCCCATGTCTAATTCCATGCGTTTAATAGAACTTTCATCATCATAGATGGCGTTTTGGTATATGAGCTGTGGATGTTTGCCACATGAACCCGCTGAACTTCAGCATCCATTGCTTTGTCCCAAGCATCAACCTGCTTTGCAGACCCCTCTTGTGGTTCATCTCATAAATTAGCCTCGCTGTGGGCTTCCTGCACATTCTGGCTAAATTTCCATTGAAGTTACAATTTCTACAGATAAATTGTTGAAACCTACAGGTTTTTGCAGCATGTCTGCTCCCGCACCTCCAGCATGAGCTGAGATTGTTGTGAACAAAAGAGCTGTTACCAGGCATTCTTCTCTGATTGTCTCTTTGATTACTCTTAAGCAATCTGTTAGTGAGTGTCAATGGCCCCATCCCGGGACACATTGTCCCTTGTGATGGTGTAAATGTCCATTCAACCTGCCATTGTCTTTGTTGAGGACCTACCCTAGAGTCTGTTACTGCCTGGCTGGTGTTGAATTGCCCTTGCCTGCCTGCGGGGTTCTGAGTCGCGTTTACAATGTTAACTCCCTGATCCATCACCACGTTGGAAGCAGAGTTGCGCACGTATATTATCTTGGTTTCCTCTTCCCCCGCCATGAAGGTCTGAGCCATCAACGCTGCGGCTTTCATGGTCAAGTCCTTGGTCTCAATTAGCTTTCTGAAAACCCGGCATGACCAATGCCCTCAATGAAGAAATCCCGTAACATCTCCCCCCTGCAGGCGTCTGTGAACTTACAGAGGCTGGCCAAGCACCTAAGGTCCGCAACGAAGTCCAGTATGCTCTGTCCTTCCCGATGTCGGTGTGTATAGAATCGGTGTCGGGCCATGTGTATACTGCTCGCCGGTTTGAGGTGCTCACCGATCAGTTTGCTGAGCTCTTCAAAGGTTTTGTCCGCCGACTTCTCGGGTGCGAGCAGGTCTTTCATCAGCGCGTACGTCTTAGGTCCACAGATGGTCAGTAGATTCGCCCTTCGCTTGTCAGCCGCTGCATCTCCCAGATAGTCCTTCGTGACAAAGATCTGCTGGAGCCTCTCAACGAAATCATCCCAGTCCTCACCAACACAGTACCGTTCCTCTGTGCTACCGGTGGCCATTCTCGTAAGTCGTTGATTCCCATTTCTCGTCGCCAAATGTAGTGTCCTTACACATTACTATGAATTCACACGAGGCACATTCTGCAGACAAGGTCATTCTGTGACCTGAACCTTTATTCACAGGACCAAGAAGTGATGACCCTGCGTGAGACCTCCCTTTATATACCTGGATGACCAGGTGAGGAGTGTCTCCCACAAGTTCACCCCCTGTGGTCAATGTGTGCATTTCTTAGGTGTATACAGTATGCAGTGTAGTTACATGAAGGTTACAGTTCCATGAAGGTTACATACATGACATTTCCCAAGTTGATTAAAAGTTTAAAAATGAAAGTCAGTAGTAAGCTACCTTCCTTGGTACTGTTTCATGGGTGCTGCCAGCCCTCTGCAGCTGCACAAAGCTCTGGCTAGACCACACCTGGAGCACTGTGGGGAAGTGGAGGCCCAGTCGTTTCCGAAGGGGGCCCGAATGCCTGGACGCCGCTAAAGAGAGGTCTGGACGCCGCCGGGGGTTCCTGCGGCGGTCCTACATCCCTCCAATGGGGGGCCACATCCCTCTCCTCGTCGACGGCTGGACCACTCCTTCCCCACTGGTGACCTGGCCTCTTTTACTGGTGAGCATCATGGCTAAGACTCTTCCACACTCCCACTCCTTGCTGACCTCCCACCCAGAACTCCAGTGGACAATTGACCTTCCTCATGCCTGCCCCCAACCAAGCCTTGGGCCACCTACCATCAATGATGCTACTCGGCGCCGAGCTTGCAGCCAACATCTCGCCATAGGCAATTAGGCCCATATAGCAGTGCCTGGTCTCCTGTCATCTTGGACCCCCTTGCCACTGGACCAAGACCTTGCTCAGTTAAGCCCGTGTGGTGGCCGGTGTGCAACGACCATCCCACGTTAAAAGAACTCATGCACAGGCATCTTCCACTCCGTTAACATGAAACTTGGGACCTGGAATGTCAGGACCCTCATGGACAACCCCAACCGTGACAGGCCAGAACGTCACACTGCCATAGTTGCCCGGGAACTTAGATGTTTTGACATCGACATTGCAGCCCTAAGCAAGTCCCGGCGGGCAGGGGAAGGTCAGCTCAAGGAACAAGGTGGGGATTATACCTTTTTCTGGAAAGGAAAACCAGAGGATGAACGGCGCCTTCATAGAGTCAGCTTCGCCATCAAAAATGAGCTGGTCGACCGCCTCAAAGACTTCCCCTGCGGGGTTAACGAATGCCTCATGACTCTTCAACTCACCCTATCCCGGAACCAATGCACCACAGTCATCAGTGCGTACGCCCCAACACTCGATGCAACGGATGAGACCAAAGAGGGTTTTTATTCCAACCTCGAAACATCCCTGTCCCGCGTCCTTCTAGGTGATTTCAACACCAGAGTCGGTAAAGACACAGCCCTCTGGGGAGGTGTGATTGGCAGAGAGTGCATAAGGAATATCAACTCCAGTGGTACCCTACTCCTGACAAAATGTCTAGAACATGAATTCTCATCACCAACACCTGTTCCGCCAGAGGGACAAATACAAGGCTTCGTGGCAACACCCTCACTCCAAACACTGGCACCTGCTCGACTATGTCATCGTCCAAGCCAGGGATCACAAGGATGTGCACATCACCCGTGCCATGACAGGAGCTGACGACTGCTGGATGGACCACCTCCCAATCCCATCCATCATCAACATTAAAATAGCCCCAAAGCGGAAGGGACAGTAGAAGCAGTGCCACAAAAAAGTCAATGCCGGAGCACTTAAAGACCCAGCTAATAAAGCCCTATACAGCCACATCCTCACATCTAACGTGGCGTGCCTTGATGACCCTGAGATGCTGAATGCCCACAGCGTTTGGTCTGTCCTCAAGGCCTCCATAACCAGTGCCTGCGAAGAGATACTTGGTAATTAAACCAGAAAACACCAGGATTGGTTTGATGAGAATAATCAGGAGATCCAAGAACTAATAGGTCGCAAGCGCAGAGCATTTCTGAGCCTCAAGCAACAATCCAACTCGGGAGCAGCAAAGCAACATTACAGATGGCTCAAGGCTGAGGTCCAACAAAAAACCTAGGACCTAAAGAACATGGTGGATGGAGAAAGCACAAGAGATAAAACAATTGGCCAACAGCCATGATGTGCGAGGATTCTTCATCGCAGTCAAGGCCACCTATGATCCAAACTCCCAAGGCCCCACCCCCCTGCTGGCCAAGAACGGGGAAATACTCATCAAGGATACCGAGGCAGTCAGGGCCCACTGTAA
This sequence comes from Pristiophorus japonicus, assembly GCF_044704955.1. Taxonomy (NCBI): domain Eukaryota; kingdom Metazoa; phylum Chordata; class Chondrichthyes; family Pristiophoridae; genus Pristiophorus; species Pristiophorus japonicus. The sequence goes on along the minus strand of NC_091982.1, from coordinate 176,904,122 downwards.
GGAGCACTTTAAAGAACTCCTCAATCGAGACTCTGCCTTTGACTCAAGCGTTCTCGACTCCATCCCGCAGCATGTGACCCGCCACCACCTCAGTGAAACCGCAACGTTGCACGAGGTAGGAAAAGCCATAAGATAGCTCAAGAACAATAAGGCTATGGGAGCGGATGGAATCCCTGCTGAGGGGCTAAAGTATGGTGGAGAGGCGCTGTTGGCGCGGATGCATGAACTCATCTCTCTCACCTGGAGGGAGGAGAGCTTGCCGGGTGATCTCAGAGATGCAGTGATCGTGACCATCTTTAAAAAAGGGGACAAGTCTGACTGCAACAATTACAGGGGAATCTCCCTGCTATCAGCCACTGGGAAAGCTGTCGTTAGAGTCCTCCTCAACCGCCTTCTCCCTGTGGCCGAGGAGCTCCTCCCGGAGTCACACTGCGGATTTCGTTCCCTATGGGGCACAATGGACATGATCTTTGCAGCACGGCAGCTGCAGGAAAAATGCAGGGAGCAGCACCAGCCCTTATACATGGTCTTCTTCGACCTTACAAAGGCCTTTAACACTGTCAACCGTGTTGGATGCCCCACAAAAGTTTGTCAACATCCTTTGCCTGCTCCACGACGACATGCAGGCCGTGATCCTTACCAACGGATCCATTATAGACCCAATCCACGTCCGGACCGGGGTCAGACAGGACTGCGTCATCGCTCCAACCCTATTCTCAATCTTCCTCGCTGCCATGCTCCACCTCACAGTTAACAAGCTCGCCGCTGAAGTGGAACTAAACTACAGAACTAGTGGGAAGCTGTTTAACCTTCACTGCCTCCAGGCCAGGTCCAAGATCACCCCAACCTCTGTCGTTGAACTACAGTACGCAGGCAACGCCTGCATCTGCGCACATTCTGAGGCTGAACTCCAGGATATAGTCGAAGTATTTACTGAGGCGTACGAAAGCACGGGCCTTATGTTAAACATCCGTAAGACAAAGGTCCTCCACCAGCCTGTCCTCGCCGCACAGCACTGCCCCCCCAGTCATCAAGATCCACAGAGTGGCCCTCGACAACGTGGACCATTTCCCATACCTCGGGAGCCTCTTATCAACAAAAGCCGACATTGATGGGGAGATTCAACACCGCCTCCAGTGCACCAGTGTAGCCTTCGGCCGCCTGAGGAAAAGAGTGTTCGAAGACCAGGCCCTCAAACCTACCACCAAGCTCATGGTCTACAGGGCTGTAGTAATACCCGCCCTCCTGTATGGCTCAGAGGCATGGACCATGTACAATAGACACCTCAAGTCATTTGACATATATCACCAACGATGTCTCCGCAAGAACCTACAAATCCCCTAGGAGGACAGGTGCACCAACATCAACATCCTCGTCCAGGCTAACATCCCCAGCATTGAAGCACTGACCACACTAGATCAGCTCCGCTGGGCAGGCCACATAGTTCGCATGCCAGACACAAGACTCCCAAAGCAAGTGCTTTATGCGGAGCTCCTCCATGGTAAACGAGCCAAAGGTGGGCAGCGGAAACATTACAAAGCCTCAAAGCCTCCTTGATAAAGTGCGACATAACCACTGACACCTGGGAGTCCCTGGCCAAAGACTGCCCTAAGTGAAGAAAGTCCATCCGGAGGGCGCTGAGCATCTCGAATCTCAACGCCGAGAGCGTGCAGAAATCAAGCACAGGCAGCGGAAAGAGCGTGCGGCAAACCAGTCCCACCCACCCCTTCCCTCAATGACTATTTGTCCCACCTGTGACAGAGTCGGTGACTTTTGTATTGGACTGTTCAGCCATCAAAGAACTCACTTCAGGAGTGGAAGCAAGTCTTCCTCGATTCCGAGGGACTGCCTATGATGATGATAATTATTATCCTAGTTGTTAAACTCGAATTCTGCACGGGAGCTTGAACCTATAACCCAAGAGTGCTACCACTGAGTCATTCAATCTGTAAATGCTGTAAAGAAAACTTAATAGTCTAAGTTATTAACACTAAAGGATATATTTACCATTTTCTCTTTAATCTTTTTTTATTTTCAGCACATTTACTTTAGAGGGGAAAAGTCTAAATGAAAGTGAGTAACAAATATATCTTACGAATATTTAAGCAAACCCTGCATTTAATTGCAACACAATCTAACAAACAAAATCCACAAAAATGTATTCATTCAGAACAATGAAAAGAGATTAGTTTCTGTGCTATGGGTGGAACGTAGGTACAAACCACATGTCTAGGAGAGTCATGGCAGAGTCGTACAGCACGCAATAAGGACTGTTGGTATTCAAGCTTGTTGTAAATGACCTGGTCCAGAAGTGAACTTGTATGTTTTGGCCTGTAATGAAAATTCCTTTGTTGGTTCTCCTCAGGATTTCCCACCATTTTTCCTCTGATGAAATTAACTCCCCATGGTTGGTCCAGCAGGATAATCTAATTTTAGCCAATCAGCTTGGGAGCTGCCATTTATCTTACAAAGGAGAAAGTATATCTGCTGCTATGGTAACAATTGGCTGGGCTCTGAGCATATTAGGATATTCTGACATAATGAAAGCCACCAGCTTGCTTTTTAGATGATTAATCTTTTCCCCTGTGAACCAAGTAGAATACATTAGCAGAACTAGTATGATAAATTTGTTTATCCCAAGACAATCATTAGAAAATTATCTGTGAACCAAATTCTCATTAGTGTTTGGTTCATAAATGACTATGATATGGTAAATGATACCAGTCAATGTCTGTTTCAGCAACAGGCTGAAAATGTTTATGAGGTGCCACCAACACTTTTTAGATCTCTGTTGGAGCAGGTTAATTTCAGACACTTTTGCAAATGATACTGTTAAGTCACAGCTGGTACTTAATCCACACGCAGCCAATGCCTCTCAAGTGGATAACCAGGTTTCAATATTTCACACATTTATCAGGAATTTATAACAATGTATGATTAATCATTTAATTGCACAAATCTTTGTATATTTTTAATCATAAAGGATAATTTTCAAAATTATAAATGATCTATTACGCTATTACTTTCAAACTGTCCTAATTTGATACCCCTCAAAACTGCCAACAAGCTCATGGTCTACAGAGCTGTAATAACACCCGCCCTCCTGTATGGCTCAGAGACATGGACCATGTACAGCAGACACCTCAAGTCGCTGGAGAGATACCACCAACGATGTCTCTGCAAGATCCTACAAATCCCCTGGGAGGACAGACGCACTAACATCAGCGCCCTCGGCCAGGCCAACAGTCCCAGCATTGAAGCACTGACTGTACTTGATCAGCTCCACTGGGCAGGCCGCATTGTTCACATGTCTGACACAAGACTCCCAAAGCAAGCGCTCTACTCGGAACTCCTTCACGGCAACCGAGCCAAAGGTGGGCAGAGGAAAAGTTACAAGGACACCCTCAAAGCCTTCTTGATACAGTGCAACATCCCCACTGACACCTGGGAGTCCCTGGCCCGAGACCACCCTAAGTGGAGGAAGTGCATCCGGGCGGGCGCTGAGCACCTCGTCTCATCACCGAGAGCAAGCAGAAAACAAGCGCAGGCAGTGGAAAGAACGTGGGGCAAACCAGTCCCCACACACACCTTCCCTCAACGACTATCTGCCCCCCTGTGACAGAGTTTGTGGTTCTCATATTGGACTGTTCAGCCACCTAAGAACGCATGTTAAGAGTGGAAACAAGTCTTCCTCAATTCCGTGGGACTGCCTATGATGATGATGGTTCAAATCATCGATCAAGTAACACGTTACACAAAAGTTATCTATAGTTTTTGTTTGCAAATATGTAAAATAATTAGTCAATTCAGAGAAGCAACTAATGAAAATTATGATCCATATACTTGATATCTGTGATGCTTCTAACCCCAAATCTCTTGGTAATATCTCACTCCTCTATAAACAGGATCAGCTATTCTAAGCCAAGTCACTTTCATACACTCAAGAATATTTACAACCTCTCCACTTTAACCGACTGACTTGTACTTGGGTTCATCTACCACTTCTGCCCCTTAGGTATTTGTCATAGAGTAATTAGAAATATATTTTGATTTCTCTTAAGTTACGTTGTGTCTCTCTGAAATTACAAAGTTTAATGGTCTTTATCATGCAACAGTACACAATGAATTCTGGGTCACTCCTTTGAACTCACATGTTACTTTAAAATCTCCGTTTCCCCTTAATTTTCTACTGATATAATAGTGACAAAGTATGGCTTCAATGATGGCTGAAGTATCTGATAAACAAATGCTTGCCCAACCCTTGACAAATGATTCACACTAATTCTAATCATTTCCCCCATGTGTGGGGAGGAAAGATGTCAGAATGCCCATCATCACCCCCCCACCACCCACCTGGAAGCCTCAAGGCCTGTGAAATATCGAACTCAAGGATTAAGACAGGAGGGCAGAAGTATGTGGGGAAGCTCTTTTAAAGTAATTTTAACATTAAATTATTGATTTTATGGGTAAGTTTAGCAATTTTGAATTATAGAGATCAATTAAATCGGTTTCTATTAAGTTTTACTGTAAGGGGAGACTTGGGCACAGGATCAAGCCCGAGTGGAAGATAAACACTGGATGAGTCATCCACTGAATATTTGTTTCCTTCCTCACTGCGTGGGAGAGTGAGAAAAAAATAATTAGCAGGTGACTCATCCAAGGCTCCTCTCACGCACCATCCTACAGACCATTGCAGGATAGATAGAAGATCGGGAGTGCTACCATGAGAAGAAATGACATTTTCAGACAAGATGCAAAGAAATTTGGTTGTTGAAAATGCTCCATTTTCAAAACAGTTATGATGGATTTCTGTCAAATTGGGAACACAGACGTCTCCAGAGGAGAGAAAGAAAAGAAGCTTTCTAAACTTCACAGAGGGAAAAATTGGGAGAAATGTGATGACAGTATGCAGATTCAATTGAATACTCGACATACAATAATATTACCATAAAAAAAACACAAAAACTAGCTATGAATGTGGTAACAAATGTATTCTGATAAATATCATTTAGCAATGAGGTAATCATTTTATTCTGATGTAACATATGTCCCACTGGTGTTTTAGATAGACGTCAATGTGGGAGATTGTTCGACACTCAAAATAGGAGCAACAGTAAATAATATTTCAACAGTCGGAGCAGTGGCATCAGTGTTCACCACAGCTGGGCACTGTTGTAACCAATGTTCCTTTTAAGCTGCGAGGCTACGCGGCTGCTCAGCGTTCTGCAATTCCCACGTGGCCAGAATACGAACTTTTAAAACTGTGCATGTTTGAAAAGGCCGCGCAACCCCATAAATGGGGTGTGACCCCCCTCCCCAAAAAAATTAAAAGGGAACATTGATTGTAACCTGGGAATATTACACATTGGGAACATTCTATCCTTCACCTAAACACGGAGTCGTTTTAACACTGAAAAACAGACAGTGCTTCCTTTAATCTGTGATTGAATAGAAAAAGACTTAGGAAATAGTATTTGAGGGGACGGGTGAAATTGCACCACAACTGAGAAGGAAACATCCATGGAAGTTTGAAAGTAGCTTTCCTATTGTAAAGTTTTGAAAACTATGCTTTTTGAGATGGTAAGCACATCACAGTTGCAAACCTGCCTCACATTACAAAAGAAAGAAAATGCAAATCAGAAGTAAATTTGTAACATAAGAAATTTGTTAAAAAGTGGACCCATAGTAGGGTAAAGAAAGAAAATGCATTTATATAGCACCTTTCACATCCTTGGGATGTCTCAAAACACTTCACAGCCAATTAATTTACTTTTGAACTGTTGTATTGTAGGCAAACATGACAGCCAATTTGCGCACGATAAGGTTCCACAAACAACAATGAGTTAAATGACCAGATAGGGACAAATGTTGATGAGGACAACTTTCCATATATTTTATGTTCTACTATTCTTACTAGTAAATTTCCTGTAACTACGTTGCTTAAGCTATTTCTCCAGGGTATCCACAGATTTCCTACCGAAGTTACAGTGGACAATCGTGAGAACCCTTGCAGAAATTCAACCCCTACAACTCCATCAAAAAGTCTTCAATTGTCTGTACAGAGCACTGAATAGCTACATGTGGAGCAACATGGAGGAGGGTTGGATTAGAAAGTGGGAGGAGTTATTGCTCAATGTACTAAAACACATAAGGCTTGTAGGCCTGCCTACAATGCAGCGATGTGCTCAACAATCCCTAAAGCAAGCAGTGAATGGAAAGGGAGCTGCGCCTGTTCTGCAGTGGGCACATTAGCACCCTAACTTTGCTTTGCAAATTAATTCGCCACCCACATAATGTGGCTGGAGCATTTGAGCAGTATTCCAGACACAGAGCACTTGGTTTCAAAGAGACTCAGAAGGGAAGGCTGCCACTAAAGTGTGGTCTAAGAAATTCTGGTACCCTTGCACAGTGTCCTTAGCATTCTGTAGCAATATCCTCTTGCCCATTGCCCCTTTTCCCATGACATGAAAGTGCCCAGTGCACAAGAGGCAGTCAGCAGCTCTTTACTGGCTGCTGGCATTCAACAAAGTAACTCTGGCATTCCCAATTCATCATGAAAGATATACCCGGAGCACTAGTAATTTATGCAAATAGCCTGACCTTGTATTATCCTGGGGTTAGACCATTTGTGCACAGCACACACATTACCTTGGCAGTGCCAGTGGCACGGTACTTGAGCTACATTAACAGCCCCATTATCTATAGCCACTGAACAATATCCACCAGAGAGAGGAGTCTATAATTAATTACTGAACCGCAGGTAATTAGTTAGTGAGTGTGCTGTGCAAATTGGCGACAGAGCCCATCTGCCCTGCCAAGTGTGCCCAACCGCATAATATTATGCAATCTCACTGCCTCTGGGTGATGCCAGATCACACTGGCATGGACATTGTAAATGGCCTGCTTTAGCAAACAAATGCATTCTTCCATAAAGCTCTGGAATGTTGGGGTAAGGGTGCAAGAAGATTGGCATCTGTCTCTTGTGGTTGACGTATCCCATCATCTTTGGGGATCTTTCCTGATCACTGAAGTACTTCCAGGCAAGCTACATGCAGGATCTGGTGATATGTTTTCCTACCATTTAGTAGCTAAATGTGGACTATCCTCCCTGGATGCATGTTAACTTTCTATGGTAACTCCTCCTTTCCTCAGTGCCTCACCCAAGTCTTCCGAAATGGTTTGGGCCTCTCTACTTAGATGGAATGAAGAACAAGGACTTCAGTAGAGATAGAAAAGGTCAATAAATGTGCTGTGGAACTTTAGACATCATTGGAAGCTGACTCGTCAGATGCCATTTTGGAAAAGGCTTACAAAAGCAGGTGTCATGCAACTATGGACTATCGTCAATGAGTGTTATTGTTATTCTGTTTAAGTTGCATTTATACACAGAGGTTTTACAATAAGTGTCATTATTATGGAAGATTACATAAAAAGACAAACAGTGATTTAAATTTACTGGAATGTCAGGGTATATGGTTCATCCTTCTGGAATGATTTTGACGTTTGGCATCTTTTCCGCCAACCAAGATAGACTTTTTCTTTGATGGCACAACATCTCAGTGATACTATTTTCATCACTAAGTTTGAAATTCCATTGTTTTGCAAGCCTATTCAGATCATCGATTGTATTTCAATAATTCTATTTTGTTCGATAAGCTTAGAAAGTTTACTATTATTTCTGGTCGTCAATGTCCATGCAGATGATCTTGGGTGTTAGCACAATTGTGATTATTTCAAAAAATGTCTCAAATGGTTATAAAACTGTTTCACAAGAATAAATATCTCTGGCTGAATGAAACATTGGATTCTATTTTATGTATTTACTACCAGCATTTATTTCCATTGTTAGCATTAATTACCATTCATTATTATATATACGGAGACTTGCTGGAGCAGTACATATGAATAATAAGAAAGAAGAAGAAAGACTTACATTTATATAGCACCTTTCATTATCTCAAGACATCTCAAAGTCCTTCACAGCCAATTAAATATTTAGAAGTATTGTTGTTTAGGGAAATGCAACAGCCAATTTTCGCACAGCCAGGCCCCACAAATAGCAGTAAGAGAAACAACTAGGTATCTTTTGTTTCTGGTAATGTTGGCTGAAGGGTAAGTGCTGTCCAGGACACTGAGAGACCTTCCATACCACAAGCTTCTGTTTCTCTTTTTTTAAACTTATCGCCTTCAGTAAATCACCTGATTTTTAGGAATTTCAGGCTTCGTACTTACTACCACAACACTTTCAATGTAACTCTTTCTATGCTTGTTTTAGTATATTCTCATTTGTATGTATGGATAAAAAATGATCTAAGGTTCATAACATTTATAATCAAAGACTTTTCTGCTTTTGTTCACTTCAGTTCTCTCTGATTAATTCTCCTTCTCTCCCTCTTTCCCTCACTTCCTACACTTCTGTTTCTAATGGCTTTACACATTTTAAATGTTTTTATCTCATCCCTTCCACTTCCCCAACCTGCAGGCCACCAGTTAGCCACTCAGTACAATGTACTGTACTGGAGAGAAACGTGGCCATGATGCTTTTGGAATAAAATAGGCAAGATCATTTATTTTTCCCAAAAATTTCTGTTAAAAGTTTAGAAGTTCAGAATCAATAGAAGCCTACAGATACACATGAATAATTTCTGCAACCTGTAGCTACCTCAATCAAATAAGATAAGGAATCCCTTGGGAGAGAGGTAATCAGTTGGAGCCACTAGATATTATATAATTTACTTTATTAGCCACAAAATACTTGTAGAGTTGCAATAAAACCCAAGTTTCCTGTACAGCTTAAGCAATAAAGGATTCTTTTATGACACGCTAAAATATATATATTTTTATTTTCACCCTTCCCACATCAAGTGATTTAGTGACGTCAGCCAATCATTTGTTCCCTGTAATCTCTCCAAACCATGTTCAGAATCCAATTTTCATACTCTTTCCAAGTTCTACACAGGACATCTAAATCTCTCCCATGGTACAGCATACTCTGGCTACCCTCAGCAACATTATTATAAAAACGGAGACACTGGATTGTAGCCTGATGGCGAGTTCTGTGCGGGTGAGGTCGGGAAAGGTGGAAGCATGGGTCCCCCGAATAGCCTGCAGAATTTAACTGCAGAATGCCTTTAAATGGGATTCCTGTCCATAGGCAGCCTGTAGCTGTTTGGGTGGGAAACCTGCTTCCCAAGACTACAGGAGCAGGTAGATGTATTGGGGGAGTGAGAGACATTGTGGGAGGACTCCAGATCACGGGGGTCTCCAGATCGCGGGGCTTCAGGTCGTGGTCTGGGGAGGGCGGTCCTGATTGTGTGTGGGGGTCCGATGGAGGTCGGGGGAGGGCAAGAGATGGTCATGGGGGCAGGGGGAGCAAACAGATTGGGGATGGGTTTATTGGATAGTTTGTTGGGCCTAGAGGAAACACTCCTGCGTCTCCTGGCCCACAAGTAGTCCTGTAAAGGCACTTACCTTATAGATTCAGCCCTTATCGCTTCCTTTAAGCTGTCGGGTTTCTTGAAGCTGGTGAAACCCAGGTGCCTGTGGTTAAAAATAGAATAACTGTTAAAATGAAGGCAGTCAGCCTCATTATAATATTTAAGTGACCAACCCGCTTCCCGCGAATGGATTGGTCACCCGCCACTCGTCCCACCTCCATTAAAATTGGAAATGGGTGCGTTCGGCTCCTGTTTCAGATTTTTTGCATTTTAACCTCTGACATCTCCAACCCACCCATTTTTTGGTGTTATGATTCTGCCCTGTATCTGAAGGGATTTAATCTCATTCAACCAGCCATATTTACAAAATTCTCTCTGCTTCGACGGTCTTCCACAGCTAACTAGACTGTGTTGGCAGCACCACCTGGTGCCACAAGACTGGAATGCAATGAAGTGCAGCGAAGAGGAACAGATTAACAGCATGACCTATACCAAAGTTCAATAAACTCTTCAATCTGATTGTTGGAAGATAATAAATTGCTTTGAACTTTATGATTATCTTATCTGTGGGCTGAATCTTTGTGTTGACAAGTCCAAAAAGTATGGAAGAAATTACTGGCTTCTCATAATCAGTCATCGATCAGGAACTGGATTTCATTAATGGAATCATGCCTGGGCATGATAGATATAGCACAAGTTCTTCAGCCACCTCCCTCAACCTATTGCTAATGGAGACATAAGCAAGTAGAAAAACAGTTCTTTCCTCTACTTGCACCTCAGTTTTTCAAGATGGCCCTCCCAAATGCCCCTTCAAGGTTCCTAAAGTTAGAGGAAGAACAGAATAAAATAGCATGATCAACTTCACTTCAGAAGAGAGCAGAACTAAAAGTTTCCAATGCTGTTTCTAACAAAAAGCCTTCTTCCAAATTGTCTGGCACAGATAGGAAATTCTGATAAACATCATAATATGGTTTGCAGATCCATATCATTAGACAAAGCCCTCCTTCAGAAACTAGGAGATACAGAGTGTTTAGGTCCTTATCCCACAAACACCAAGGGGGAAATTTCTCCTAACTAAAAGCAGGAAAATGTATGGTTCCCAAGAATACAATTTTGTTAGAAGACCATTAATTATGGTGGCCCTCAGAAGATGGTAATTGTAGGCATTGGAAAGTGAAGTTTAATACTTACCATTCCAAGTACATTGTAAAGCCTGTTGGTTGAGTCCTCAAAAGCGGCCCTGCAGTGGAGCACTTACACGAGCCTGAGGGACAATAAGAACAACTTTCATCAATGCTCATTACTGCTATGGAGGCTTTGAGATCCAAAATCCAGATGCAGTCATTGTTGGAATTAATTCATTTGGAGAACAGTTACAGAAAACCATAAGGGAGCCTGAGACCTCACACATGCCCACTGTCGAACGTTCAGAGAGATCAGTGGGCATCGTAAGGAGATGTTCTTCAGAAGGAACAGCCAGCTAGCACTCATATCAGCAGCAGTTTTTTCCCCATTATGTAGCTCTGCACAAGTTACAGTAGGGACTACTTCTGAAAGCAAAGAGTCCCAGCAACCCCAGCAAAGACAACCCTTAACACTGATGCAGGCCCATCAGAGTTTGTCACACATACTGTAATGGGCCACTGTATTACCTGTAACTTGTCAGTTGGCCATGCAACTACCCATCAGTAATATTTCTTTAATTATGGAAGTACATCTCCATCAGAAATCTCACCACTTTCCAGCACATAATACACCCACCAATAAATGGGCAGATGCATAATAATTTAATATAAATTAGAGAAATTTGTCATACAATGTACTTTTCTCACCTCTGTCTTTGGCAGGACTGTGTTGTTAGGGCCATAAGAGTGATCGGGGTAGAGGAGCGATGCAGAATCGTGGCTGAGATATGATGGGTGATCCTGATGGAGGTTCGGCGGAGGAGAGGCGAGAGATCATGGCGGAGGTGTGGCAAATGAGGGTACGAGGCCCAGAAGAGCAGAGGGCCCAGGGGCAGCACGGGCCTGCCCACACCGCGATATGTGTGTGCACTAGGTCCGTGCAGCAAAGCAAGTCTCCAGTTAACCTGGTTAACCCTTGCCACTGGATAAAGGCCAAGTTCTGCTGAGCCCGTATGGTGGCTGATGTGCAACGGTCATCACACGTTAAAAAAATCCATGCACAGGCATCTTCCACCCCCTCAATTGGAGTTCAGGACTGGAACATTGGGTTCTTCATTGAAGCATCTGTGAACCCACGTGGAAGCAAGTCATCCTCGTTTGAGGGACCGTCTATGATGACAAAGAGTGAGGGTGAAAATTCAGCGGCTAGTTTCAGCTGTGCAATTGATCACAGAACAATCAACAACATTTTCAAACATGGCAGAAAAAAAAACATACAGCTGAAAATTCGGTACCATCCCATCAAGGGGCACACAGGGTAGGATAAAGAAAAAAAGGGAGACTTATGACAGATACCGAGGGCACAACACTGCAGAAACCCTAGAGGAGTAAAGAAAGTGCAGGGGTGAAATTAAAAATAAATTAGGAAAACAAAAAGAGAGCATGAAAACATTTTGGCAAGTAAAATCAAGGAAAACCCAAAGATATTTTATAAATACATTAAGAGCAAGATGATAATTAAAGAAAAAGTAAAGCCTACTAGAGACCATAAAGGTAATCTGTGTGTGGAGGCAGAAGATGTGGGTATAGTTCTTAATGAATACTTTGCATCTGTTTTTATAAAAGAGAGGGGTGATGCAGACATTGCAATCAGGGAGGAGGAGTGTGAAATATTAGATGAAATAAACATAGTGAGAGAGGAAGTATTAAGGGGCTTAGCATCTTTGAAGGTGGATAAATCGCCAGGCCCAGATAAAATGTATTGCAGGCTGTTAAGGAAAGCAAGAGAGGAAATAGCAGAGGTCCTGACCATCATTTTCCAATTCTCTTTAGCTACAGGTGTGGTGCAGAGGACTGGAGGACTGCTAATGTTATACTGTTGTTTACAATGGGAGAAAGGGATAGACCAAATAATCACAGGGCAGCCAGCCTAACTTCAGTGGTGGGAGAATTATTAGAAAAAATTCTGAGGGTCAGGATAAATCTTCCTATACTCCTCTAGGGTTTCTGCAGTGTTTAGCCCTCAGATTAATCAAGGACAGTCAGCATGGATTTGTTAAGGGAAGGTCACGTCTGACTAACTTGACTGAATTTTTTGAGGAGGTAACGAGGAAGGTCAATCAGGGTAGTGCGTTTGATGTAGTCTATTGGATTTTAGCAAGGCTTTTTATAAGGTCCTACATGGCAGACTAGTCACAAAGCTAAAAGCCCATGGGATTCAAAGCAAAGTGGCAAGTTGGATCCCAAATTGGCTCAGAGGTAGGATGCAAAGGGTAATGGTCGATGGGTGTTTTGGTGACGGGAAGGCTGTTTCTAGTGAGGTTCCCCAGGGCTCAGTACTAGGTCCTTTGCTTTTTGTGGTATATATCAATTATTTAGGCTTGAATGTAAGGGGTAGGATTAAAATGTTTGCAGATGATACAAAAATTGTCCGTGTGGTTGATAATGAAGAAGAAAGCTGTAGACTGCAGGAAGATATCAGTGGACTGGTCAGATGGGCAGACAGTGGCAAATGGAGTTCAATCCGAAGAAGTGTGAGGTAATGCATGTGGGGAGGGCTAACAAGGCAAGAGAATACACATTAAATAGTAGGAAACTGAAAGGTGCAGAGGAACAAAGGGACCTTGGAGTGCATGTCCACAGATCCCTGAAGGTGGCAGGACAGGTAGATAAAGTGATTAAGAAGGCATACGGAATATTGCCATTATTGCTGGGGCATAGAATACAAGAGCAGGGAGGTTATGCTTGAACTGTTTAAAACACTAGTTAGGTCACAGCCAGAGTTTTGCATACAGTTCTGGTCACCACATTACAGGAAAGATATGATTGCATTTCAGAGGGTACGGAGGAGATTTACGAGGATGTTGCCTGAACTGGAGAATTTTAGCTATGAGGAAAGATTGGATAGGCTGGGGTTGTTTCCTTTGGAACAGAGGAGGCTGAGGGGAGATCTTATTGAGGTGTATAACATTATGAGGAGCCTAGATAAAGTGGATAGGAAGGACCCATTTCCCTTAGCAGAGAGGTTAACAACCAGGGGGCATAGATTTAAAATAATTGGTAAGAGGTTTAGAGGGGATTTGAGGGGAATTTTTTTCACCTAGAGGGTAATGGCAGTCTGGAAATCATTGCCTGAAAGGTTGGTAGAGGCAGAAACCCTCACCACATTTAAAAAGTACCAGAATATGCATTTGAAGTGCCGTAACCTACAAGGCTATGGACCAAGAGCTGGAAAGTGGGATTATGCTGGATAGCTCTTTGTCGGCTGGCACGAATATGATGGGCCAAAATGGCTTCCTTTCATGCTGTAAATTTCTATGATTCTAAGATCAGCCATGAGGCGGGAGTTCCTGCACCAGGCACAGAAGCTCCGCCCCGCAAGCTATATTGGCTTTACCGCCTCCGAGAGGAAGTGGAGCAGGGCCGGGGTGCAAAGGGACGTGAATTTTCCAGTGCCAACTGGTGGGACACGTAGTGCTGATGGGAAGACAAGGTCCTCCCCTCCATTAAAGGGGAGGGCTAAGCTGCCAACGCTGCGGGAGGGAAATGGGAAATCGCTAGATCACCAGGGAGCAGGGTGCAGTGGCAGCGGCCTGGCACACAAGCGGAGTTCCAGGCTGCAAGATCGCGGCACAGACCCCGCGATCTGCAATCAAGGCAGCCGCGACCAATAAGTGGGGTATTTTAAAATTTTTTACTGCCGCACCTCCCCTTTAATTTTCACCCCACAAAACGATTCGCGGGGCACTACCAAATTTTCGTTCTGGGGCAAAAACAGGTCGCTGTGCACGGTGATGATGTTGTCATCGCCAGCGCAGCGGTCTGGGGCGCTACTGTGCCGCCACTAAAATCCCACGGGATTTTGCGGGAATTGGTGCAAACAACTCAAATTTTTTCTCCATTCAATTTTTTTAAGTTTTGCTTTGCCTCCACGAGCCCTTGTGCAACAAGCTGCGACAGTGAAATTGCTCCATTCCCCACTCAAGCAGATTCCCGAGTTATTCTGGAAACAGTGACGGTGCCTGCCAATTTAAATGGCTCTGATATGGGGATTTTGTTTGGAGTTAGCACATTGGAAGTGGGCAGGCAGAGCTTCCATTCAACCCTCCGCCCGCCTCTCCCAAGGCCTACTCAGGAATTTCAAGCCATAGGGTTTTACCTCTGCTATTACTTTACAGCTTTTAATATTTGGATTTCTGTATTATTGATTTAAGTTTTTATTGAAAATCTTAATAGCAAAAAGCTAAATATATTATTGAGGTACTTTAGGATTCATTATCAGTAATCTTCTTATACTTTTGATAAAGTTTTTATTTTTCATGTAAAAATTAAGAAACATTGGGTCCGAATTCAATGGACTCACCGCTAGCTGCCGCCCAGTTTTCTCGGCGGTCTCCCTGGTTTCTGGGCGCTCTCCCCTCCGAGCGAGTTTGGTGAGGTCCTCACGCCGGCGGGGAGAGAAGACCGCTGGGGACCGTCTGCTGGTGTGCACCGGTGTGCAACGTCGACAAAAGTCCTCCCGCCCGCTCACTCCCCAGATTGGTCCGGGCGGTTCTCCGCTCCAGCAGCAGAAGAGACCGCCGTGTGGAGGCAGGTCTTACCTGAACGGTAAGTATGAAGACCTGCAGGGAAAGGTTAGTGCACTTGTTTTCTTCATTTATTTTGCAGTGATTTTGGTGGATAGGATCCTGTAAAGGATTTGGAAACCTTTTTTTTCCATTTGTTGAAAAAAAATGTTTTCCTGTTGCCCCCCTCCCTGGGCCCGACTCTTTCCTTGGCGTTACTTTGCCGAGGATCGCATTTGCCGCCCAGAATCGGACCTGCCACCCAGAATCCACGTGTAAAGCTCATTTATTTTCCACCGGGTGTTTTTTTTCCACATTTTTCCACCAAACTTCCGCCCAAAGTACTGTCAGGATCTTAGCAGTCCTTTCGACGATACAGGGGCAGAACTTAGGTTTGACCAAACTCGGGCCCATTAATTCAATGCCTAAGATAGATCTTTTGAAACTTCAGTTCCAATATGCAGAAAATGTTGGTTACTTGTGAGTGATTACAAGAAAATGGCTTAATCCAGGGGTTCAGATGATGTCATGAAGAGTGAGAGCAAAGTTCAAGTGATTGATAATTGTTATCTGAGGTCTCACGTCAGATTACAGCCTTAAAGTCACTTCATTCTTTTATATAATGTCCATGACTTTAATTGTACATGGGGCTTTTATTCCATTTTGGTTATGTTCCTATGCTGGTTGCTATTGCATGTGACTCAGCAGCCAGCAATCACGTCAGCCTACATGACATCTGGGCATCATAGCCCTCTGGAAAAGAGTATGGGCTCCGGTGACGATTATATTCATCCTGCCTCACAGGATGGTTGTTTGTCGATGAATAAAGAAAATAACTTACTCATATAATTTTTGTGAGCCTTGCCTGGAGTACTTCTTTCAACAACCCTTTGGGGGGAAAAAGAGAAATGATTGGAGAAAACAATAATTTCATTTGTTACACATGTCAACAAAGGCATTCAAAAGGTTGATCAAAAAGGATACTGCATTTTCATTGCAGGAAATATTACATTTACAAGAAATGTCTCACCAAATCAATCTGAAGAACCTGGAAAAAAGTGTCTCAGCTGTACAACTCGTGAAGAAAGAGCATTTACTGAATTAACATTAAACAAACCAAAATATTTATAACTCTAGCATCAGTCCACTCATGACCTGCAGTTGTCAAATAATTTAAAATCAATGTGTCAGACATTTATCAGAAATGTGTGCGTACATTATGGATCTAAAATTTGGGCCTCGCCAGGTACAGACAAAGTGCGCATGGACCCGGCGAGGCCTTGCAAAAGCCAGTATTCGGGGAGCGATGCGCATGCACCGAAAACCATCTTTTCCGGTCTGTCAAGATTTCTCTGGACAGATCCTTCGTATCCCCGGGAGAAGGATATTCGCGCAGGAGAGATTGGGCTATTTGCCCATCTCTTGCCCAGCGAATGTTCTTCAAACTTTTATACCTGGTAAAAGCAGGCGTATAGCTTATTTTTGCCAGCGTAAGCGTTTTAAAAGAGAAAAAAAATTTAATTTAATCATACATTTTTATGTTAAAAACCCTGCCAATTAAGGTAAGTTTATTTTAAAACCTATTAAAACACATTAAAAAAATTCCAAAAAATATATATTTTTTCTAAAGCATTTAATTAACTTTAATTTCAATTAATTTTAAATATCTGAGGTATATTTTTATTTATTATGTTGCGTTTCTTGTGTTAGGGGGTTATTCTCATTGATAGTAATGGGAACTCGTAAAAACGGAGTTCTCATTATTATCAATGAGAATACTACCTAGTGATTGGTGGTCCAGGCTCACGTGACTCCAGCATTTTCGTACGTACAGGGAAGTCATCTCCCCGTACGCTGCACATCGAATGAAGGCGCCTCCATGATCACCCAGGTATTTTCGCAAAAGATTTTCGGGTCGGAGGCATTTGTCTGAAGGAAGCCTCCGACCAGAATTTTCCCCTAGTGAGATTCCAAGAAGATAAAATATGAATGGCTGACTTTACACAACAGCAAATGACATTTTGCATAGTTGTTTTCTGTGCAAATTTAATAGTCTGTCAATTTAAATCATCTTCAGGTGCAAACCACTTGGCAAGCTTAACTGGAGTATCCACAAATACATCTGAATGCTTACAGGTGTGCAGAAAGGATGCATGGGGGATTAGCTGTTCTCCAGGAAACTAAATAATGATCTGAAATTTGAAACCTTTGGTGAACTTATAATTCACTTATTACTTGTGATTCTGCCAGTGTCTGAATCTGGCTTCGTTCCAGCAATTACACAAGCTGCCTCTACTCTCCAAAATGGGTAGCACTTGACTTCAAAATTTTATTAACACACAGGTGATTTTAATTATAAATTATACTTTACAAATTTAGCAATCCAGACTCGAAATGACTAAAACAGGTTCAAAATTATAGATACTGTTAGAGTATGAGAAAAATAAAGCCTATTTTTGTCTAAGCTGTAGTTTTCTTTAATTCTTGCATAGTACATGAGGAATTAAAAATCAGCTTCACTCACAGGAAAGAAAATGCTCATATTTGAATAATTTCAATCAGTCATTTGTCTCACTGAAGGGGCCAAGCCATTCAATTCAAATACAAACATCTTAGGAGATTGGTTGATATATATACTTCATTTGCTGTTGTTTTGAAGTTTGACATCCAGTTATTAAAATGTTCTTGGTCCCAGTTTTGGAAAGTAATTCTCACATTAGATAGTTCAAATTGGAGTCTGTCTGAAGCCTTCAGAGAGAGATAGTCAGACCAGAGTTCCTGTGGACAGTGAGGTGGGAATAAACCATCACATAAGAATTTTATGTGGATTATAGTTTAGCACAGCAGTCACAACTACAGTGTGTCATTATTTTATTTATTCACTTTTAAAAATGGCAGTAAAATTTGCAGCATGTCATAGCTATTGCTCACTTATTTTAATATTTAATACATTTGTTTGACAATTAAAACCTAAGTCACAGTCAGTCTAGTGCAGTGTTATTCTGCCACCTTCTGAAGTTGAGGAGGATCACCTGAGAATCACACCTTACAAAAAAATTGCTTTAATTTTTGTCAATGGATCTATGATTTTGAACCTGTTTTAGTGGTTTCCAGTCTGGATGTAAAATTGTAAGTCACAACAAAGTGAAGTGAATTCTTTGTTTGATCCCTGGGCACACAACAAATATACTTAGATATCTGGGCACATGAATGCACTTTTTGGGAGACAAGAGGTGAGAGATCAGTGCTGGGGTGGTTGATGACATTGAACCCAGAGTAAAAGAGAGTGAAAAGAATAGAAAATTAACAACAGCTTTGTCAATTGTTCACGTGTCTGGCAAACAAGTTAGTAATGCTATATTATCCACCTTATTAGTTACGAAAAAAGTACTTAACTTTAAAATATAAAGTAATTTCAATAAGAGTTAATATTCAATATTTAGTTTTTTTAAAAACATGAACATGCAGTTCGAAATATATCATCTATTGCGGTGCAAAGTATTGCTGGCAGCTGTAAAGTCCATAATATAACTGTAACTTTAAAAATATTCTAAGATTGTTACATTCCACCCAGTTGCTACATAAGTAATCTATATGCTTTGCTTAAATACATAAGTCTTGACAGTATGAAAGGGAGCAGATTTCAAAATGTTGAAAGGTAAATTTAGGACTGATGTGAGAAATTCTTCATTCGAAGCGACGTCCCTTGGCATAACCTTTTGGATCTTATTAACTTTGAAGTTAATGTTGGCTGCTATGACAGGGAATTCCAAATGGCTTGCTCATCTGCATTTATTTTGTGAACTTATCATAACCAGAAAGAAC
Source organism: Pristiophorus japonicus (assembly GCF_044704955.1). Classification (NCBI taxonomy): domain Eukaryota; kingdom Metazoa; phylum Chordata; class Chondrichthyes; family Pristiophoridae; genus Pristiophorus; species Pristiophorus japonicus. The sequence continues at coordinate 176,885,171 of NC_091982.1, read as the reverse complement.
AGGTTAAAACTCGTTGTGCAGTGAATGCAGAAAAGGAAAGGATAAAAGATCCAATGTCCACAACTTGCAGCCTCGACATAGTTTTTTAGTATATCTCACAAAAGGTATGAGCGCTGAAATTCCGTTGCGCCCCATCTGGGGGCGGTAACATGCTGGAGACAGGACATTCTGCGCCAGGCGTGGAGGACCCGCCCCGTTCGAAAAAGTCGGGATACTGCCCCATAAAAGGAAGTGGAATGCAAAATAATACACTCCATTTCCTTTCTGGGGCGGTAGTGCGACGGACAGGTCGGAAGTGAGACGGACAGGTCGGGAGTGAGACACAGTGCTATGCACTGGGCCGAGTAGCGCGGCCACGTAGAAGGGGCTTTTCCCTCCATTAAAGGGAAGGGCCCAAGCTGCAAACTCTGCAGTTACGAAACAGGCCTCCATAGACCACCAGGGAGCGGAGGTGTCATGCAGTGTTGGGTTGAACAAACGTGGCATGGACCCCGCGATTGCCGTGAAGGAAAACGCCACAATTTTTCTTAACATGGCCGCCACCTCCCCTTTAAGTAGTGCCCCGCGAGCGTCCTGCAATCCGGTTCACGTCCCCTGAAGCTGTCACTGGCATTGCCTGGCGCACTTCAGCGGGCGCGTCCCAACTTTTGTTCTGGGGCAAAAACGAGACACTGCGCACAGTGACGATGTCATCATCGCCAGCGCAGCAGAAGAGGCACTGCGGGTTATCGCCGCCGCTAAACTCCCGCAGAATTTAGCAGGAGTTGTTAGCGGCATCGTGCCCAAGCGTAAAGTTGGGGCGCAAACAACCTGAATTTCTAGGCCATAGATTTTTTAATTAATTCTTGAGATTTGGTGTCGTTAGCAAGGCCAGCATTTATTGCCCAGCCCTAGTTGCCCTTGAGAAGGTGTTGGTCAGCCGCCTTCTTGAACCGCTGCAGTCCCTGTGGAAGGTACTCCCACAGTGCTGTTAGGGAGGGAGTTCCAGGATTTTGACCCAGTGACGATGAATATCTAAGTCAGGTTGATGTGTGACTTGGAGGGGAAGTATACAGAGTGTAAAGTCCTTAGTCTCAATGGCACAAAACCCACACGAGGCACATTCTGTGGACAAGGTCACTCTATGACATTATTCACAGGACCAAGAAGTGATGACCCTGTATGGTACCTCCCATTATATATCTGGATGACCAGGTAAGGAGTGTCTCCCACAAGTTCACCCCCTGTGGTCAATGTATGCATTGCTTAAGTATATACAGTATTGCAGTGGTGTTACATAGAGGTTACATACATGACATCACCTCCCCCCCAAAGACTTATTGGGATCATAGGTTAAGTCTTTCAGGTGGTCTACGCTCCCTCGTGGAGCGCCGCAGTTGGGGCTCTGGTTGTTGAGCCTTGGCGTGAGTGTCTGTCACCTGTGGTGATTCCAGTCTGTCCGGGCTGACCACCGGGGCTGTGCATGCTGCTGAATGTTCTTGTTGCTCGTTCACTGGCGGTGGTGTGAGCACCATCTCATGATCTTCCTCAGGTTCCTCAGTGTCTATGCTGAACCTTTTTTTTACTTGGTCCAGATGCTTATGGCATATCTGCCCATTGTTAAGTTCAACCACGATGGCCCTGTTCCCCTCTTTGTCTATTACAGTACCCTCAAGTCATTTGGGCCCCACGCTGTGATTGAGGACAAATACGGGGTCATTTATTTCTATACATCTCCCCCTTGAGTTTTGGTCATGGTACTCATTTTGGTACTGGCACTTGCCCTCAACTATGTCGGTCAGGACTGGGTGAATGAGGGACAACCGAGTTTTGAGTGTTCGTTTCATAAGTAGCTCAGCGGGCGGGGCCCCCGTGAGCAAGTGCGGTAGGAACCTATAGGCCAGCAGGAGGCGTAATAGGCGGCAATGAAGGGAGGGTCCTAGAATCCTGAGCATGCCTTGTTTAATGATTTGGACCGCACGTTCCGCCTGGCCATTGGAGGCCGGCTTCAACGGTGCTGTCCTGACCTGGTTGATGTCATTGCCCGACATGAACTCCGGAAGTCGTAGCTCGTGAAACATGGGCCATTATCGCTAACAAGGATGTCCGGCAAGCCGTGGGTTGCAAAGACCGCACGTAGACTCTCCACAGTGGTGGATGTCGTGCACGAATTCAAAATGATGCACTCGATCCATTTCGAGTATGCATCCACCACAATGAGAAACATTTTTCCCATGAATGGGCCTGCGTAGTCTACATGAATACGTGACCATGGCCTGATAGGATAGGGCCACGGGCTGAGCGGGGCCTCCCTGGGGGCATTACACAGCTGGGCACATGTTGTGCACCTGCGAACACAGTGTTCCAGGTCTGAATCAATTCCCGGCCACCAAACATGTGGCCGGGCAATGGCCTTCATCAGAACGATGCCAGAATGCTCACTGTGGAGTTCCCTGATGAATGCCTCCCTGCCCCTCTGGGGCATGACTACACGGCTGCCCCATAGTAGGCAGTCAGCTTGGATGGAGAGCTCATCCATCCTCCTGTGAAATGGTCTGACCTCCTCAGGGCATGCTCCGTGTGCAGGTGCCCAATCCCCAGTCAGGACACATTTCTTAATCAGAGATAGGAAGGGATCTCTGTTTGTCCAGATTTTGATCTGGCGGGTTGTGATGGGGGAGCCTGCGCTGTCAAAGGCATCAACGGCCATGACCATCTCAGCGCTTTGTTCCGCTGCCCCCTCAGTGGTGGCCAGTGGAAGCCTGCTGAGCAGGTCAGCGCAATTTTTGGTGCCCGGCCGGTGCCGGATGGAGTAGTCATACGCAGCCAGCGTGAGAGCCCATCGCATTATGCAGGCTGACGCGTTGGCATTGACAGCCTTGCTGTCTGACAACAGGGATGTTAACGGCTTGTGGTCGTTTCTATTTCGAACCTCCTGCCAAAAAGGTACTGATGCATTTTTTTTACACCATAGACACACGCGAGTGCCTCCTTCTCAGCCATCCCATATCCCCGT